>NC_142151.1:40974868-41281052 GCF_024610735.1 Ursus americanus | reverse complement strand
AAGAAAATATTTGCAAATCATATATGTGATAAGGGGCTAATTTCTAAAATATATAAAGAATAGCAGGGGCGCCTGGGTGGCTCGGTTGGTTGAGTGTCTGCCTTCAGCTGGGGTCGTGGTCTCGGGGTCTTGAGATCGAGTTCCGCGTTAGGCTCCCTGTTCAGCAGGGAGTCAGCTTCTCTCTCTCTCCCTCTGCAGTTCCCTCTGCTGCTCCCCCTACTCGTGCTCTCTCTCAAATAAATAAATAAAATCTTAAAAAAAAGAATAGCCAAAACAAAAAATCTGATTTAAAATTGGCAGAAGGGGGCAGAGCAAAAAAAAAATTAAAAAATAAAATGGGCAGATGGTCTGAGTGGACATTTTTCCGAAGACATACTAATGGCCAACAAGCACATGAAAAGATGCTGGATATCACCTAACCATCATGGAAATGCACATCAAAACGCCAATAAGCTATCACCTCACAGAATGGCTATTATAAAAAAAAAATAAATAACAAGTGTTGGGGCACCTGGGTGGCTCAGTCGGTTAAGCGTCTGCCTTTGGCTCAGGTCATGAGCTCACGGTCCTGGGATCAATCCCCACATTGGGCTCCCCACTCAGTGGGAAGTCTGCTTGTCCCTCAGCCTCTGCCCTTACCCCTGCTCATGCTCTCTCTCTCTCAAATAACTAAATTAAATCTTAAAAAAAAAAAATAACAAGTGTTGACAAAGATGTGGAGAAAAGCGAACACTTGTGCACTGTTGGTGAGAATGTAAATTGGTGCAGCCACTATGGAGAACAGTATGGAAGTTACTCAAGAAATTAAAAAGAACTAGCATATGATCCAGCCATTCCACTCTGGGTTTTTATTCCAGGAAAACCAAAACACCCCCATGTTCACTGTAGCATTATATACAATAGGCAAGATATGGAACAACCCAAGTGTCCATGAATAAATGAGTGGATAAATAAGATGTGGGGGTGTGTGTGTATACATACATATACGTATAGTACATATGTACATACGATGGTATACTACTCAGCCATAAATCAGAATGAAATCCTGCCGTTTGCAGCAATATGGATGGACCTTGAGGGTATTATGCTAAGTGAAGTAAGTTAGAAAAAGACAAATACCCTATGATTTCACTTACATATGAATCTGAAAAACAAACAAAACCAGACATATAGATACAGAGAACAGACTGATGGTTGCCAGAAAAGAGGAGGGTAGGAGGGTGGGCAATATGTGTGAAGGGAATCAAGAGGTTGAAACTCCCAATTAATAAAATAAGTCATGGGGACGTATTTTACAACATGGGGAATATGGTCAATAATATTGTATTAACTTTGGTGACACATGGTAACTAGACTTATGGCGATCATTTTGCAATGTATATAAATGTTGAGTCACTATGTTGTACACCTGAAACTAATATGATATTGTATTTTAATAATAATATTTCAATTAAAAAAAATAAGGTGAGCTTTCTCAGAAATGAAAACATGTTCACGGAGAGATTTGCACAAGAATAGAACAGCCTTATTCTAATAGCCCCAAAACTGGAAACACCCAAATATACATCAACTGGGGAATGGATAAACGAATTGTGGTATATTCATACAATGAAATGTTACTCGTTACTAAAAAAGAATAGATTGACATTAGTCAAAAACATTACTAAGCTAAAGAATATAGACAGAAAAAAGTGCATACTATTTGATTACACTTACGTGAAATCCAAGAACAGACAAAACTCTGGTGATGGACTTCAGGAGGTTACAGGGGGTGGGTGGTGGTAGGTGCAGGGCAGTTAACAATAAATACAAATGGGCATGAGGGAATTTTCTGGGGTGATGTCTCACTATCTTGTTTTGGGTGTTATACAGGTGTATATTATTGTTGAAATTCACCAAATAGAACACCTAAGATCTGTGCATTTTATTGTATGTTAAGGATAAACCAATCAATAAAATTTGTTTTAAACCCAAGGTGAGAGAGCTGGTGGGAATAACCATCAGGAGGTCTTTTAGCTCCAGTATAATAACTGACCTCAGGCACTCATTTCTATGCTCAAGACCCCAAAATGAGTTCTTTATCACTTATCCTGTCAAATCCATACCCTCATTCTGATCTCCTCCATACAAAACCTCTTCCACTACTTCCACTCCCCACCCAGCCAAGGTGATCTGCTCACTGTCCCAGGCAGCTAATTTGCTCTTTCCTGAGTCTGTTTATGTCCTTACCCTGCCTGAATCTATTCAAGTTCTCTCTGCCCTTCAAATCCCATTCTAAATTAAGGAACCTCCTTCAGAGAGGAACTCTTGATTAATCCTAGCCAATTTGAGCAACCCAAGATCCCTCAGCTTTATGTTCCTTTATTGCACTAATATGATGCGTTAATACATTCAGTGTACGCCCACAATAGAAGCAGTTTTAATAAAATGGGCAGAGACAATGGCTAGGAATCCCTTTGTATTTCTCTGCAGAACCCCATTCAGAACCTGCATTAACGGGCCAGTCACTACCATGCAGATTGTGAAGACTATAGGGTATCCAGACAAGGGCAAATATTTAATCAAGGGCCAATGAGACTGATACCGAAGGGAGCTCTGAGACCCTGCAGGGGCCTAGGTGGGCTGTTTGCTTTTCTTCTTTTCAGCACCCGGTTAGTTCAACGGGGCAGGTCCCCACCAAGACAGCAAGTGGCTGAGAACAAGGTTATATTTTTTTCTCTGCTCAGCCTTACCTCCTCCAATGAGGAAACTATCAGCACTACTCTGAAAGCAGCGGAGCCTGTTCCCAGCGCCCCGTTTTCCACAGTACTGGGAGGACCCAATACCGATCCGGAGGAGGAAAAGTGAGGAGGGAGCATTTAAGGCCAAGGAGGCACTCAAGCGTCTTCCCATAGATTTACACCCAACACGTAAGCAGGAAGACAAATTACAAACACTAACGCTCACAACCACATACACACGTGCACGCCCAGCTCCACAGAAGCAGACGCGCATGCCCGTGGCTCCGCGCGCACCTACTTAGTTTTATCTGCTATAGATACCCCTCATTCCACCCCCGCTCGGCCCACCGCGGCTCCCCCTACCCCGGCACCGGGGAGGTTTACCCAGCCCGACCCGACGGCAACCGAGGAGAGCGTTTCTCTATAGGGGGAGGGGAGGTCCTTCCCACTGGGGCGGAAGCGGTGCTCTCCGGACGGGCGGACTTAGCTCTCGTCCTGGGAACATCTGGAGGGGGCTGGGAGGGGCGCGCATCCAAGACGAACGTGGATTGGCTGCGCGGAAGAAGAGAGGCGGGGTCTGGGCGAGGGGCGGGGCTCACTGGCCCCTTTAAAGCCTTGACATCAAGAGGCGGCCCCAGCACCCCCCTTCTTCTGCCCCCCGCCCCCGAGCCGCGGCCATGGACCCGGCGGATCCGGCCTGCCCTGGCCCAGCTCAACACCTGATTTCGGTGAGTTCCAGGCCTACTTGGGATTTAAAGGGCGGCGAGTGGAGGGGCTGTAAGCTGTGGGCTGGGGGTGGGCGGTTTGAAGGGTAAGGCTCTCGTGGCAGCCCTGGGTCGGAGGGGGCGGCGCGCCTTCCTGCCCGGACCTCGCTGCCTGCCCCTCCCTCCCGCCGCACTGTCCCCGGCGCGGGGGGGGGGGGGTCCGGCTGCGACTCTGTCCACCCCCACCCCACCCCCTCCCGCCCCCCGCGCCCTCCTCGCGCACACTCCATGGCCCCGGAAGGGAAACTTTCGGGACAGGGGGATGTTCCGGGGGCCGGTCTCCCTCCCTCTTTGAAAGCACTGACCTTGCCCCAGCTGCGCACCCCACCCCACCCGCATCCCACCGTCCGGGTGCCGCTTAGCGGTGCCGGGTTGTTGCGCAGGGGGGGAGGGGGGAGGCTCTCCCCAAAGCGCAGGCGCGGAGACCAGCCCTGGGCTCCTCTTCGCCCTCCTTGCAGTCCCCGTGGCCTGGGGCGGTAGGGCGTGGGGAAGATGGGGAGAGGCGGAGAGATCAGGGTCTCTAGGAACAATCCTTCGGTAGCTTTGAGGGGCTGCGGGAAGGAAAGAGGCGGGGGCCGGCAGGCTGAACACTGAAGAGAGGCTGAGGGAGGGAGAAGGGCTGGGTAGGGTGTGGGGCCAGGGCAGCGCCTGCAGAAAAGGCTCTCTGGGTCCTGGCTGCGGTGCCAGAAGAATGCAGAGAATGTATCTGTGCCCGACACTCCCCTGGCCTAGGCTGACTCGAAAAGCGGCTCCCCGAACCCCAGCCCCCTTCTCCTTGTTCCGGGCTCAAGGTCCTAAGTCTCCAGCCCTGGCACTGCCCCAAGGGCACGGAGGTCCCTCACCTCCCGCAGGCCTGGTTTTCCAGATTCTCAGCCCTATCCACCCATGCTGCCAGCTGCTACTTAGATGCTCGCCTTTCTGAGGAACCAGGGGTCTTCGACTGATGGGTTCCTGGCTGTAAAGGCAAAGCCCTCTTATTCCCTCCCCTCAGGTCCTCCTGCCTCCTGCCTAAGCACAGTTGTCTGCCAGAGGTAGTGGCTGGAGGCGGATGCCTGGGATAGGGATGGTACTGGGAGACAGTAGAGAGGGAGTCCATGTCTAACCAATCTATGGTCTGTACTTAATGGGGAAAATGAACCCAGCCTAGTTGCCTTGTTGCAGACCCTGTCTTGCAAGAAGGGAGATACAAAATTCACTACTCATGTTGGTTCCCTGTCTTTCTAGGATCAGCCTAGGTTTAGTGGGTTTCCAGCTTCAGAGAAACATGTGTATTCCTGTCTGGGGAGATATTCACATATAGTTCAACTTTGTTTTCAAAGTCCGGTCTGTGCATGAGGTGGTTCAGGCCCTCCGGCAGCTTTCTTCAGCTTAGGTCTTTGGAACAGAGTGGGAACCTGGAGAGGCAGATGGCCTGGGTGGCGGGGAAGAAGGCTCTTCCACAATAGGCAGAAACCACTGTGTGTGAGGACCAGGCTGCTGTCACTGTGGACTGGGAGTCAGCAGCACTGGTCCCTGCTCCTCCCAGCTTGCTGTGTGACTTTGGCCCAGACAGTCTGCCTTTCTGGGGCTCTTTTCCCTCATCTGTAAAATTCAGCAGTTGGACTAGAAAGCTCTAACATTCCCTTTCACTTTTTGACATTGTGTGGTTCCATTGATAAGTGACTCTGAAAGGGAGAAAGGTCCCCTGGCAGTGTGACTTAGCCTGGGGAGGTAGGTGTTGGGTGATGCAGTTCAAAATCATAGTTACCCAAGGTTGCAGGGGTGCAGACTCCCTTATTCTGCCTAAGAATAGCTATTGTCTTGCTCACCCCTGGTGGCTTGGTGTATGAACTCTTGCTGGCTGGGGTTTGGCCCACCCATCAAGGCCTCTGCTGAGATATCCTGGCAGGCCAGTCTTTGAGTTGGGCCTTTGGGGAGGAGTTGAGAGAAGGGTAGGCAGCCAAGGGCCAGCCGGGTAAGCAGATTCCCAGGAGAGAGTTTGCATCTCAGCTGTTGGGACTTGTTTTAGGACCTGAGCCAGGGAGCACAGTACACTCATCCGCCCTCTTATGGAAAGAGGTTGAGAGCCCCATTGCTCTTCCCCATCTCACTCCCTGGCCCTACTCACCTCACCTGTGCACTCACCCCCCCCCCCCCCCGCCAATCCCCAGGCAGTAGGCTTCAAGAGTTTTCCCTGCTGCCCTCACCCAGCCCATCCAGCTTCCTGGGCCCTTCCAAGGCAGCCTGGCAGCAGGGAGAAACTGCCCCAGCCCCACCTTTCCCGTCCTCCTTCCCTCCTGGGGGTATGGTTTCTCAGGAGTCAGGCTCTCCAGGTTGGGACTTGCTCTCTAGCCCAAGAGCCAAAGACCTTCACGTTTTCCTTGTTTGTTTTCATCCTTGATCTCCCAGGTGCCAGGGGGGATGTTAGAGGAGGTGGTGGTTAGAGAAGCTGTGGGATTGGTTGGACGTGGGACACACTGTCTGCATTGCTTTTCCCTTTGCCAGCTCTCCTGTGCCTGGGGAGCCCCCTTCCCTGGGCCCTGCTGCCCATGGACTGAAGCTGCAGCAGGAGGCATTTAGGTTAGACCCCAAGGAAACCTTCCTCGCTGCGAGGAACCCCTGGAATGGAAAATGGAAGCTCCCAGGGAGGTCAGTTTCCCAGAAAGTGGTTAATGGTGGAGTCCCTGTCAGAGTGAAGGATGCGGCTGTTGCTAGGCAGAGGCTGCTGTTTCCTCTTGGGGTGTGGCTCTGAGGCTGGCCAGCCAGAGGCCCCGTTAGAAGCAGGAGGAGAAAGGACCCTTGCCTGATAGCCGAGGAGGGGACCCTGGCTCCATCGGCCCTGGGTCAGCAGAACTGCATCTCTCAGAACAAACACCACTTCTCGCCCTGCTTCCGCCAGCCCCTCCCCCAGTTCAGCACCACTGCCACAGTCTGCTTTGACGATCCTCACCCAAACCTGGCAGGTTCCTCCAGTCCCAGTCTGGCTGCACTAATGGACTGATTGGATTTTCTATACTCAGAGTTTGGGATTTCTGATTGAACATGCAAATTTATGTAAATCAATCTGGGATCTGCCACCACATCAAAACAACATAGAGTCATGGGCTGGAAGGAATCCTAGAGACATCTAGTCCAACGCCCTCGTGTTAAAAATGGGGAAACTGAAGTCCAGAGGGGGAAGTGATTCATACAATGATGAGTGTCAGTGGCGGGGCTCCTGACTGTGGTCTGGTGTGTTACACGGTCCCCCTTTGCCTTAATTTCTCAGGCATGAAGGGCCTGGCCGAATTTAAAGCAGAAAGGGCAGTTCTGGAACCTGAGAGTGTGGAGAGCTGGACCCTTGGAGGGTCAGAGCGTTATCGCAGGGCCTCCCCAGGGGCTCTGGTCAGATCTAACATTTGAAGAAAAATAACTTCAGATCCCTGCGAACAACACCCTTGTTTTTCCCCAGGCCTTGCCCTGGAAGGTTGGAGGACAAGGTCATTGGTTGCTGCCTGGCTTGGCCCTTGTGGTTTTCCCAGAGCTGAGATTGTGTCTGTTACAGCATCTGTCACAGTACCAGGCACACAGTAGACTGTGGATCGCTCTGCCCAGGCCGTGCCTCTGTCTTTACCCTCCCATCCTCATGTGAGTCTCTGCTGCTTCCCTCCGTGGTCATGGTGGGAAAAGATCGTTAGTCTTTTGTGACTTTTTGCGTCCCCTCCCCTGCCCTTGCTATAAGAAGGATGTCATTATTTTGAGATCAGTGCCAGAGTTGGAAGGGGGCTGCAGAGATGGGCTTGGGTCCCTAAGAAGTAGTCTCCCTGCTTTTTGACATGCTTTTGATCTGGTCCACCCCCCGCCCCCGGCTGCAAGATCCCCCCTGTTCCCACTTCACATGGACGGTGCCTGTGGCATGGGCTTTCTGGAAGGCTGCGCCCTCTCTTACCCCGTGGTGCCTGCATGCGTTGCAGAGATGGCGGGGACGCTCAAAGCAGCTGTTGGCCTGCTTGGCAGCACTTTGGCAGAGTGAGTGTATGCGCTCACGATCAGAGGCCCTGCACCAGCCTGGGGAGGGCGCTTGGGACACATCTGGGGTCTTCCTCCCCTTCATCCCAAACCCAGGCCTGGCTGACTCTGAAAGGAGAGCCCCACCCCCCAGCCCATCTTCAACATCTTCCCAAAACACAGCAGGTACGGACTCCCCGCCTTCAGTTCCTCACTGACAAGCGGCCCGCAGATCCTATATCCTTAGTTCCTTGTGAGGGGCAATCCTCCCTGCGCCTCAGTTTCCCAGGCTGTGCTGATGGATTAATAACACATCATCCCCCGGGCGTGGCACCTGCTCAGTAATTGCCGTTTTCCCGGCTCTGGGAGTTACACGATGAAAGAGGCCTGAGGAGGCCAGGCTGTTATTAAGGTGAATTATCACTGCTATTATTACTGATTTTTATAAAAGTCCAGTAGCCTCTGAGAAGAGCCCAGTCAGGCACAGCTCCCTGGACCTTACGGCAGTCCTTGAGCTCTGGGAGTTCTCCCGTACTCACTAGGCTTTTAACAATCTCTATATCCACATCTATGTAGATATTTTAAAAGGAGCGACGACCCCATTGCGCTTCTCCTGCTGCTGCCTGCAAGGCGTGAGTGGTGGTGGGCGCTGCTTGGGGCTCTGGTCTGCAGTTCTCACTCTCCTGCAGGACTTGAAACTGTCCCTCCCCGCCGACCCTCCGGATAGAAGAATGATGAGGTTTTTCCTAGATGGGACAGTGAGGGGCCCCAGAACTCCTGGGGTGTGGCCCTAGGGTTCTCAGCAGTCATTGTTCCTTTGGGCTGATTCATTTCACCCCCCGGCTGGCTTGATGTGGGGGCTGTAATTGGTCCTTTTGTGTGAGGCTCTGTTGAGACACCCCCAGAACCTGCCCGCAGCAGCTGCAGGAACCTCCAGGTGTGATTTACCCCAACTTACTCCCACCTGCCCCTAACTCTCCCGTTGCTCAGCCACCCACCTCTGCCCCTGCCCTTTGAAAGGATCTAGAACAAACCCAGCTCTTACCCAGGAGGAAGTGGCCCTGACCGACTTCCGAGCAGGGTGGTGCTCCCGTGCCGCACCACAGCCCGGCGGTGGCGGGGCCTCTCTCCTGGCCCAGAGAGAGCTTTATGGGAAGACAGGGAGCGAAGACTGTTGTCCTTTGGCCAGAGCCCCCACACTCATCTAGCCAGACCTCCTCACCTCTCCCTTGTCCCAAGGGCCTGGTCCCTACTTCCTAATACGGGAAGAGACTAGATAGCCCCAGCTGGGAGGGGCTTTAGAAATCACCTGGGCAGGTGGTTGTTCCTTCTGACTTTTTTTTTTTAAGTTTTATGTTTTATTTTTTCGCTAGACTTTTTTTTTTTAAGATTTTATTTATTTGTCAAAGAGAGCACAAGCAGAGGGAGAAGCAGGCTCCCCGCTGAGCAAGGAGCCCGACACGGGGCTCGATCCCAGGACCCCGGGATCACGACTGGAGCTGAAGGCAGACGCTTCACCGACTGAGCCCCCCAGGCACCCCTTTCACTAGACTTTTTAAAAAATATAGTCCGAAAATCAAAATGGTACAAGAAGGTGTATGTTGAGAAATTATGCTCCCACCTCCACCCCCTTTTCCCTCCACAGATAATCACTTATTCGTTTCTTACATATCCCTCAAGAATGTCTTTACGTGAAACAAATAGAAATGTCTATTCTTCTTTTTCTCCCTTAGCCAAAAGAGCAGAGAGCATATACTGTCTTCCTCTGTTACCTGTTGTCAGTGTCTGGGTGTGCATGGATTTCTCCTGCCACCTGGCAGTTCTCTGGTTTCTGATCTTTACTGCCCACCCCAGGGTCACCCAGTCAATCCCAGGCCAGGAGCAGGGTTTGTGCACCTTCATATTCTAAACTTCATTCAGATGCCAAGGTTTAGGGCAAGACCAGCCTCTGAGGCATTCTTAGCAGTTCCTCTGTGCCAGGTGTTGTGCTAGACTCTGGGGGTACAGTGGTGATCCCCAAAGTCTCCCTTAATCAAATAATTCAGCAGTTATAGAACCGCAGCTATGATACAGGCTACAGAGAAACGGCATATACTGTAAGAGCAAGTAACCAGAGGCCCCGGCCGCCTTGGCTTGTGCGGGAGTGTGCATGTATTGGGGGAGGCACTAGGCAGGGCACAGCATGAAGCTGGGGGCAGGAGGCTGGGGCCAGGACTGTAAATATAGTGCCACATGACCTGGAAAGCTGGGTTTTTCAACTTGACTTCTGTGGCTTCTCTTCTCCCCCCTCCCCAGTCTGTGGGGTGTCCCGGGCCCCTTGAGTTTTATTATTTTTTTTAAGATTTTTTTTTTAAAGATTTTTTTATTTATTTGACAGACAGCCAGTGAGAGAGGGAGCACAAGCAGGGGGAGTGGGAGAGGGAGAAGCAGGCAACCAGCGGAGCAGGGAGCCTGATGCGGGGCTCGATCCCAGAACCCTGGGATCATGCCCTGAGCTGAAGGCAGACACTTAACCGCTGTGCCACCCAGGCGGCCCCCCTCCTTGAGTTTTATTATGTCCAAGACAAGAAACCCCTTCTCTGCCACATGGTGCTGCTAATGCCTCCTCCCCACCCCCACCGCCTTCTCTCCCCAGCTCTGGGCCTGCAGTCTCCTAAAGCTGGAGCCTTCCTTTCCCCTGTAGGCCGAAGGGAAGTTGGGGGGGTGTTTGCTTCTCACTTCCTCTCTAGACGGCACCTCACTTCCTGTCCCTGGGACCAGAAGAAAGCTAAAGCTCTTGGCTTTGCTGACCCTTCCTCTCCCTACTCCCCACCCCCCTGCTCTCCTGGGAAGCCCGTGGGCCCTGCAGGAGGAAGGCAGAATCAAAACCAAGGGCTTCTCCCTAAAACCCTGCCCAGCTCCTCACCTTCAACCCCCAACCCCACACGAGGGGATCTGCCTTCCCAGCTGCAGTCCCTTTCCAGACAGGAGCTCATCCTTCTATGCCCTGCAGGAAAAGTCAGAGAGAGTTCACCCCACTTTACGGATTGGAAAACCGAGTCCCAGATGGGTGCTAGGCTTCACCCAGGGTCGCTCAGCACCGGAATCCAGGAAGCCTCACTTTCATTTGTGGGCACAGAAAGCACAGAGTCCAGCGAGGGCTTGTGGGCGAGCCGGAGCTACTTTCTGTTCCCGGAGAAGGCTATTTGCTTCCTGCCAGAGCTGGTGGCTTAGGAAGTCACCTCCGTGCTCTGGCCATATGGCAACCACCGAGTCAACACTGAAGCGGCCTGGACGTGGAGGGCACCTGGCTGGCCAGAGCCTGTTCCCTTTGAAGAAAGAGGCCAGGCTAGGAAGCTGGGGGGCGGTGAGCACCGGGGGCTGAGCATGGGGGCTGGGAAGGTGTAGCCTGCAGGTGCAGCCTGAGCGCCCACCGGCCGTGTGGCCTCCCAGGCCCTCTTCCTCTTGGATCCGAGAGCAGAGAGCTGACGCTTCAGGCGTCAACTCAGCAGTCGCCTCCACGGCTCTGAGGAGCCTCCCTGCCTCAGCTCTTCCTGTGGGATCCAGCACGGCTCTCTGGTTACACCCCGGGTGTTGAAAATATGCTGACTCTGCTATTGGGTCGGGAGATAAGAGAGGAGTTAGTGACTGGCATGGGCCAGGGGACCAGGAAACACTCACCTTCAAATGCCCTTCAGCCCAGCTGCACTGAGTCATTGCGTTTCCGTACACACCCAGAGAGTTCTGCCTCCTTCTGTTTATGCCTGCCTTTTGCCTAGAATGACCCCCTTGCCATTCCCGTGTGCGCGAACGCCCCCGATCTGTGACGTCTCCGTTCACTCGATGCCTTACGTTCCGAAAATCTGTTGCAGCTGCGGCTTAATATTCCTCTCCTGATTTTTAAAGTTCTCCACCTCCTTCACAGTACAGCTGTTACCTGCATGTGTTACGTCCCCTACTAGACTGAAAGCCCCGAGAGGTCAGAAGAGCTGAGCCCGCTCTGAACTGCCCCCCAGTACCCAGCCGTGCGCCCCCTACCGAGTGGTCTGTTTGGAAGTATATGCAGAATGAATAGAGTAGTCCCATTTGCCAGAGGGAGTCACCGAGGCCTGGCAGTGGGTTGAGGGCTTGGATAAGGTCCTCTCAACATTAGGGACAAAGCTGAAAATGTCCTTGCTGACCTCTCAGCATGGTTTGTCCTCTGGGCCCTCAGAGCCATTTGGGCGGGGGACACTTGGGGGTCTGTAAGAGAAGCTGAGGAGCCCACCGTCCTTTCTTTCTGGTCTTACACTGTCTGGAAGGAAAGGAGATGACCCGGGTCGGGGCTTCGCTGGCAGGAGTGTGGGGGAGCACAGAAATGCAGGCAGGGCTCCTCTTCAGGGAGCTCCCCTCCTAACCGCATGGGAAGTCCTCTCTTCCTCACGGGGGAGGATGAAGGGGGAGGACGAAAGAACAGGGCTCATTACAGTTGCAAATACCGCTCCTGCAGGAGGCGCTTCAAAAAGTGTCCGGTCGGGACAGCTTTGCAGGAGAATTGCTCTGGGGCCAGGGCATGGCCTCAGGGCTGCGCAGAGGGCTCTGTCTGTCCCCAAAGCAGTCAGAGGTCATGGGAAGGTCTGAGGCACTAGGGACACAATCAGATGTACGGTTTTAGAAAGAGGATTGCTCTGGTGGAGCTCCTTGGGAAAGTGATTGTGGCAGGGAAAATAGAAGATAAGTCTGGAACATCTTATGGTGCCAGGAAGCAAGCAGATGTTCAAAAGTAAATACATTTTTGTTAAGATTTTATTTATTTTATTTGAGAGAGAGAGAGAGAGAGTGAGAGAGATCATGAGCAGGGCAAAGGGTAGAGGGAGAAGCAGACTCCCCGCTGAGCAAGGAGCCTGATGTGGGACTCGATCCCAGGACCCTGGGATCTTGACCTGAGCCAAAGGCAGACGGCCAACCGACTGAGCCAGCCAGGTGCCCCATAAATAAATTTTTTAAATGGAGGCATGTGGAAAGAGGAGGAACCAACCTTAAAGAGTTCGCAATGATCATAGCTGGAATTTAAGCAATGAAATGAGTGATGGTAATATTGGATTCTAATCCAAAGAATAAAATATCTATGGGTTCATGCGAATATAAATGTGTGATTAAGTAAATCAGTGGCAGTGAAGGGATAGCTCTTCCCTACAGAAAACTTCTAATTAATAAATGTATAAAGAATGAGGCAAATCAAAAATCATCGTTGAAACACTACAGTAATTGCTGTAAGCAAGATCCATGGATGAATCCTAAAATCAGCAGGTGAAAATTGAAGGAGAAACAGGATGTTTGCGTGATCACAAAGTATTGCCCCCCAAACTGGTTACTGGTGGATAAACCCACTAGTAGATACCACCTAACCAGGTGGTCAAGGTTAACCTCACCAGTCATAAGACATCTCAGCATGATAATCCCTGATAAAATGCACTGAGAAGGGCACATCACCTCCGTGGTATTCTTTCCAAAAATTCATAACCTCAGTCTAACTCGAGAACACGTCAAACAAACCCCAATAAGGGAACACTCTCCAAAATACTGACCTGATCAGTTCCCTTCCAGAATGTCAAGGTCATGAAAGACTACTGAGGAACTATCATGAGTCATAGGAGAATAAGGAGATTTGGTGATTAAGTACAATGTGGGATCCTGGATTAGATGTTGGAATAGAACATCAGTGGAAAGGACATCAGTGGAAAAACTGGGAAGATCCAAATAAGTCTCTGGTTTCGGGTTTTTTTTTTTTTTAATTGTTCTTCTAAAGAAAGATGTAGAACGGCGAGAACATGGTGCTATGTCTGTGTTTTTTAAAAGTGTGTGTGTATGTATATACACAACCATACAAAACCATACAAAGTTTTAAAATACACACACACACACACACACACACACACAGAAGTAGAGGTGCGAGATACCTGGGGCGGGGGGAAGAGAAGCATCACAGACCAGGGAAAAGTCATCCAGGAGAAGGTGGTCACCATCAAGAAAGTGAGGGGCGCCTGGATGGCTCAGTCATTAAGCGTCTGCCTTTGGCTCAGGTCACGATCCCAGGGTTCTGGGATCAAGCCCCGCATCGGGGCTCCCTGCTCAGTGGGAAGCCTGCATCTCCCTCTCCCACTCCCCCTACTGTGGTTCCATCTCTCGCTATGTCTCTCTCTGTCAAATAAATAAAATCTTTAAAAAAAAAAAAAGGAAAGAAAAAAGAAAGTGAAAAGATAACCTACAGAATGGGAGAAAATATTTGCAGAGTCATATATCTTATAAGAGTCTTGTATTCAAAATATATAAAAAAAAATCCTTACAACTTGATTTAAAAAAACCCCACATAATCCAATTAAAAATGGGCAAAGGATCTGAATAGACATTTCTCCAGGGAAGTTAGACAAATAGCCAATAAGCACATGAAAAGATGCTCAACACCCTTAATTTGGGAAATATAAATCACGCCCATCATGAGGGATCACTTCACGCTTCCTCGGGTGACTAGAATTCGAAAATCGGACCATAACCAGTGGTGAGGACATGGAGAAATGGAAACCCTCATTCCCTGTCGGCGGGACTGTAAAATGGGGCATTCACTCTGAAAAACAATTTGGCAGTTCCTCCAAGAGGTAGACCTACAGTTACCATGTGACCCAGCAAGCCCACTCCTAGGTGTCCACCCGAGAGAAGTGTAAGCCTACGTCCACACAAAAACTTGCACACAAATGCTCATAGCAGCGTTACTCACGAGAGCCGAAAAGTGGCAACAGCCCAAATGTCCATCAGTAGATGACGAGAGAAGCACTGGTGCTCATCAGTTATTTATCAGAATATTATTTGGGGGGCGCCTGGGTAGCACAGTCGTTAAGCGTCTGCCTTCGGCTCGGGGCGTGATCCCGGGGTTCCGGGATCGAGCCCCACATCGGGCTCCTCCACTGGGAGCCTGCTTCTTCCTCTCCCTCTCCCCTGCTTGTGTTCCCTCTCTCGCTGGCTGTCTCTCTGTCATATAAATAAATAAAATCTTTAAAAAAATAAAAAAATAAATAAAATTAAAAAAATTAAAAAAGAATATTATTTGGCCATAAAAAGGAGCGCAGTGCTGATCCGTGCCTCAACATGGATGAGCCTTGCAGACGTGACACAAGTGACGGAAGCTGGTCACGAAGACCACCTGTTCTACAAGTCCATTCCTGTGAAAGGTCCAGAATAGGGAAATCTATAGACAGAAAATAGATGAGTGCTTGCCTAGGGCTTGGGGGTGCTAACCGAAGGGGACTGAAAATGTTCTGCAGATGTCACGGTGGCATCGATCTGTGACTGCACTCTGAACCACTAGACTGCACACTTTAAATGGGTGAGTCATAGGGGATATGAACTATGTTTCGAAGCTTAAAGAAGTCCAGGAGGAAGTGGCCACCAGAGGCACTTGTGCCTGAGAGGGCGACGGGGCTGGAAAAATCTTGTTTGGATTTAGCCTTGTGGCAGTTAACTGCTTATGTTGGACCAGGTTGAGGAAGGAGTGAGAAGTGAGGATGGGTGTTTTGTTTTAGAAGTTTGGCTTAGAAGGGCAGAAGGGGGCACGGCTCAGTCTGGGGAAGTGTCAGGGGGAAATTAGTTTACAGATGAAAGACACCTGAAAAGCTTTAGGGACAGATGGGAAAGGTCCCCTCAGGAAGACCTAAGTGGGGACGGGCCGGGGCAGGGACTGGCCTTGACTGGGAAGACGGCAGCCTCTCTGCTGTACCGGGAGGAGATGGGGAGAGCGGGAGGTACAAGGGTTCTGATGGGGCGGGGAGGACGGTGGCAGATTTGAGGGGTTTTCCCTCCGCTGGCTGTAATGCTCTGGGGAAAGGAGGGCAGGCAGTTGAGGAGAGTGGAGTGGTGTGGGTGCAACTCTAGCATAAACCTTGGTGGGGGTGCCGGGCAGGACTGATGAGCTGGCTGGGACGGCTTACCTTTGCTGAGGAGAGAATACGAAACAGTGTGAGTGAAAGCCTGGGGACAGAAGTGAGTGTCAAGTCCTGTCCTGTCCCATCCCCAGCCTCTGGGCTCCGTGGAAAGAGAGCACTGACCTAGAAGGCTCAAGTCGAGGAATCCCAGGGATCTTCTAGAATTGCACCATCCAGTACAATAGCCACAAGCTGCATGTGGTTATTTAAATTTAAAATTCATTTCCTCAGTTGAGGTAGCTGCATTTCTTTTTATTCTTTTTTTTAAAGATTTAGTTTTATGTATTTATTTGAGAGAGAGAAAGCATATGTACCATAGCATGAGTGTAGGGGCCCGGCAGAGGGAGAGGGAGAGAAGCAGGCTCCCCGCTGAGCAGGGGGCTGGATTCCCCCCCCATCATGACCTGAGCTGAAGGCAGACATTAACCAACTGAGCCACCCAGGCGCCCTGACATTTACTATCATATAAATTAGAACTGAGAGTTTTAAACATTTAATTAATTTAAAATAATAATAAACCCATTATATATTAACATATTTTATGAAAAGTAACTACATATTTTCCAGGACAAAAAAAACAGTGAAAAGAATGGCATATATGTTCTGGCATATATGTCATGTCTGACTTAATAAAAGACAGCTGGATTCTCGTATCTGTTTCTATAGTCAGTCTGTTGTGATATCACATATCACGTAGTCTCTGGAAAATGCCACTGTAGACTCATGAGAGAATGAGAGTTAAGAAAGCAAATAATGTCTCGGTAGTATTATGAAAATAGTTTCAACTCTGAATTCCTTGGAAGAACGTCAGGGTGCCTGGACCATATTTTTGAGAACCACTGTTCTAGAACAGCCTCTATTTGGCACAAAGGAACTCGTCCCTGAGAGATTGAGTGATTTGCCTAAAGCCACACAGCGAGTAAATTGCAGTGTTGGGACCAGACTCTAAATCTTCCTTCTGGCTAGAATGGGCCCAGCTAGGCTTTGGTGAGTGCCGGACGGACGAGGCTTCTTGGCTATGGAGCCCCCGGCCATGTGGCCCTATAAATAAACCCATTGTGTCTGTGTCTGAGCCCCTTCCCTCTCCCCACCACCAGCAGCTGCTTTTTTTGTGGTTGGGTTATGCTGTGGACTGGGAGCGTGGAAGAGCAGGGAGAGGGGAGGTGAGGGGCGCTGGGGCCTGTAAGACTTTGGGGCTCAACACAACTGTCGTTCCTCCTGCCTGTCTGGAGAGGCCGGGGACTGAGCCTACTGTGGGTCAGAAAGATCCCACACCAAGGCATGCAGGTTCTTGCAGTGCCTGTGAAGAGGAAGTTGGAAGGGGACGCAGGGGCCCCTTCCCCATGGACACATGCCTCTCAGTAGGGCTATTGTGTCTTGGGGCCAGTTGTCAGGAGGAGGGAAGGAAATTCTTGTCTGTCCTCTTTCCCTGAGGGGGGAGGAGACCAGTTGGAATTCTTAGGGCTAAACGATGCTTTGGGCAGGGATTAAGGTGGCTACTTTCAGGCCAAGAATGCCCTGGGGCACCAGTCCCCTTATTCCCTCCCCACGCCCACAGCATCCCAGGGCTGATATCGTCTGGAAAGCAGTGTTGGTTATGGGTGCAGAAGTTGCTGTTTACAAGTGGACTCTTGGGTGTGGACGGGGATTCCAGAAAGCAGCTGGGGGATGGGGGGAGCACGGGGGAACGGTTGTTGTTACGGATGATTCTGTTATTAAAGTGAGCTTTTCCATCTCTGCCTTCCCACAGCTGCCCACCCTCCCCCACCTCCTGGTCCTTGGCTTCTGTCCCTCGAGGACTCTGGGGGGAACAGCTGGTGAGTGAGGGGCTCATCAGGGCCCAGAGCCCTTGGCTAAGAGCTGGGATGAGGGAGCGCGGAAGACAGGCTTGCTGCCACCTCTCTAGTCCCTTCCTCCCAGGACTGGACCCGGAGTTCAGGAAGGGGTCTGGCCTGTGCCCTGGCTGGGCAGACGGTGGACACTGCAGACCTTACTCCTTTGATCTGGCTGACTGAAGGGCCTGGGCAGTCCGCTCCCTTTTGGGGCCCTGTGACTGACTAGGCTGAAGAGAGTCACCAGAGTCACTTAGCGTGTCCCCACGTTACCCAGAGCCCCCTGGGCAGCTGCTCCCCCTTCCCTGTCCCTGGTAGCTGCAAACTGCCCCCCACTCCCCGCTGAAGAAGGGCCCGGGAGGCCCTGGTCTTCCTCCCTTCCTCTCCCTCCCTCCCCTCGGCACTGAGGTCACCTCCCTGTGAATCAGGCCTTTGTGGGGGGCGGGGCTGCCCGTTGGCAGTTCTGGCGGGAGAAGCCTCCAGTTCAAGTTGGAGCTCCCACCTCCTGCAGCTCCGTCTCTACCCACCGTGGCCTGCATCATGTGTTCCAGACCCCACATCCGACATCCGGGTGTGTCGTGGGACCAGCGTGGGGTCATCCTGAAGAACCCAGGTTGGGGCTTTTCTGGGCCCGGGGTGGGGCTGAGCCCAGAAGCTGTGAGTAGGGGCTGTGGGGCTGAGGGGGGAGGAGGGTGTGCAGCCCCCAGGAGAGGGGCCCCACTGACACCCAGCAGGGACAGCCACTGGGGAACAAACGTGGGTGGGGTTTTTTCCCCACGAGATTTAGGCCGAAAACCCAGGTTGTGATGGGTGGAATTCCTCATAGACTCAGATTGGGAGCTGGCGGTGGTGGCATCTCCTCGTGTTCCCGAGAGGAGAGTGAGGCTGCAGGAGGTGTTCTCGCCATAGAAATCTTGAACTCCCACTGCGGTCCTGCTCACAGCGTGCACTGCTCCGGGCGCCAAGTTTAAATGCAGGCCTCTTCCCTGTGACTCAGGCAATCCGGGCTGCCAGCTTCCTGTCCTCTGCTTGTGGCCCTGTAGACGGAGAGAAGGCCTCTGGTCCCGGGTTGGCCTCGACTGAGGGCAGAAAACTTCTCCCCAAAGTGAGGTTGAGTCACAGTCTGTCTTCGTTTCCGGAGCCTCTCCGAAGCCCAGCCGGGGAGGCTGAGACCATCCCACATGACAGAGCTGTTGCTTTTGGGTGGCTTATCACTTGGAGGGTCTCCCCCAGGTCACAGTGGGGCTCAGGCCTCCACACCCTGGGATCCACAGAAGCTCAGATTGAGAGAGTGGTGGCAGTCAGCTCCTGGGGGGGAGCGTATCGGGTCCCCACCCTCCTCAACACGCAGGAAACCACAGCCGTGATCCACAGCCAGTCCCCACGGTCTGGGCCTCCTGGAGGTATTTTTATTTTTGTTTTTTTAGGAAGGTATTCTCCCAAAGCATCCTCACCCTTAGTTTGGTTTTTGCTGTCGCTGTTGGGAACACAAAGACTTGGGCTTTTCCCCGTCTTTATCTTCCTCCCTTTCTGGCCCTGGACACTGCCGTGTTCACCCAGCTGCTTTCCTTCACCCTCAACTTTGTCTCTCCCATCCCCCGCTGCTCCCTGGAGGTGTCCGCAGGGGAGAAAGGGTGAGGGGATTGAGGGGAAAGCTAGGGAACCCTGGGGGCACTGGGAGCCTCTGACGGAGCGGGAGATGGGCCTGCTGGGGTGCTGGGGTGGGGTTTAACTCAAGTGGTGGAGGTAACCCGAGGCCTTTTTTGGTTTTAACCCCTATTTATGTATGTGGGAAGGAGGATATTTCCTGAATTTTTTTCATTTTTTTCCAAGCCCGTCCATTTCTAAAAATATCAAACACGATAATGTCACGAGCAAATGAAGTTATTCTCAATACATTTTTCATGATGTTAAAATAACAAAGGACTTGAGATTGTTGTGGGGTGTTTAAAAATAAGCATTACAAGTTTCTCCTTTTCCTGCCGTCTTCAGAAGCCACCTTCCGCTGTCATACAGGGGCACACGGTCTCTCTCGCTGGGAGAGAAGGTTCCCTCCGTTTGCCATTGTCCCTTTCTCCCTCTGGGGTGAAGGCTGGGCGGGCAGCTGGCGGGAAGGGGTGGAGCAGGAGGGGAGGCCCTGCACGCGGGGTGAGGGGTGAGGGGTGAGCGGGCGGCACGTCAGATCTGCGGGTGCCCCTACGGCCCAGACCCCGCAGGGGGAGCCAGGGACTCAGGGTTCTTACAGATGAACAGACAGCAGCAGCAGGCAATGAGGCAGGACTTTGCCTCTGTCGGGATGTGATCACGAAAAGTCTCCGTTTATTGAGTTCATGCAAGACCGTCTACACACATTGTCTCATTTCATCCAGCAGCAACCATTTGGGCTAAGTATCCGTGTGGCCACTGTATCGGTGAGGAAACAGATTGTCTAGAGTCAGATTCTCACCCTGACCTGTCCCGTTTGCATAGCTCCAGGAGCCCTGGGACTATAAGGGGCTTACAGCACAACTTGTGTGTGTACAGAGGCCGCCTACGAAGGGGGAAAGGGAGGCCTGTCCGGCGTGCTTTGTGACCCAGCCGTGTGGCTCGGGCAGCACCCTTTGCCTGCAGCTACGGCACCCTCACCCAGGCTGCTGCCCCCCTCGTGAAGCTGTTAGGAGGATCGGGGGCGGGGCCAGTGCACTGCTTGGCACACAGGACACACTCAGCTTTGGGCGAGTGATTTCCTGCTCTTCGGTTTCCTCATCTCAGGCATGGGTGTTGAGGAGAGCACCTCATTCCCTTTGTGGCTGTGAGGACCGAAGAAGCCGGCATCTGTTCCAGAAGGACCATAAAGCCTCATGTGTTGCCGCTCATTCCTGTTTGGTGTCTGAGTGATGTGCGTGCGGCCCTCTGCACTGGCTCTTTTCTCGGCCTGCAGGGCTCTTCCCGTGCCAGGATTGCATCTGGCCATCCCCGAGGTTTCTGCTTTGGTGTCACCTCTTGGTGCCTTATTGGGACCCGACGTATGTCCATTGGTTTATCTGTGTATGATCTGCTTCCCCCAATAGAATGGAAGCTTTCCTAAAGGCAGGGCTTTCTCTGGCTTGTTCATCCCCAAGGCCCAGTCCCTGGCACACAGCAGGAGCCCAATAACTGCTTGTGGAATGCATGGCTGACATCTCCTTCTTTTTCCATAGGCGAGGTGACCATTCTGGCTGCTAGAGTGAGTGTGCCAGCCTGAGCGAGGAGGCAGAGACAGGTGAGGGGCTCTGAGGCTGTGCATGCTGGTGGGGGGACTGGAGGAGGAGGGAAGGGGGCGGGAGAGGCACCCCTGTGCCCCACTGCAGGGGAGGGATCGTTCAGATGCCTGGCCGGTGAGCTGCTAGAGGGCTCCTCTCTTCCTTGGTCTGAAAGTGCTAAGTCTGTTTTACGTTAGGAACGGTTTTCCCATCTACTGGAAATTTCTATAGTATTTGTGCAAAAGAAGGAAATGAGGACTTTCCTCTAGCAGAGAAATTGAAATGCCAGTAGCAGCTGAAGACTCGTCAGGTACAGCCAGTAACTACGGCAATAGTCCAGTGACCTCTACGTCATGATACAGGACAGAACCCTGGCTGCTCCATTCTCGGGCAGTGACAAACGAGTCGGTTTCGTCATCAGTCTGTCCCTGACATGCCAGGTAGCCCACCAAGGAGTGTGAGTCTGGGCAGTGACGTGAATGCAGAGTACTTGCCCTCACGGGGTCAACGCTCCCCGGGACGGGGTTACAGATCCGTGCAGGGGGGGTGCCTGAGCTGGACTGGGAGCAGGAACCCTGAAGGATGCGTAGGAAGGAGCTGGCCGGGCGGAAAGCAGGGAGATGTCAGGGGACCCCCGCAGAGGGAACAGCATGCACCAAGAGACTGGGCCTCTGGGGCCTGGCGGGGAACAGGGAGCTGGTGAGCACGCAGGCTCCCTCCCACTGTGCCCGGGTAAATCGAGTGTGCTGGTTTGAGGCCGATCTCAGCAGAGAATTCAGCTTTCTTGGCGGTTGGCCAGTGTGTATGTGACCTGTGGTAGGGTGAGCACAATGACTGAGGTTTATAACAATGGTCTCCGTTCTTAAAATGGGAAGAGTGTGTCTGTGTGTCTGTCCTGGGACCAGAAGAGCCGGAGTCAGACCCTGAGTTGTTACAATATCCGTGGCCCATCAGTCACACTAGACTTCCAGAATACTGATGAGTTTGGTCTTTGTCCTCCTCCTCCACTCACCTCCTTGCTGTGCCCTGGAGTAGCCTGCCAGGGCGTCTCTCACTTGTTCCCAGGGCCTGATGTCGGAGGCCATGGACCAGCCCGCTGGGAGTCCTGGAAAGCCAAGGCCGGGAGAGGGTAGTGACAGCGGCACGGAGCCGGGCACCTGCCAGGAGCTCCTGCACCGACTTCGGGAGCTAGAGGTGGGCCACGAGGCAGGGTGGGGGTGGCGGTGCCGGCCAGGGCCCTTGGGAGCTTGGGTAGGCTTTGTGGGTGTGGGTGGACCTTCCTCTCAATCCGCTTTACCGGGCTGGAGCAGAACATTCTCTAGCAGAGCTCCTCGGAGAAGTCCTTTCTTTGCTCTGAGCTCTCCAACCCGGAGGGGCGGGGGGCAGCTTGGGACAGGAGGCATGCTCAAGGGCAGGGCTGTCCTAGCCCCCAAATGTCTCCCTTCTTTACCCCTTTTCTTCCCCACTTTCATGCCCTTGCCGGTCTAGGAAAGGCATGGTCACAGAGGCCACAGGAAGAAGGGTTTAGATGACCCAGGGCTTAGGAGTTGAGGGTCGAGGACGAGGATTCCTCAACTAGGCTCTTCCGCTGTATTCTTAAGACCCTACCCTCCTCCCTCCAGCCTCCTCTGCCCTCCCCTCAGGGAAATAAGGATCACTTTGGGCACTTCCCAGCTTAGGTCCTCCTGGCCATGTGTCTCCCCAGCCCCTCCAACCTCTCCGACTGAGGTTGGGATTTACAGAAAACCAGCCATCTCACCTTTGCCTTTCTGCTGCCTTCCATCCATCTCTGTAGGCCTCCCCGTGGGGAATCCAGCCAGATCCAAGAGCTGGGATAGAGGTGTAGCTAGTAGACTCCATGCCTCCCCTTCCCCAAAAGGAATTTGCCGTGGTGGAGGAATGATCCCATAGCCTCCTTGCTGGGCCTCTTTCTCCCTCCTGCAGGCAGAGAACTCGGCGCTTGCCCAGGCCAACGAAAACCAGCGGGAGACCTATGAGCGCTGTCTAGATGAGGTCTGTGGGGTCTCCAGGGGACTGGTGCAGGGGGGTATGGGGAAGCGGGGAGGAGCACGGGTTGTCAGTGCTCCAGGCAGAGGCTGGTGGGTTGATAGCTCTGCCTCGGGCCCTCTGTCCCCAGGTTGCCAACCATGTGGTACAGGCCCTGCTAAACCAGAAGGTAAGCAGCCACGGGAGGCATTCTCACCCCGAGCCCAGATGCCCTGTGGAGAGGCCCTGAGTACAACAGGGAAAGCCCTTCCTGGGGACCCGTGAGCCTACGCACATAGGGGCTAGAGGAGGGAGCTTGGTGGAAATGGCCTATCAGCCCTCCAGCAAGGCTCCTCCCCACCTCGGACAGGTCCCCACTATTCTACCTGGAGGCAGAGGTGGGCTGGGTAAGGCCAGGTCTCTGAGCCATGGTAAATTTGACTTGGGCTTGAATCCTTCCCTAATCCTGGCCCCGGCTGGTTTCTCCAGACTGTGAAGGCCCTGATAGCAATGTTAATATTGTGAGCATAAGGTGGCATCTAAATATTTACTCAAGTACTGTGGGAACTTCTTGACTTCTGAGCCACTCTGACCCCCAGGTCTTCCTCTGCCTTATATGGGCCCTTCTTTGATGTATGGTTTCTAAGAGGCAGGGGGTTGGCTCAAGGGATGGGAAAGATGCCAAAGGGAATAGGATTTACCTCCCACCGGGGTGGTAGACTTTGGAGAATTTACCATCCCCAGAAAACGTGACAGCCACAAACACAGGCAGGCTCAGCCCCCCTAGAAGGAGGCTGCAGGAGAAGGGCATGCCCAGCGGGAGCGCCCACCACGCCATACCACTCGCCCCTCCCCACCATCCTTCCTTGTCTCCCTCCGCCTCCCTGGGTGGCAGGACCTGCGGGAGGAGTGCATCAAGCTGAAGAAGAGGGTGTTTGACCTGGAACGGCAGAACCAGATGCTGAGCGCCCTGTTTCAGCAGAAGCTCCAGCTGACGACAGGCTCCCTCCCTCAGGTGGGCACAAGCGATTCACCTTCCGTCCTCATACCTCCGCTTCCTGCCGCTCCCAGCCCCGGCCGCATTACCACCTTCTTTGCTCCCAACACCTGAAGAAGCGGGCCTCCAGCCATTCCCCTCCATTCTGGGGGCTATGGCCATCTGGGGAAGGCCCATCTAACCTGATAGATCTGAGCCTTAGATGGGGAGCGGAAGACTCCCTGAGTCCCCCCAAGCTTGGCTCTCCCCCACCTCCCAGGTGCTCCTTGCCCCGCTGGATGGCATCCCTTCTTGTTGACAGAGAAGGTTCTTGCTTGGCTCCTGCCCTGTGTGGGGCGATGGGTGGAGGATGAAACTGCAATGATTTCAAGCTCCCAAGGGGACCCTTTGGCCACTGTGTTGCTTCTTCTTGGCCAGGGGCAGGGGCGGGGCTGGGTGGACGGCGCCCAGTGCTGGGTGTCACAGAGAGGTCAGGAGAGGCACTTCCCTCCCGGTCATTCTCTGAGCGTGCATAGTTGCACATGCTCGCTCAATGACACAGGCGCGTCCTCTAACGCTAGTCCCTGATCGTTGACCTGACACCTGCCTTACCCGGGAAAAGCAGAAGGCTACTAGGAGTGAACCTTGAACTCAGTTAAGATGTCACTTGGGGGGTGCCTGGGTGGCTCAGTTGGTTAAGCGGCTGACTCTTGATCTCAGTTCAGGTCTTGATCTCAAGGTTGTGAGTTCACACTCTGTACTGGGCTCCACACTGGGTGTGGAGCCCACCTAAAACAACAACAGAAAAGATGTCGCTTGCCGTCACTCCATCAGGAGCCCCGAGGGTGGGGTGAGATTCGGGGGTGGGAGGACCAGGACCAGCTTCAGGGACCTGAGGTGAACCTCGGGTTCTGAGGTCAGCCAGCACATCCTACCCCGCCCCCAACCTTGACAAGAAGAGAAGCACCCTTCTGTGTGGATCCGCCTGAATTTGTGTGTCTGTCTCATGCAAACCAGGCAGCTCTTGGCCCCCACACCTTAAGCAGGGTGCTCCATGGCTCACTGGGAGGCTCTGTCCCCAAGGCCAGGGCAGAGCTGGGTCTGAACTGGTGGCAGTAACTGTGGCTCTTCCTGCCCTCGGTCTGTCCCTGCTGCCGAGGTCCCCCCCCCGCAATCCCCGAGGCCTAAACCCGCTAGCCAAGCTCACCCTGTCCGTGCCTTTCTTGGTGACCCGTGATAACAGGTGTAGATCATCCTTAAATCACTGAAATGAAATCTGGGACCTTTGGGGGTTTGGGGCAACAGATCTGTCTTTCCTGACGGTTCCGTGACATAATAGAGCGTGAACCTTGGCCTCAGATACGCTTGGATTGGGTCCCTAACTTAGCTAATTCTTAGCTGTGTGACCCTGGGCAAATTATGTAACCTTATGAACCCCAGTTTTTTTCCTTGTAAGTGAGGATTAAGATATTGCACGTTGTCGTGAGGATGAAATGAAATCATATATGGTGTTTGGCCCAGAGTCGTAGTCAATAATTAGCAGCCATGTATCATTAGTAATGTTACTCTCGAGTTGTGCTTTGCTAGGACGAAAGCTCCATTGAGCAAATGCTAAAGCAGCTCTTACCGTGAGCAGCGCCTTTGCCAAGACGTATATGGAACTGGCCGGGGCTGTGGTCTGCGCGGGGCACATGAACCCGCAGGCCGGACTGCTCTGAGCTCAGGCAGGTCTGCAGGCAGCCAGAGTACGGAGCAGGGTGACAGTACCGTCCGGGAGCCCAGAGGGGAGAGAGGCCAGCAGAGTGGCCTGAAGGAGGTGACATCGGACCTGGGCCTTGCTGCACGGGCGATGTAACGTAGAGTTGGGGGTGGGGAGAAGGGATGCCCTGTGGAGGGAACCGCAGGGAAAGCCCGGCAGAAGCGAGCTGTTCGGCTGGGCTGGGACGAAGGCCGTGCGGAGGAGCAGCGAGTGGGGACCAGAGGCGGCGTCAGGAAAGGACCAGCAGCAGGCCGGGCCCCGGAAGCCGGCCGAGGGGCCCAGACCTGTCTCCTGCGGCAGCGGGCAGGAGGCTGTGAGCACAAAGATGCTTTAGATGAAAAAGAAAAAAAAATACCTCTGCTTTATGGGTAAGGGATTTGTAAAGCCAGCGAACCCGGTCGGGGAGACAAAAGGCCGAGCAGCTTCCAGGCCAGAGGACTGAGGATGTGGGCTGTAGCCGGGGCCGGAAGACGGAGAATGCCACAGAGGCCGGACGTTAAAGCTGACTGCTGTCTAGTCGAGGTGCCTCAGAGATGGGAATGACATTCTCCAGGGACTGAGAGAGAAGTGACCGTGAGTCCATGGTCATACCTTTGTCATCCTCAGAGACCAGCTGGGGGGGGACAGAGATGGTAAGTCCTGCCATCTCTTTTCTCGGGCCTAGTAACAAATGCTTTTCCATTAGTCTCAGTCAACCCTGTGAGGCTGGGGTCACAGGCAGTCAGAACAGGAAGGGGCTGTTGGAGGCCGGCCCTCTCTGTAATCGGGAAGGGGGCCCCCACAACGAAGCAGAGTGGTCCTAGAGCCGCCATGGGCACCCAAACTAGGCTTGCCACTGCCCACTGCCCTCTGCCCCAGGGACCTTCTTCTTTCTCCAGAGCCCCAGAGCAGTCCCATCTCCCGCCACCTGGGCTCACACATCTTCATTCCACCCATGCATGGTCTCCCAAGGCTCCTCTGACCGAGTGGTGGGGACAGTGGAGGAAGCCACACTGGAAGCCAAGAGACGTCCCTGAAGGAGCAGACTTGGAAGAACTGTGCTGGAGGGGAAGGCCGAACTTCGTGAGGGGGTGGGGACCCGGGACAGACAGCCCCCGTGCTAATTCTGCCTCTCCCCTGCAGATCCCCCTTACGCCGCTCCAGCCGCCATCAGAGCCACCGGCCTCTCCCTCCCTGAGCTCTGCCGAGGGACTGACCACCTCGCTGCCTCTGGGGCACTGTGCTGGGCAGAGAGAGGTAGGAGGGCTGGGCACGCTGGTCTGAGGCTTCGCTGGCTACTCAGTCGGGCATCCGTTGCTGTTTCTGAGGAGTCCCAGAGGAAGGGCCGCTTCCCGGTGCCCAGATCCTCGTCCGGGTATGAGCCCTAAGCGGTCAGCCTTGGACCGAGAGAAACAGGACCCCATTGCCGATCACCAGCCTTGCCAGCTAAGTTAGTTAGCGGTAGACTTGTGGTTAACATCTCCTGAGCGTGCACTCTCTGCTGCACACCTGGATCCCATTTATAGATTTTAAATAATTTTTGGCCTGTATGTACAATGGTCTCTATCCTCATTTATTCAAGTCTAGAACTGTTACTCATTTATTCTTTTGCTTCCCTGGTTTCCTTTATGAGGTTAAGCGTAATTACCATCCCATTGTATAGACGATGCCGTGAAGCTTAGGTGAAAAAACGCTGAAGTCCATAAACTAGGTGAGCGGTAGACCTGGGACTTGAACATACGTAGTCTGGCTCCAGAGCCCATGTCGTTAACCACTGTGCCAGTCGAGCGGGGCCCAAGGACGAGCTGGGCAGAAACAGGGAGAAGCTGGCGGTGGAGTTATCGCAGTTCCCTCCTCCCTGGGGAGCCGGTCAGCAGGACAGCTGTCTGACCTGAGAAGGCCTGGGCTTGCCGGCAGGGGCTGACTTAGCACTTGGCCACATCGCAACCCCTTCTTGAGTCTCTGTGTTCTTTCTGGAGCCTGGAAAATGCACAGGCCTCTCTCCCCTGGGGCAAACATAGATATCAGGGTTGTAGGTGGCGTCAGCCCTGCTGACCCAAATAGTAATGGGGAATGGTGGGGGCGGGGGTGCTGGGATAACCAGGAAGGGAGGTGGGGTCCCCACCCCACCCCAGGTGCACCAGGAGGAAGAGTTGGGGTAACCAGAGCTCAGTGACTTGAGGAAGCTGAGCTGTCCTGTCAGCTCAGAGAAGCTGCTCATTGCTTCTGGGGACTCGGACAAACCAGGCCGGCTCTGTTCCTAACATACTCGGTTTGGTGCAGCTCGGGTCCTGGGCCTGCACGTGGGCTCCTCCTCATGTTGTTTCTCCCTGAAGGTGTGTTGGGAGCAGCAGCTGCGGCCAGGAGGCCCGGGACCCCCGGCCGCCCCACCCCCAGCACTGGATGCCCTGTCGCCGTTCCTTCGAAAGAAAGCGCAGATCCTGGAGGTGCTGAGAGCCCTGGAAGAGACCGACCCCTTGCTTCTTTGCTCGCCTGCCACCCCTTGGCGGCCTCCAGGCGAGGGTCCCGGCTCCCCAGAGCCCATCAACGGCGAGCTGTGTGGCCCCCCTCAGCCTGAACCCTCCTCCTGGGCCCCCTATCTGCTCCTAGGCCCTGGTAGCCTGGGAGGCCTGCTACACTGGGAGCGCCTCTTGGGGGGCCCCGGGGAGGAAGAGGGTGCTGGGCGACCCTGGGGTCCTAGTAGGGGCTCCTCCCAGGCCCAAGGCACTGGCTCTGGGCCACCCTGTGCCCCAGGCAGCAGCTCCTCCTCTTCCTCTGATGAGGCAGGTGACCCCAACGAGGCGCCCAGCCCTGACACCCTGCTGGGGGCCCTGGCCCGCAAACAGCTGAACCTGGGCCAGCTCCTTGAGGACACAGAGTCTTACCTACAGGCTTTCTTGGCCGGGGCTGTGGGCCCGCTCAACGGGGACCAACCAGGTCCTGGGCAGCCATCTTCCCCAGACCAGGGGCCCCCACAGCTGTCCAAGTCCAAAGGCCTCCCCAAGGCCGCTTGGGGTGGGGGTACCCCAGAGGCCCATAGGCCGGGCTTTGGTGCTACCTCAGAGGGCCAGGGGCCCCTCCCCTTCCTCAGCATGTTCATGGGTGCGGGTGATGCCCCCCTGGGCTCGCGGCCTGGCCACCCCTACTCCTCATCTCAGGTGAAAAGCAAGCTCCAAACTGGCCCCCCTTCTCCTGGGGAAGCCCAGGGACCCCTTCTACCCTCTCCAGCCAGAGGTCTCAAGTTTCTAAAGCTGCCTCCAGCTTCGGAGAAGGTCCCCAGCCCAGGAGGCCCCCAGCTCAGCCCCCAGCTTCCCCGGAACTCCCGAATTCCCTGTCGCAACAGTGGCTCTGACGGCAGCCCATCCCCGCTGCTGGCCCGCAGGGCTCTGGGTGGAGGAGAGCTGTCCCCGGAGGGAGCACAGGGCCTGCCCACCAGCCCTTCCCCCTGCTCCGCAGCCCTGGACTCTGCTCAGCTCAGACCTCCCCAGCCAGCCTTGTCTGCCACGCTGTCCCCGGGACCCGTGGTCTCTCCCTGCTATGAGAACATCCTGGACCTCTCCCGGAGCACCTTTAGGGGGCCTTCCCCAGAGCCACCTCCATCCCCACTGCAGGTACCCACCTACCCACAATTGACTCTGGAGGTGCCACGGGCCCCTGAGGTCCTCAGAAGTCCTGGAGCTCCCCCCAGCCCTTGCCTCCCAGAATCCTGTTCCTATGGGAGTGCCCAGGAGAAGAGTTTGGACAAAGCCGGCTCGGAGTCTCCCCATCCTGGCCGCCGGACCCCCAGCAGCTCATCCAAGAAGCCCAGCCAGGGGGCAGGGCGGCGACCTGGGGATCCTGGCTACACCCCTCTGCGGGACAGACTGGCAGCCCTGGGGAAACTGAAGACTGGCCCCGAGGGGCCAGAGAAAAACGGGGTGCCAGCCAGGCCTGGTACTGAGAAGGTCCGAGGAGCAGGAAGGTCAGGGGAGAGCCCTGGAGACGTGGCGCCTCCCACCACCAGGCCTCCTGAGGGACCAGAAGCCAAGGGGGCCCTGCGGGGGGCAGTGGCCTTAGGCACAAGCAGCCTGAAGCAGCAAGAACCTGGGCTCCTAGGGGACCCCGGGGCCCGAGTCTACTCCTCCCACTCCATGGGGGCCCGGGTGGACCTGGAGCCCGTCTCACCAAGGAGCTGCCTCACCAAAGTGGAGCTGGCCAAGAGCCGGCTGGCAGGGGCCCTGTGCCCCCAGGTACCCCGCACCCCTGCCAAAGTGCCAACCTCCGCCCCCAGCCTTGGCAAGCCCAATAAGAGCCCCCATGGCAGCCCGACGAAGCTACCTTCCAAGTCACCCACCAAGGTGGTACCCCGACCTGTGGCTCCCCCGACCACCAAGGAGCCCCCTAAGCCTGACAAGGGGAAGGGCCCACCTTGGGCAGACTCTGGCGGCACTCCGGCCCAGCCTCCGTCCCCCGCCCCTTGCCCCGCTGAGCCAAGCCAAGGCCCCGAGGGGCGGGCCCCACACTCGGCCATCGAGGAGAAGGTCATGAAGGGCATTGAGGAGAACGTGCTGCGGCTCCAGGGCCAGGAGCGGGCACCAGGCGCCGAGGCCAAGCACCGCAACGCCAGCAGCATTGCCAGCTGGTTCGGCCTGAAGAAGAGCAAGCTGCCGGCGCTGAACCGCCGCGCGGAGACCGCCAAGAGCAAGGAAGGGGCCAGCGGGGGCTCCCCGCTCCGGAAGGAGGTCAAGACGGAGGCCCGGAAGCTGGAGGCCGAGAGCCTCAACATCTCCAAGCTGATGGCTAAAGCGGAAGACCTACGCCGGGCCCTGGAGGAGGAGAAGGCCTACCTGAGCAGCCGGGCCCGGCCACGGCCCGGAGGACCGGCACCAGGACCGAGTACAGGGCTGGGGCAGGTGCAGGGCCAGCTGGCTGGCATGTACCAGGGTGCGGACACCTTCATGCAGCAGCTTCTCAACAGGTGAGGGCCTGGGACCTGTCAGCAGGTGCTCAGTAGCGGGGCGGGGGGGCGCTTTTCCCTCCATGGGCCCATCTGGGGCTAGGACTGCTTTTCCTGAGAGCAGAAAGGGTTGGAGGGCAAGTAAAAGGCCACCAAAGCATCTGGGAGTCTGGCCTGGCCCAGAGCAGAGGTTGGGTCTTGAATCGGAAGCCTGGGGTTTGTGCCCCAGCTTCCCTCCTCTCTGGCCGTCTGATGTTGCCCATGCTGAGACCCAGTTTCTCGTTTAAGAAGAGTTAACAGCCCACATTTTCCTAAATTGTCTCCAGCGTCAGTCGAGGCACGGGAAGTGCTGTCTGGGTGCAGGAGTTAAGGGCCTGTGAGTTCCTAACGGTGGGCGGATATAGGTCTTTACTCTGGGGTCTGTTAGCCTACAGACTAACACAGGGAGACTCCCCTTCCCATCTGGCCCACTGCCACCTGCCACAGACTCCGCAGCGGGAGCTGAGGCTCAGAGAAGGGGCCGTCCGGGCTTGGGGTTGCTCCATCCAGGCCAGATGGGCACCAGGTGGGGCGGGGCTTGGACAGCAGATGCGCTCAGCTGGGGCCGGCGGGGTGTGCATGTGTGGACCAGGAGGTGACCAGGTTGCCATCTACTAGCCAATGGCATCAGGAGGTCTCTAGGCTTGACCCTGTGTGGCTTTTGGGGAACTTGTCCCATCTCCCCTGCCCCTGCCGTTTTTCTGAGATTTTCCGTGGAGTCTCTGCCTGTTCCCAGCATCAGGAGGAGTCAATGGCAGCAGCCGCGGGGGCTGTGTCCCCTATCCCAGGGGCAGGGGGCGGTGGGGGTTTCACTAGACCCAGCACCACTGGAGGGAGTGGGGTCAGAGTGGGCTCACCCAGACCCCCCTTCACCTTCGTCTTGACCGCTGCTGTAGGGTGGACGGCAAGGAGCTGCCGCCCAGGAGCTGGCGGGAGCCCAAACCCGAGTATGGCGATTTCCAGCCAGTGTCCTCTGACCCCAAGAACCCCTGGCCAGCCTGTGGGCCTCGAAATGGCCTGGTGGGGCCTCTTCAGGGCTGTGGAAAACCTCCTGGAAAGGTAGGTTCTTGGCAGCTAGGTACTGGGCCTGGCTCTGTGGCCCTGCCGGATCTCCTACCCCTTGGAGGGTCTCCTTCCCTGGGGCGTGGAAGCTGCTGGGTGTACTCGTGGTCTCTGGGGGCTGGTGGGCTGCAGGCGCTCAGAGCCATACTCCAGGGGTCCTATGACAGAGCTTGGGGAGGGATCTGGGTGGGGGTAGAAGGAATGGATTCTGAGGTCTTCTGTACCCCACGCAGACGAACAGCGAGCCGGGAAGGCGGGAGGAGGTGCCCTCAGAGGACAGCCTGGCTGAGCCGGTGCCCACCTCACATTTCACAGGTCAGCAGGGTCAGGGGCCAAGGATGGGACCTGCCCCGCACCCCCTGCCTACTTTACTCCTTTCCTGTCACTGAAGCAGGTGCCAGGCTCTGGGTGCCATCTTGGGGCCAAGCACCAGGTAGGCACGGGGGCTGCACGGAACTGAAGCCCTCCCTGCCCTTGGGTACCCGTCCTGCCTCCCCCACCCCCACATATCCCTCCAAGTCTAGGGGAGCTGGGGGGAGGACTGGCAGGAATGACAGCCTGTTGGGCCAGGAGGGGCCCTGCCCAGGTGGGGAGCCTGGGCTGGGGCAGGAAGCCGGAAGAAGAAGGCAGAGGGGCTGAACCTGCGGCCTCACGTCCCTGACTTACCGTCCCCTCCCCAGCCTGTGGCTCCTTGACTCGAACCCTGGACAGTGGCATTGGGACCTTTCCACCCCCAGACCATGGCAGCAATGGGACCCCCAGCAAGAATCTTCCCAAGACAAAGCCACCACGGCTGGACCCCCCACCCGGAGTGCCCCCAGCTCGGCCCCCACCCCTTACCAAAGTCCCCCGCCGCGCCCACACACTGGAGCGTGAGCTGCCAGGCATAGAGGAGCTGCTGGTGAGCGGGCGGCACCCTAGCATGCCAGCCTTCCCCGCACTGCTCGCCGCCGCTCCGGGCCACCGGAGCCATCAGACCTGCCCTGACGGTGAGTGTCTGGGCAGCAGGGTGGGTCGTCCCTGGAGCTCTACCCATCACCATCCACCTTCCCCTTGTCCCCATGCAGATCCCTGTGAAGACCCAGGCCCTCCCCCTCCTGTCCAGCTGGCTAAGAACTGGACCTTCCCCAACGCGAGGGCAGCCAGCAGCTCCACTGACCCTTTTCTATGCCCATCCCGACAATTGGAGGGGCTGCCCAGGACCCCCATGGTGAGTATGGCCAGAGGGGAAAGGGGACAGGCCTGGAGGGCAGGAGGGATGACACGGGGACACCAGTTCCTGCCACGAGGTACAGCCGTGTCTTAGAGAAGGCTGAAGGGTCTGGCCCCGTGGATGCCCCTCTGGGCAGCCCACCCACCTGCCCCTTCTCCTACCCCTCTCGGAGAAAGGGTTTCTCGCCCTCCCCAGAACCTTGGTAGGACCGTGCTCGGTGGTGCCTCTAGTTGCCTTGGTGGGCCCCATCTGCAGCACCCCATCGGGGGGCCGAGCCCAGCACCTCTCAGGCCAGGCCGGGAGGTGAAAGGAGCTTCCTCCTGAGCGTCCCTTCCTTTCCCAGGCCCTGCCCGTGGACCGGAAGCGGAGCCTGGAGCCCGGCCGCCCAGCCCCCACACCCCAGGGCCCGGCGTTTGGAGGTAGCCGCACGCCCAGCACATCGGACATGGGCGAGGAAGGGAGAGTGGCCAGTGGGGGCCCCCCAGGTCTGGAGACCTCAGAGTCTCTCAGCGACTCCCTCTACGATTCGCTGTCCTCCTGTGGGAGTCAGGGCTGAGGGGCTGCGCCGCACTACGGCCCCTCTCTGGAGTTGGAGACCACCGACTGGACCAGCTCTCCTCGTGCCCCATCCCTCGGGGCCAGTGGGGCCCTCCCTGCAGGGACCAAGGAGGCAGATGGATCAGAAGGTGAAGGGGGTCCCTGACACACCCCACTGCCCACCGCTGCTGTGGAGGAGATGACCGCTCTCAGCTCAGGGAGAGACCCCGCCCTTGGTCCCTTCTCTCACCTGGAGTCAGGCTCTTCCTCCGAGGGCCTGGGGGTTCAAGGTCGCCGCGTCCCGGCCCCCAGCTACCCCTTCGGGCTGAGCCATCTTGTGGTGCTGGGCTTCCTGCCCCCCAGCTGTGCCATCTCAGCCCAACCTGGCTGCTCCCCGCCCTGGAGCCCCGCGGGACCAGCCCAGAGTCCCCGTGCAGGTGGAGTTTGGGGGCGAAGGGTCAAGTTGCCTTCTCTCTCTGTCTGCCCTGGCCCTCCCTGCTGTCTGGATGGTGCTGCCCTCCCCTGCCCCCATGTCTTTGGGGTCCGTTTGTCTGTCTTTCTGTTGTTTTTTTATATTGAAGCGCCTGGCCCAGTCCCCACCCCCCAGCCCCGCACTGCGGTTAATTTATCTGTCGTTAAGAACTCGGCTGCTCTGCTTCCAGCCTCTGCTTCTGCCCTATTCCTAATAAAATGTGGAGGCCCCTCCCTGCCCTGGACTCCACTTTTTCTGTGGGAGGACTCCGGGGTTGACAGATGGGCGGAGGCTGCATATGGGCAGCAGAGTGAGGGACCCCGGGGACCTCCACCTTGCCTCAGGTGCCCTGGTGAGGCAGCTCCCTGCCCCCCCACCGCCGCCAGCACAGCTGGGGGCGGGGTCACCGGAGAAGGTCACCAAGGGCTGGGGGAGCAGGGCCTGCTTGGGCTGGAATGGTCCCTGGCAGGGGGATTGCCCTGGGGTAGGGCGGAAGGCTGGGCTGTCTGTGGGGAGGGTGGCGGGGGGCGTGCGCTCAAACTCCTGTACGGACTGGCAGGGATGGGGTGCGTCCAGTGAGCTGCAGGGGCTGCCGGGTAGACAGAGTTCAGTGTCTGTGGCCTCCCGTTGCCAGAAAGCAAAGCACAGCCGGGTCTCAAACTGTTGCCACCGTTTTTTGTTTTTTTTTTTTAAGATTTTATTTATGTATTTGAGAAAGAAAGCTTGAGCCGGGGAGGGACAGAGGCAGAGGGAGAAGCAGACTTCCCACTGAGCACAGAGCCCTGAGACAGCCTGGGCCGATCCCAGGACTCCAGGGTCATGACCTGAGCCAAAGGCAGACGCTTAACCCGCTTAACCAACTGAGCCACCCAGGCGCCCCCTGTTATCTGTCCTCAGACATTGGACTTTCCCCCCAGATCTTCTTGCCCCTATTTCTACCTCAGATTTCTTCTTCTTTTTTTTTTAAAGATGTTATTTATTTATTTGACAGAGAGAGAGAGCACAAGCAGGGGGAGCGGCAGACAGAGGGAGAGGGAGAAGCAGGCTCCCTGCCGAGAAAAGAGCCTGATGACGGGGGTTCGATCTCAGGACCCTGGGATCATGACCTGAGCCGAAGGCAGACACTTAACGGACGAAGTCACCCAGGCACCCCTCTACCTCAGATTGCAACCAGAAGTTCCCCTTGCTCTAAAATTCTCACTTCAGGAAGGGGAGGCCAAGCATGAGGCTGTGTGGAAGGGCCTAGGCTTCTAGGAGTTACTTTGTACTCTCCACATAGCATGAAAGGGCCACGGGGTGGCGGTGGCCTTCTAGCCCTTGGATTTCCCGTTGGGCATGGAGCTGGGCTTTACCTGAGGGTAAGCCAGGGGCAGCAAGACCATCACACGCCGGCCAGCCAAGCTGGGCCTAGGACGGCCTCCTTCCTGCACAGGTTGTCAGGTGTGGGGTGACTTGTCTAGCGTGCCCACCAGACCGAGCCTGTGCTTAGCCTCTCCCCGCGATATGTAGTCTGAAGGCCAATGGGCAGGATGCACTCGGTACCCCCGGCCTTGTGGCTGCGATTCTGGACCGTTCATCACGGGAGTGGGGGCCCTGTGCTGAACACGTGGTCTGTGTTGGCCCCATAGCTTGCAGAGCTGAGGTCAGGGGTGCCGGAGCTGGGCCCACTCACACCTCAGCGACACCACTGGCTGCCGCTCTGTGCTCTGGCCAGCCCAAGGAAGGTGAGGAGGGTGTCAGGGCCTCCCTTTATACTAGCTCCTTCCAGTGGTGTGTCCAGCCCCGGAATGCTCCAGAGAGCGGTAGGAGAACTCCCCCATTAAAATAAACACCTACTATACCCCCAGCCTCCCGATTCCTAACGCCTCCCAGAGCCTCATCTCAGAGATGAAGACATCAAGGCTTGGAAACGTTCAGTGGTTTTCTAAGGCTGAGAAGTGGTGGAGCCCGATGAGAGTGTTTTCTTTACAAGTGTGTGTAGCTTGCCTTTTTTCTGGCAGGACTTCAATCTCCTCCTCCCTTTTTGGCCTGTGGATCGCTCCTGATGGGCAGGGCTTGAGAGCACTAGACGGGACCTCAAGAGTCTTAGCCATTGAGGCTGGTTTTGTGGGAAAGTGGCATCCTTGGTTTTCCTTATCTATGGAAGGAAGATGAGAAGGTTGGGCCAGACCACCTTTGTCCTGAGCTCTCTGGTTTGTCCTCTGCCTCCTTTAATCTGGCCTCTCTCCCATTTCCCTTGGTTGATGTCCTGGAAGAAATGAACAAGACTTCGAGAAGAGTCAAGTCAGATACCTTGGTTTTCTCTGAACGTCCAAATCCCATTTTCTCACTTCCTCCTCCTACCTGCTGCTCCTGTCCCGTTGTCCCTTCTGCGTGTATGGGCTTGCATATGAAACATGCCAAGCTGCTAACCTGCCTCTTGCCGCGAGGGCTCATACAAAGTCCACATCCTTCTAACTTTTTATTTCTGGGTTCTTCCAGCGCCTTTCTCTCCTGGAACCTGATGTATAACCTCATTTCCTTGTTCGCACAGAATTGTGTGCCCACCGGATATTTGCCCGCTGTCCCTTCCGGGAAGGAGTTTGGCATGGTGGGTTTGACTCTGGACTCCGCCTCTGGCTAGCTGAGACCACATGGCCCATCCGTGTTTCTGGCCCCAGGGTCTGGCCCGTCTGCTGTCAGGGTCTGTTCCGCAGGGTGGCGAATGCAAGGTGTCGCCTTGGCCCCGGGGCAGTGTGGGCCAAGCCACATCAGCCACAGCGGGTTCCGTGGAGCCAGCCCTGCCCTACCGACGGTTCCAAGGTGGGCAGCTCTCATTCCTAAATCCCCCCGTGTCCAGCCCACGGAACTGTGTGTGCCCTCCATCGAGAATAATCCGTGGAGGGCGACACACAAGTGAATCAAAGACGCTTCTGGGGAACCAGTTTCTCCTGATGCTTCAAGGAAGGGTTTGGCTAAAAGGCTACTTGATCTTCACTATGACAGAACACTTCCTATCTCGTTGGCAACATCTGCTTGCAGGGTTAAGGTGACCTCACTCTTTTCTCCATGAACAATGGGTGATGTTTGCCTTACCATTGTGTGTGACCCCTTCTGCTGAATTTTCCAAACAGAGGAAGCCATAGCTGCCAGGCCCCCTTTCTCCCCCTTCAAATGGCATCAAGACATCAGAAGACTGACAAGGTTTCAGATTCCACATCACTGGGCACCCTGCCTTTTACAGGAAATGCCCTAAAATGTTAACAGGTTTTCTCTGGGTTGCCAAGAGTTTTTATTGCTAGATTTTCTACAAATAGTATGTTTTGTTTTCTTTATCAAACGGGTTTAAAAAAGAAACAGTCATGCTTTGCAGCAAATTCTAGATATACATACCCCTTCTTTAATCCTGTGGGAGTTAATTCAAACGTATCGTTGTTGTTTTTTTAAAGACATGTGAATGTGAATTAATACAGGTGAGCATTTCTATGATCCTGGGACAGGGATGAACTTTTAAAAATCTCTTATAATTATTAAAGACATACAAATGATAAAAGTGCATGTTTTATTTATTTATTTTTAAAGATTTTATTTATTTATTTGACAGAGAAAGAGACAGCCAGCGAGAGAGGGAACACAAGCAGGGGGAGTGGGAGAGGAAGAAGCAGGCTCCCAGCGGAGGAGCCTGATGCGGGGCTCGATCCCAGAACGCCGGGATCACGCCCTGAGCCGGAGGCAGACGCTTAATGACTGAGCCACCCAGGCGCCCCAAAAGTGCATGTTTTTTTAAAAAAAACTTTTAAAAAAGTGCATTTTTTCTTAAAAAAAAAAAGTAACTGAAATGGAATTGGATGTTACAGAAGGGAGCAGCGTCTTTTTCACACTCCAGCTCCCAGCCTCACTCCGCAGATACAACCCGAGCTGAGAGGTGACCTTTCAAATCATGTTTTACATTCACGCATGCGCACACACACACACACACACACACGCAGAGCATGTTTACGTTGACCTTTTATTAAACAATGAGATTGTTCTATAGTTACCGATCTGCTGCTTTAATCATATATCTTGGAGATTTTTCCCAAGTCCGTGAATCTCCGTTACCATACATGGTCTTCTGTTGTATGGCTGTACCGGGTTAATTTGTGTCGCCGTGACAAACAGTGTGCCGTGAACATTGCATATGTGGCTTTGGCCACGTGTGTATTTTTACAAGATAAATTTTTACCCATGCCATTGCTAGGTCAGGGGTGCTTGGGTGGCTCAGTCAGTTAAGTGTCTGCCTTCGGCTCAGGTCATGATCCTGGAGTCCAGGGATGGAGTCCCGCGTCGGGCTCCCTGCTCAGTAGGGAGTCTGCTTCTCCCTCTGCCCCCACCCTGCTCGTGCTCTCTCACACATGCGCTCGGTCGCTCTCTCTCAAATAAATAAATACAATCTTTAAAAAAAAAATGGTAGGTCATAGCATACGCTTAATTTAAATTTTTTACAGGTATGAACAATTGCATTTCAGTAACAATGTATAAGTGAGACTATCTTCTACATCATTCAGTATCATTAAACTTTTTTATTCTCGGCCAATGTGGTTAGAGTATGTGACCATGTGGAGTCTTGCGGCCCGATGTTAGGGACTTTGACTTTTACTCACTCGGAGTACAACGGGAAGCCGTTAGAGACTGGTAAAGAATACACCGGGGAGGACAAATATGGCTGCAGGCCAGTAGGGGGCCTCTTGGGTAACTCCAGTGACAGATGGGGGCGACCTGTTCCAGGGTGGGGGCACTGTAGACAAGAAAATTTGCTAATGTAATTGATGTGAAGAAAAGAAAAGAGCCAAGGGTAACTCCAAAGGTTTTGGAGCAATTGGTAGGAAGAAGTTGCCATTAACCAATAAGGGGGAGAGTAAAAGGAGCAGACCTGGGGGAGGGAAGATTAGGAGTTAAATGTTGGCCATGTTGAATTTGAGATGTCTGTTGGACAACACCCAGTGGAAAATGTAGAGTAAGCAGTTGGTTATAGAAGTCCAGGGTTGAGAAAAGCAGCCTGGGCTAGAGATATAAATTACTAAGTCATCAACATATGGATGTTATTTAAAACCAGGGGACTGGATGAGCGCAACAAGGGAGTAAGACAAGGAAAGGTCTCAGTCCTTAATCCTGGGATCCTTCCTTTCTTCAGAGGTCAGAGGAAATGAGGAGAGATCATAGAGGAGACTGAAAAAAATAGTACCAAGAGAATGTAGGGTCCTGGAATATAAATAAAGAAAACATTTCAAGAAAGATTAATCGGTGTCAAATTTTGCTGATGTGTCTGTCAAGATGAGGATTGAAAATCGTTTCTTCAATTCAGCAAATACTGAAGTCACTGGTGACCTCAGCGAGAGCATTGGTGGAAATGAAAGCTGTTTGGGTTGGTTCAAGATAAGCCAGAAAAGAAAGGATTGGGCTTTGGACGACTCTTCTAAGAAGTAGTGGAGGAGAGAGCGGGAGGGGAGAGTCGCGTCAAGAAATGTAATATTTACTATTTTTTTAAGTCTTATTTTTGAAACTCTTTCAAACTTACCTCAATGTTTCAAGTACAGCACAAAACCTTTCTTCGAACCCTCTTGAAAGCTGCCAACTTGAGGATCCATTACCCAGTACTTGACTGTAGATTTCCTACCAACAAGGGCATTCTCTTATATACCCCCATAGCATCATCGAAATCAGGAATTACTATATAATGACAATCTAATCCTCAGACCACATCAAAGTTTCACTGGTTATCCAAATAATGTCATTTATAGCCAGTTCAAAAGTCGCACATTGCTTTTAGACATTTCTTTAGTGTCCTTCAAACTGGAGCAATTCTTCAATCTGTCCTTGACTTTTTTTTTTTTTTTAAAGAAAGGGAGGTGGGAGGGGGCAGAGGGCAGAGGGCGAGAGAGAATCCCAAGCAGGCTCCACACCCACCAGGGAGCCCAACACGGGGCTCAATCTCACATCCCTGAGATCATGACCTGAGCAGAAATCAAGAGTCGGACACTTAACTGACTGAGCCACCCAGGTGTCCCCAAACTGTCCTTGACTTTTGAGACCTTGACATTTTTAAAAAAGATTTCATTTATTTATTTGAGAGAGAGCATGAGCAGGGAGAGGGGCAGAGGGAGAGGGAGGAGAAGACTCCCCGCTGAGCAGGGACCCCCCCCCCCCCAGGACCCAGGGATCATGACCTGATTCTGAAGGCAGATGCTTAACTGACTGAGCCACCCAGGTGCCCTGAGACCTTGACATTTTTTAACTTTACAGGCCATAACTTCCATTTATCTCATTACTAAGGATGTTCGTTTTCATTACTTAAGTTGGTGTTTGCCAGACTTCTCCATTATACATTTACTATTTTTCGCTTTCTAATTAATAAGAACATGTGAGGAGGTACTTTGAAACTGTGTAAATGTTTCATTTTCATCAAACTTTCTTTTTTTTTTTTTTTTTTAAAGATTTTATTTATTTATTCGACAGAGAGAGACAGCCAGCGAGAGAGGGAACACAAGCAGTGGGAGTGGGAGAGGAAGAAGCAGGCCCATAGCGGAAGAGCCTGATGTGGGACTCGATCCCGCAACGACGGGATCACGCCCTGAGCCGAAGGCAGACGCTTAACCGCTGTGCCACCCAGGCGCCCCCATTTTCATCAAACTTTCTATTTTTTCATTTGCTTATGTCAGTATGGACTTAGGACTTCCTACTTTATTCAACAGTTTGTAATCCGTCACTATCGTTATTTACTTTGGTGCTCAAATTGTTCATGATTTAGCCAGTAGGAGCCCCTTCAAGCTGGCTTCCACCTCTTTGACAAACCCCCATCATTCTTTGAGGATGTGCTTTCTGGCATAACGTGTTCAAGAGTCACCTTGGACTTCTTCAGCCCAACCCTGGAATTAGCCATTTCTCCAAAGAGCCCTGGTTTCTTTGGGTGGGGGTGATATTTAGAAACCAAGATCTGGAGGCTGGGTATGCTCACAGCTACTGGGGAGTTGTTCTCAGGGCTAAGAATCCTTGCGCCTAAGAAAGGATTTCTTAAAGATAGAAGAAATTAAGGCATTTTCTTATACTTATGGGAAAGAAAAAATAGAGAAAAATTTGATGATTCCAGGAGAGAGAAAAGGGAATTGTTGGGCTCTAAGGAGAAGTACTCTTGTGATTGCTTTCATTTTCTCAAGGAAATCATCAAGGTCATCAGCTAAGAGGAAGGATGGGAAAACGAGGTGTTGGGAGACTTGAGAGGAGAGGAGATGGTATGAGTAGTCATCCAGAAGGTCAAGAGTGAATAGGGAATGTAGTGGGGGTACCAAGTAGTATGAAGGGTCCACTTGAGGTGATTAGGAATTTAAGTGAGACTTGTTTTTTTAATAAGATTTTATTTATTTATTTTCGAGGGGGAGAGAGAGAGAACAGGGTGGGGAGTGGAGGGACAGAGGGAGAGGGAGAGGGTCCCAAGCAGACTCCATGCTGGGTGCAGAGCCCAACGTGGGCCCGATCCCACGACCCTGAGATCACAACCTACATGGAAACCAAGAGTCAGACACTCAACCAACTGTGCCACCCAGCACCCCTCAAAGTGAGACTTATTAACACGAATGTGTTGGGGTTTTTCTCCTGCCACGTTAAGCACAGAATAGACAGGATTAGCCCGGGCTGCCAACTTACCATATGACTACAACACAGGGGAGAGAGAGAGAGGCCAGGGGATTGAAGGCATATGCAAGGGAGTGATTCTATTAGTTGGCTGTGGACTTTGCATCGGTTAAAGAGGGAAGAGAGAATGAGAAAGGAGAGAGGCACGATGGAGGTACGATCAGTAGATGGCAGGCCCTGGTGGGACCAAAGGAATTTTGGAGATAGGGTATTAGAGAGAATGAGTTGGGAAGAAATGAGATGGTAATCAGAGGGTGGGATGCATGAGAGTGAGATGATAGAAGGTGCTATGGGCTAAACTGTGCCCCCCTCAAAAAAAAAAAAGATGTTGAAGTCCTAACCCCCGGTACCTCAGATGTGACCTTACTTGGAAATAGAGACTTTACAGAGGTAATCCAGTTAAAACAAAGTCGTGTGGGTGGGCCCTAACCCAATATGATTGGTGTCCTTACAAAACGCATAAAATTAGACATAAGGACAGATAGGCACATGGGCAGAGGCCACGTGAAGACCCAGACAGAGATCACGGCGATGCAACTACAGGCCAAGGAGTGCCTGTCAGCAATTGTCAGCAAACCACTAGAAGTCAGGCCGAGGGCCGAAGGGAGCAGATGCTCCCTCACCATCCTCAAGAAGGAACCAACCCCGCCGACACCCTGATCTCGGACTTCTGGCCTCCAGAACGGTGAGGCAAAAACCTGCTGTCTTTCCAGAGACCGCGGGACACTAGTACAGAGGGGCTACAGTCACCGGTGATGACAAGGACCAGGAAATGACCACAGGAGTGAGTAGTTCAGACATGGTAAAGGGCAAGGTCGTTGGAGGAGAAGAGATCATGGAACTATCTGTGTGGATGTTGAAATCTCTAAGAACTAGGACAGGATTAGCCTCGGAGGGAATGACCATGAGGCAGGAGCCAAAGCCTTCAGGAAATGAGAGGAAGTAACCCAGGGGTTGGTAGATGAGCGGGAAAGGGGGGTAGACTGAGCAGTATGGTCTGTCAACAAGAGATTCAAAGCCGAGGGGCTTTAGGGAAGAAGAAGGGTCCGCAGGCCACGCTGAGGAGTGAGGAGGGTGCCTGCACACCTTCTGGCCTGGGGGGGACCGGCCAGCTGAGGGAAAGAAGGCGGCCTCCTCAGGGCAAGGCTGCAGGGGGAGGTACTCTTCACAGAGGCTCTGTCGGCTTGCTGAGGAGGAGCCGTGAGCTCTAGAGGCCCCAGCGGAAGGGTTCCAGGAGATGGGAACTGAGGAGGGAATGTGCAGGGCTAAGAGGATCAGAGTGTGGGAGATGGGTGGCCATCGCACGCCAGTGGGAACGACTACCAAGTACTGCGGCCATGTTCATCAACTTCCCACAGTCCAATGTCCCCTTTTGTGCCTTTTGAATTTCATAGCACGTGGATGGGGAACGTGGGGAAGATGTGGAATGGTCACTGCCGACAGAGAAGAGGGACCGGGGTAAGGACAAGTCCAGGATTTTCAAACGAGGCTGGGGCCCAGTGGCAGGTGAAGAGCGGGAATGTCTAGGGGCACCAATCTCCAGGAAAGTGGAGTTCTTGTGGTTGCTTTCTTTTCTTACCGGGGTGCAGAGGCCTGGTTCGAAGCCTAGAGAGGGAAGAGTGTGGGATTAGTGCAAGGATGGGTTTTGCCAGTGAGGGAGTTGAGGTGGCTGGTGACGTCACCCACCATAGGCTCTGGCTTGGGCAAGAATAATAATAAATCAGAGCAAACATCATTTACAGTGGGCCAGGCACTGTTCTTAGTGCTTACCCGTAGTAACTCAGTTACCCTCACCACAGTCTTTTATCCCCACTTTAATATGAGAGTGTGGGGCTCAGAGAGCTCACGGGAGCTGTCCGAAGCCAAAGCCCATCTGCGGACGAGCTGGGCGTCGAACAAGGCAGTTCAGCTCCAGACGGTGCTTTCAACAGCACGATGGAGGAGGGGCCGCTAGGAGGGCGCCGAAAGGAGCGGGATGCAGGGGAGGGGTGAAGGGGCAAGGCTGGGGTTTCAGTGTAACCACAGTGCAGGGGAGAAGCAGAGAGGAAGTAAGAGTTGGCACCATGTGTGGTTGTGGTCTGAGGGCTGAAGAGCAGACTTTTACATCCGGTGCAGCTGGCCGAAATGAGGCAGAGGGAGAAGTCCCCGCAGAGAACCGAAGATCGGGAACCGGGGAGCTGGGGGCTGGAGGGTCATCCACGGGACACTGAAGTCTCCCGAAGTGACATGGACCTGGAGGAAGAGGCCAGCTGGAGGCAGAGCTCTGATAACTGCAGAGAAGGTTTCCTGCAGGACACTGGGTGGGCAGGGAAGGGTCTGGGCAGAGGGCCACCGGGGCTTATGGTGGCAGATGCCATCGGGAAAGCAGGTTTCTGTCATTGAGTCGTGGGGAAGCCAACAGGGTAGCCCCGGGGGCCTTCTCTCAGGCAGGAGCACTCCACGGAGTTAGTTTAAAATCCCTCATTTAAGTTTGCCACATATTTTCTTTGGTTACGATTCTTTATTGCGAAAAAAATCATTTTCTGCAGAACAGTCGGGAAATAAATTGCCACCAAGTGGCGCCCTGGCCGCCGTGCCCGAGGGAGAGGTTCGCAGGCCTGAATTGCCACTCCGTGGAGAGAAGAAGAAATGCGGGGTGCCCGCCCTTCCTCATGTCACCAGGGCCCCAAACCAGCTGCCCTCCGTCTCCCCACGCCCTCGCAGGGTTGCGCGAAGCGCGGAGAACACGCGTATGTGCCCTTGGCCCTCCCCTCTCCTTCCGTCATTTCCTCACACTGTCGTTTATACAACAAACATCGCTTGGGCCCCTAGTGGGTGTGAGGCCCTGCGCTGGGCACCAGGACCCAGAGGGGCATGTGACATGCCCCTTCCCTCGGGACTCACAGTTCTGGCGCCTGATGCCAGTCACTGGGCGACCTCAGGAGAACGCGGGTGGTGCTGTAACGGAGGGTACCCACGTGCTGTGGGGGCCGCCGAAGGGCTCTAACCCAGTGTCCTTGGGTGAGGTGATACCAGGACTCAGACCTGCAGGTGGGTGTGGCCGAGTCACGCAGAGGGTGGGGGTGAGAGTTCTAGGCAGAAAAACGTAAATGCCCAAGCCTAGCGGTGAGGGACTGAATGGAACATTCCATGACATAAAGATGAGCTTATTATGGCTGGAGCACTGAAAGATGAGAGGATTTTGAGTACACAATGAGAAGTTTGCACTTTCTCCTGACAGCAAAGAGGTGCCATTGAAAAGTTCAGTGCTTATGATCAGAAAGATCCATCTAGGGGCGCCTGGGTGGCACAGCGGTTAAGCGTCTGCCTTCGGCTCAGGGCGTGATCCCGGCGTTATGGGATCGAGCCCCACATCAGGCTCCTCTGCTATGAGCCTGCTTCTTCCTCTCCCACTCCCCCTGCTTGTGTTCCCTCTCTCGCTGGCTGTCTCTATCTCTGTCGAATAAATAAATAAAATATTAAAAAAAAAAAAAAAAGAAAAAAAAGATCCACCTAGAAATAGTGTGCAGAGACCCAAGGCTGGGGCTGAGGCCAGTGAGGAGGTGGGAGCCATAACCCAGGCAAGGCTCAGTAGGGCCGGAACCTAGGCAGCACTTGCGTTGAGAGCTGTGGACTAGGTGTCCATATGCTCCTTAACTATGAGGTTCCTGGGGTTCCGTTGGGCTTGATCATTCCTCCTAAAATAATGCCTTTGAGATCCATCCAGGTTGTTACACGTATCTAGGGCTGACCCCATCTCACTGCAGAGTACTATTCCACTGCATGGACGTACCACAGCTAGTCTGTCCATTCACTGGTGAAGGCTATTCGGATTGTTCCAGATTTGGGTTATTACAAATGACGCTTCTGTGAATGTTCAGGTACAGGTTTGTGTGTGAACACACATTCTTATTTTTCTAGGATAAACATCCAGTAGTGCAATTGCTGGGTTGTGTGGTTAATAGGCATTTAATTTTATGAGAAACTGCCAAATTGTTTTCCAGAAGTTGTACCATTTTACTGTACCATTGGCAATAGAGGAGGGCTCGAGTTGTTCCACATTCTTACCACTATTCGGTGTTATCACTATGTCTTTAAAGTTTAGTCATTCTACTCGGTGTAGGGGGTATTTCACTGTTGCTTTAGTTTGCATTTGCCTAATATCTCATTACATTTAACATCTTTTCATGTGTTTCTTTGCCATGTGTGCATCTTCTTGGATGGCGTGTCTGTTCAAAGAGCTGACTCACTTTTATGGTTTTAAAATGCACCAAATCGTCCACGTCTCTCTCTCTCATTTCCCCCCTGAACTTTAGAATGCGATGCCAGCGCTGCAAATGCCTCCCGACCTCTGCAGGGAAGCTCCCCGCCGCTGTGATCCCAGCATGTCCAAAGCCAAAAGACCCGTCCGTCCCTCAGCAGTCCTGGGTCTCCCCCGCGGAAGAGCTGCCACTTAGAGGGGTTACTTTCTGCTCAACACTCTTCCAAGTGCTTTACATATTTTAATTAACTTAACCCTCACGACAATCCTTTAGGTAGTACTGGTTTTTGTGGGGTTTTTTTTAAGATTTTATTTATTTGGGGGCACCTGGGTGGTTCAGCCGGTGAAGCGTCTGCCTTCAGCTCAAGTCATGATCCCAGGGTCCTGGGATGGAGTCCCGCGTCGGGCTCCCTTCTCAGCGAGGAGCCTGCTTCTCCCTCTCCCTCTGCTTGTGCTCTCTCACTCGTTCTCTACCCCCCCAAATAAATAAATAAATAAATAAATAAATAAATAAATAAATTTATTTTTTAAAAAAGATCTTTATTTTTATTTTTTTTATTTTATTTTTTTTTAAAGATTTTATTTATTCATTCGACAGAGAGAGAGACAGCCAGCGAGAGAGGGAACACAAGCAGGGAGAGTGGGAGAGGAAGAAGCAGGCTCATAGCAGAGGAGCCTGATGTGGGGCTCGATCCCACAACACCAGGATCACGCCCTGAGCCGAAGGCAGACGCTTAACCGCTGTGCCACCCAGGCGCCCCAAAAGATCTTTATTTTTAAAAATCTTTTAAAAAAAGATTCTATTGACTTATTTGGGGGGTAGGAGCAGAGGGAGAGGGAAAACAAGGCACAGAGATGTTGAGTAACTCACCCAAGCTTGCACAGCCGGCAAGTGGTAGTAGGTCTATCCAGATCCCAGAGTCACCCTTGATTCTCCTGTCTTTCTCACTTCCCCATGTCTGTTCGGTCATTAAGGCCTGCACAGTTGCCTTCTGAATGTTTTACTTCCATCATCTTTCCTCCAACCCTTATAACTACTGCTCTGTTGCAGCCATCTTGTCTCTTGTCTGGACCATCGTGAGTACCATTTAAAAAAAACAAACAACTTTTTATTATAGAAGATTTCAGCAGTACAAAAAAGTAGAGAATAGTACAAGGAATATGCCCATTGCTACAATCAGTATAAACTCATGACCATTCATTTCATCTACCACCCATGCCCTGCTGCCACCTGACTGCATTATTTTGAAGCAAATCTCAGCATATTGATGCATCCATAAATATTTCAATATGCGTCTCTAAAACAACTTTCAAATAACAATTACACTAACAGGGGCAGCTGGCTGGCTCCGCCTGTTGAGCGTCTGCCTTCGGCTCGGGTCGTGATCCCAGCGTACTGGGATCCAGCCCCGCATCGGGCTCCCTGCTCAGAGGGGAGCCTGTTTCTCCCTCTCCCTCTGCTGCTCCCCCTGCTCACGCTCTCTCCCTAATTAAAAAAAAAAAATCACAATAACATTCTTTGCATTATGCATATCTCTTTAATTCATTAATCAGTATTTGTATCAGTTACCCCCTGCTGTATAACTTAGTGGTTTAAAATGATAATAAATGTTTATTGCTGCTCACAGTTTCCGTGGGTTGGAACCCCGAAAGCAGATGAGCTAGGTGGTTCTGGGTCAGTGTCTCCTGAGCTGCTGGTCACCTGAAAGTCCAACAGGTCCCGGAGGATCTGCCAGCCATGCGGCTCATCGACGCTGGCTGGCAAGTGGGTGCTGGCTGTTGGAAGGGGCTCCAGTCCGCAGCACAAGGGCTCTCCACAGGGCAGCCTGAATGGCCTCAGCACCTTGCCTGGTTTCCCCCAGAGCAAGTGAACCAAGGATCCAAGGAGGAAGCTGCGAGACCTTTCATGACCCAGGCTCGTAAGTCGCACACACATCCACAGTATTCCCTGGGTCACACGTGCCAGCCTCCTTCACTGGGAGAGGGTGGGAATACCAGGAGGCTGGGATTTTAGGGGGTCGTCCTAGAGAATGGTAACCACAGGCTCCAATTGCCCCGGTTTCGTCCGTCTCTCATTGGTGCGTGGTTTATTTGAATCAGAATCCATGCTTGCATTTTGTTGATATGGCTCATAAGTCTTACCTCCAGGTTCCTTTCCCTTTTGTTTTTTCGTTTTGTCTTTTCTTTGCCTTTTTTTTTTTTTTTTTAAAGAATCCAGGTTGTTTGTCCTTGGTTTTACACTTACTGGATTTTGCTGCATACATCCCCGTGATGTCATTAACACAGTCCTCTGATTCACGTCTTTCCTGTAAACTAGTACTTAGATCTAGAACTTAATATGATTTGGATTTTTTTTTTTTTTCAAGAAAGCTTCAATGGTAGTGCTGTTGACTTCCAGGAGGGGGCACATGACGTCGGGTTGTCTCTCTTGATATGATGTGGCTGTTGCCAGGGCCTAGCTTCATTATTCATTAGAGGTTTACAAAACAGTGATAAATTAACCCTATAATTTCACCATCTATTAGCTGGAATATTTCTGTAGATAGAAACTTTCCCTTTTTTATTACCTTGAAGCACAGCTAATACAGAAAAGATACATGCTTCTTTCTTTCCCTTTATGAACAAGTACTAGCATCCTTCAAAGGTGACCAACAAGATATTTTTAAAATGTCATCCTATAGATTTAAAACATCTGGTTTCAATCCATCGCACTTGTAATTCGTATTGATGTTCAAAGGATCGCATCTCCAGCCAGGAGGTGCGTCTGCAGGTGAGCCCCGCGTCCCTGGGTTATACCAGCCACCTTGACTGGTTCGCGCTCTGCCGTCGCGCTCCGCTCCAGGTTCACCCTCCACACCTCCCCCGCAGACCGCTCGGCGCCCAGGGAGCTCTGCTTGTTTTAAGTGGGAGATGGGAAGGACCAATCTGGGTGGAGCGTCTTTACCTTTCAAGGGCACCCCACCCCGCCCATCGTCCAGTCACCTGAGATGTAAAAATGCTTGTCTGACCCCTCCCTTGCTCAAGTCCTGACACCGACACTGTTGCCCTCAGGACAAAGCCAGTTCCTAAGCGCGAAGGAGCCGGCCTCGGGCGCCTGGGTCTCTCACATGGCTGAGCGCCTGCCTCCAGCTCAGGTCGTGATCTCCAGGCCCGCGGAGTCTGCTTCTCCCTCTGCCACTCCCCCTGCTTGCGCTCTCTCTCTCTCTCAAATGAATATATAAAATCTTAAAAAAAAAAAAAAAAGCCAGTCCTGTTACTGCTTCCCCGTTTCCCCCTCCCTCCCACGTCCTCCCAGTCTCCTTAAACTTTAAAACCCAACAGAACCTAAGGATTTTGTTGCTCCGGCATCTATCTTCACCTCTTTGCCTGTCTCACTTTAACTCAGTCTTGGAGATTGCTTTCTCAGGTGTCATCTCCAAAACACCTTTTTTTAAATTTTTTTTTTTTAAGATTTTATTTATTTGGGAGAGACAGAGAGATAGAGAGAGCAGCAGACTCCCTGCGGAGCACGGAGCCTGATGTGGGGCTCGATCCCACGGTCCTGGGATCATGACCTGAGCCGAAGGCAGACGCTTCACCGACTGAGCCATCCAGGCACCTTCTCCGAAACACTTTTCGCTGAACCGCCAGGCAGGGCTGTCTCCGCTGTTGTCTCGTGGCCACTTGTGCCTCCATCGGTGTAAGTACCTAGCATCTCCACGCAGCTGTCCTGCGCCGCTCGGCTGTGAAGGACTAAAAAGCAGTCATTGCCTTATCCGCCTTTACCCCCCGACATGGAGAACATCATCTGATGCCTAGTGGATGCCCCCATCTGCTCACCTGCTTAGGCAGGACAGACTGTCTCTTCCCAGTGCAGAAGTCCTTCCACTTCTGCCCCCCCGCCTCCTGCCCAGTGCCTTCTTCACTGGACTTCAGGCCTGCAGGTCTGCTAGGCACGGACCGGGCTGCTGCGCGTTAATCTCGTCTGTTTAATTTGTATTTGGTGGGCTCGCTGGGGTAGGAGGAAAAGGGAGCTCACTCTCCTAGTTAGTAAGATTAGGGACGGGGAAGACTGCTCAAACCACCTCACATTTTCTCCACTCCAGCCAGCTGGAGCCCCAGCCAGGATGAAAAGGATGACACCAGCCGGGAGGCATGAACACCATGAAACGTCACCTACACAGAGCAACAACGAATAGCTCTGGAGACAGCGTGCCAGGGTTGTTTGGACGCAGATTTGCCGCCACCTGCTGGCATGACCCGGGAAGTTACCGATCATATGTAGTAGAGAAAGCACCTTCTTCTTAGGCCCCCGGGAGTACGGAACACAGAAAGCACCTTGCAGTGCCTGGCGGATGAGGGCAACATCTCCCAAACAGAGGGGCTTTAGAGTCTCTGAGACTGGCCTTTTTCAAAGTCAGCAAGAGAAAGAAGGTTGAGAAGAGGGCTTAAGGTACACTTTCCAAGTTGTGGAGTGTGGCTAGTATTAGCTGGGATGGGGGTATGTGGAATCCAAGGGGTCAGCTGGGAGTAACCTGAACCAGTCAGGTAACAGTCAAATCCTGAGGAAGCTGTGTGTCTACAATGAACATGGCAACTAGAGGGCAAGCATGCCAAAATGGAATAACCTGATTCTAATGTAAACCGGTTTATATCTCAAAAACTCTGAATTCAGACGAGAATTTTTGTGTATTTCACTGGTGATTCCTATCACCTAGAACAGAGCCTGGCCACAGCAGGGGACCAAAAAGACTGGCAGAATAAGTAGATTACGATGCCTTTTCCATCGCGCATCCAAAATCCCAAAGCTTGGCTATCCACTGGAACCGACGGCACGTGCTGCTACCACAAAGGGCCTAACTAGGCTGCGGCGGGGGAGGACGGGCAAAGGCCCAGGCTCTCTACCGCACAGAGGAAACTCCCAACATTTGTGGCAAGCTGGGGCTAGAGCGGAAGGCCCCCTGGGGGTCCCTGTTTCTTTCTGGTCACCAGTCTAAGTCTAGATCAGAAACTCAATCCTGTTCCACTCCCAGGCCCCACTTACAAGGCGAGTCAGATAGTACCCGAGCCCGTGTTCAGCTGTGGCCCTGAATTTAACACACACTTACACCAGGAAAGGTTAAGGAATTGTCTTTATTTTTTACAAATTAAGACTATGTAGATTTCATATATTTCTGAATCAAAAACACCTTTGTCTTCACAGTATGAGTTAGAGAATGCAGCCTGAGCTGAAAACCAAGGAACTAGAAAAGAAAGTGATAATTACAGTGATTACTGTATTAAAAACCTGTTAGGCATTTTCTTTAAAAGTCGTTTTTTAGATCTTATAATTCTTGGCACTGTTTCTAAAGAAAAACTCCTTTATCCCAAGCAAAAAAGCACAAGAGGTGGAGATTGGCTTCAAGAGATGTAACTCAGATTCTCAGGCCTTCCAGAGAATCAACAAATTTACGGAGAGTGCTATTGGGTGTTTAATGGGAAGGAAGTCCCTTTATTAAAGTTCTCAAGCCAGAGGCTGGAGGCGGCAGCTAGGTCAGAGGGCAGCACCCTCTGCAGAAGCAAGCCATTCCGGGCAGCACGCCACTCCAGGAATACACACACCCTGGGAACAAACCTCTTCACGGGACAGCACAGTGACATGGTGCACCATGAACCAGCCGCCATGGGTCAAACTGTGCTGCTTATGAACAGGGAGAGCCAAAAATGGTATCCTACTGGCAATGAGCTTTGGAGGGCTCAGTCCCCCCGCCACTGAAGCCCTGTGAACAGCCAGAGCCACAACTGTCTCTAGGTCGCCTGCCCTTCTGTGCCAGCAGACTGGCAGCTCCCTGGGAAAGCGCCGGTGACCCCCATTAGTATTGGCTTCCCACACTCACAACCACCAAGCTGCAGGGAATCAGATATCTTGCAGGTTTGGTCACCTGGTCCCCGGCTGGAAGGCTACAGATTTCTGGGAACAGGTGAACAGACCAAAAACTAAAGTGCATCTGTAAAATGAACGTTCACCTACCGCTGCACACCTGTGGCCTGACACTACCGTCCAGGCGGGAGGAGACAGAAATGCACTGGACTGTTAGCAATGCTGCCTCCCAAGTCATCACAACCCAGTTCTGCGGATCTCAACAAAGAAGCATTCGGTTAGCAGCGTTTCTCTCCCCACTCCCCACCCCACCCCGAGCAGGTCCTCATCTAGGTTTGTCAGGCAGGATTAGTTTACTATTACCCCTGGCTCAATCACTCCCCTTCCCCATCCTTCCTCTCCTGGGATCTTCAATCAAAGCCAGGTTGGAGAGACCACTCTGCAAATAAGGTGATAAAACATTAAAATAAAGACAGAGGAAGTATGGGAATTCTCTGTGTATCTTGCCATACATAACCAGCCTTTTCATAAACACCTGACAAGAATCAGTCCTTCCTTTGTGGGGAAATCCTCCCACCCCACCATGGATGGAAAACCGGCAGATTCCCCAAGCGTCAGACCGGGGACAGGGAAAGGGAACACGTCAATCCACATTCCTTTTGGGACAGCAAGACAGGAAGGTGTGTTTGCCAGACCAGCGGCGGCTTGGGCAGCTCAGAGGAAGCAAAGCATCCACCGGAAGAGGCTCTTCGTTTTCTCGGTAGGGGCTGCGAGCAGCGCAGATGTAACGAGCCTGAGGAACACGGACACCAAACTCCTCTCCGGCGGAAAACACCCTGCCTGGTCCCAAAGGAACTGTGCACACACCACACAATGGGAGGGGAGAGCCGAGTGGCTCTACCGAACAGTTCACGTGCCCCTGGCGAAGCGCGGGGAGGCGGCGGACTTCTGGAGTTTGCTCTGCTGCGGGTCCCACTCCTCCGCACGGCGACCGGCTGGCTGCCTGAGCAGAGGAAGAGGCTAGGGATGGGCTGGACAGAAAAGGGAGTGGGGAAGAACCCCAGGAATACGAAGCCAAACTCCAAACTATATTCTGCTAATCAGTTTTTTGATCAAAAAATTCAAAATAGAGAAAACCACAAAGTACAAAAGCTTTTCTGATGCTTTTCATTATCACAGAACACACCACCTGCAATGTGTGCGAAGAGGAAATGAGGGGTGGAGGGAGAGGAGGTCAAAATGGGAAAGGCTGCATGGTCATTTCACTTCTTCTCTTTCTTCTTGTCCTAGAAATGGAGAAAAAGTGCCCACTTAATTTTTGGCATCTGACATTCAAGCTAAAACTGTTGAGTGAGCCAATACCTGGCTGCCTTTGGTTAGGGGCTGGAAGGGAAAAGGACGATAAAAAGGAAGGAGAAGTACTCCCTTGGTGCGGTAGGAACTGAATCGTGACGATCCTCCACTGATGGTCCCTCAAGTTGCTGACAGACCTGACGAGAATTTAGGTTAAGCGGTTGCTCCCACTCCACCCCAAGAGTACCCAGCTGGGCTGCCTGACCACTCCTGCTTACTCATAACCGCCACAGCTCAAATCCCAACCCACGGAGACTCTAGACTGGCAGTCCACCCTACAGTAACTACACAAGGGGCCAAGACCGACTTTCCATTAGCCTGAGCAGCACAACACCCAGGCACAAACCAACACCCAGAAATAATCCAGCCCAGTGAATTCTTCATTCCATCCTACATGGAAGCCCCGTGTATGAAACAGACGCAAGCTGAGGCTTTGGCTGAAAACTGCTTGGAGCTTCGTCTAGTCGCGGCACAGGAAGACCGAGAGCCACCAATCCCACCTCCTCCCTGGCTTCCGCCACCACCATACTGTCTCTTGTTCCCTAAGAAGGTCTGTAAAAAGCCCTCAAGGTTTCATTTGCTCCCCTACCGCTGGAGTAGACTACGTGTGACACTCACTAACCACATACAGAATGCTTCTCTGGAAACAAGACTAACAAACGGGTAAAACCAGTCTACTCCTGACACATACTTATAAAAGCCAATATTAAACAAATCCTCTAGAATATCTTTCCCTGAGTCATAACTATCTTCACAACCTTTAAATTCTTCATGTAGTAGACTGTTTCTTGCTGCCACTTAAGCCCCTTTCTCTTTTGATACTAATCTCAGGGATTTGTTTTTGGTGGGTTTTTTTTTTAAGATTTTTAAATTTTTAACTAATCTCTACATCCAACATGGGGCTTGAATTTACAACCCTGAGATTAGAAGTCACATGGTCCACCAACTGAGCCAGCCAGGCGCCTCTTGTTTTTTTGTTTTAACTTGTTCCTTTTTCTCCATGGGCTAAAAGACTTCTGGTTTACCTCTTACTCGTCGGCCTGCCTTACAGTTAACCTGGACCTACACACTGTGTCAGTTTTCAAATCTGAAGTCTACACAGACGCGAAGTTCAGGTGCCATTCTCTCACCCTCAGGGAGCAGGCGGACTAACCTTCTCATTCATAGCCAGGATCATCATGAGTTTTCTGAAGAGAGTAATGAAATCTAAGAAGAGGTCAACGCAGTGCCTGAAACAGAAGAACCAGATTACCGACTGGCATGTCCCACCTTCCTTTAGCCACAGCCCACAGAAGGGCAGACCACAAAAGCCCCACACCCACCCCATGAGTGAGCTTCGCACACACTCCACCACCAACTAAGTAAAACTCTGATGTCTGAGATCCTTTTCAAATCAACGAAGCCACGCAGCACAGGGAAAAGAAAAACTGAGCTTCAGACTCTGCAGGGGCCTGCATCTGAACCCCGGACCACCAGTAACTAGTTAAGGAGACCCTGAGATTTTTAAAAAAGTTATATATTAAAAAGAATGTGTATCTTCTTTTCATTATTAAAGGTTTAAAGAATATAAAAATAAAGAGTAAAAGAGGAAAGATCCCTTTCCTTCTCCTATGCCTAGAGATAACCACTATTAAAAGTAAGGATAATTAAATGCAAATTATTAGTTCAATTTTAAAAGCGCTGACGTCTTTCAGGAACTGAGGGAGACTATGCTACTTGGTGCACAGTTCCAAAACCATGGGCCTCCTACCATACACGCGCCCCAAGGCTGGCCATGAAGTTCAGCCGGCGCCACCTGGTCCACTCTTACCCCGCCGACGGCCACAGAAAGGGAGGCGATAAAGATCAGTTTCCACTCACCAGATATAATCCTTATCTCCATTTTCAGCCTTTTCAATAATGAGTTGAGTATCAAAAAGGACAAAGCCACACATGACCACCAGCCCCACATAAAGGTTTGCCTAACAGGAGAAGAATGACATGAGGTTACCATGTGGGAAACACCACAGAGGGGAAAAAACCAGCTGTGCCTCTTTTTGGCTCTTGGCTATTTGAAAGCACAACAAATGCTGACCCTGCTGACATGAACGTTCTTAGGAACGGAAGCCTATATGGTAAAGACCACATTACTTCCCTATGCACAACTCTGCACTGCCCAACGAAAGTGAACGTTCTGGAGGATTCTTAGTCTACTTTGCTTTAGGATAAAGCAAGTACAAGGAGTGCAAGGCAAATGGCTGCCAGAAAGTTATATGCAAAGTCTCACCTGGAAAAGCCAAATGGATCCAAAGAAAAGGTTCCCCAGGGAAGACAAGAGCATCAGGCTCATGGCTGACATCAAGACACCTGTAAGAGATGACAAAAAGCCATCCTGAGAAAAGCCAAAGCAAAGTAAGACAACCCCATTAAAGCCATTCCTTACTTACCCCCACCCCCAAAATTAAGGCTTTCAATTTCAACCCAACAGTCACAAGAAGCTGGAGGGTAGGGGAGAGTCACAGTGCGAACTCTGGTTAAGTGGAGACTCTCGGTTTTCCACCCCACACCTACCTCCCAGAAAGAGGTAGCTCCGGCGCCTGGCATAGAGGGCACTCAGGGTGAAGCAGGTGAAGATCATGGCTGTGCCCATGAAGGCGGTGGGAAGAATGCTGTCAGAGGAAAAACCATTAGACTGAGGGCTACAGGTCTGCAAACCTATATTTAGGAGGCATATTTGCAATGAAAAAAGGCCTAAGATGCTACTAAAATAGTTACCTGGGGTTGATGGCAATGCACAGCTCCAGAGCCGGGCCCAGGCCAACTCCTAGAAAACAAAAAGCCCCAGAACACAGTATTACCATCAACTCCTGAAGAGGACCCTCGTCCAAAAGCTGACCATCAAAAACACAGGCATGCCCATGGTCCTAAAAAACCAAAACATGAGTACTAAAATAATTAAATCTCTCTCTCCTCTATCCACCTTGTTTTCCAGAGAATATATACTTGACTGAGTTATTTATTTACAGATAGAGCTACAAAACTGCTCTCTTAGCTGAAAATCACGGATGGCCCAGGATGAAAACACATTAGGAAAAAGGAAGCAAGCATGTCAAACATTTTTGAGCAAAGTGGTAAGGCTGCAATACTCCGAAGAGGAGTGATGTGAGACTGTAATGTGGGCCAGATCAGGAATTGGAATACGAGGATCAAGAGCAAACCAGTGCCTTGTGGCCAGCAACCTGCAGTCACGCAGGGCTGCCTCCCTTTGTAGAAAAGGCCAGACCGGTTCTGCAGGTGGACACTTGCCAAGAGAAGGGTGCAGTGGCACCCTGTTCCGGCCCCAACGTTTCCTCTGCTCTTGCTACTCTCTCTCCTTCTGGTAATTCCACCCCTTAATGTCTTCAAAAACCAGCTTTCCCTATTTTAAAAATCTTAATCTCTAAATCCCTTCCTTTCTACTTCAACACTATGTAGATTAGACACACTCAAAATGAGTCAGACTAAGTCAAATGCTGCTTTGCAAGTATTTTTACTATGTAGCTTGAGTCCTGTTTCCCCTAATGATAATTCTAGAAGAGCTGTGCTTTCAAGTCTTTTCTTGAGAATCAGCAAAGTGCTCTGTTGGGTGGATCTCCATGTATGGCTCCAATGAACTGTCCGCAAAGTTCAGAATAAATGGTCACAGGAGTGCGAGTTGCCAGTGTGAGCCCAACTAAGTTGGAGTTTTAGGCCTAGTTATGCTACCTAAGCTCTTGAACCTCATTCATTCAAGCACACAAAGGCTTATTTTTGGATACAAAAGCAGAAGTCACAGTCACTAGTCCTAACGAGCTACTCCTCTGGATGGGAAAGCAAGATGCACCTCTACGAAGTCAGAGAGCAATACGGGGCCAAATACACCCGAACACAAGACTGAATAGTACAGCGTGCCAGTTGGGGTGAATCAGAATACATACAAATCGGGGCCTTAGTCTAAAGAGATGCTAGATACAGTACCCCCTCCCACCCCAAATTAGCCCAATTCCTAACATACCTGTAAGGAAAGCAAATCCAGCAAGAAGTCCCAGTCGTTTCTGCTCAGTTTCATGGCTATGAGGTATTGTCATCAGCCAAATCATCAACCCCAGAGAGCCCAAGGCAGACAGCAGGCCAGCCTGTCAGATCCAGAATCAATAATGAAATACTTGAAAATACCAAATTTATTCTGCAGACCTTACTGGGGTCAAATATTCATCTGAACTTCCTAATATTTCCTTCTAACCTGGCGGTAGTGGAAAGGCAGAGAGAGCTAAGAAGAAACTAGAAGCCGTGCCGGACAGGGCTAGGACCACGGTGGATGGAAAAGCTCTTCTGACCCAGGCAGTCCATCAGCCACAACTACCCAAGTCAAACTGAGTCTTGCCCAAGAAAAAGATGAGTCAAAGTGACAAGTGCTTGAAGCACGTTCCAATCTGTAGGACAAGGAGAAATGACCCCTTTTTGATCACTCTGAAACACACATACAAATATATATACCCATACAGAGAAAAAAGGGTGCTACAGACTGAATGTTTATGCTCCCCCCAAATTCATGTTTAAATTTTAACCGCCAACGTGCTGATATTTCGAGGTCGGGTGGGTGTCTTGGGAAGGTGATTAGGTCATGAGAGTGGAGCCTTCATTAGTGCCCTTACAACAGAGATCCCAGGGAGCTCCCCTGCCCCTTCTGTCATGTGAAGACCGTGAGAAGACGGTCATTTACACAGGAAGCAGGCTCTCACCACATAGAATATCCGCTACTGCCATGAGCCTGGACCTCCAGCCTCCCAAACTGCGAGAAACATTTGCTGTTTAAGCTACTCAGTCTATGGTTTTCTGTTAGAGCAGCCTATATGGACTGAGACAGAGTAAGAACCAAAATGTTAAGTTATGTCTGGGTGTTTTCTTTCTCATCACTAGTCTGTTTTCCAAATTCTCTACAATGAACATGCATTAGTTTTGTAAGAAGAAAAATATTCTTAAAAAAAAAAAAAAGCAAGTGGGAAAAGCTATAGGCAATTAGAAAGAAAAGAAAATCACTAAGGAGGTATGTAGGCACTGAAGTTCCTTCCTTTATTTAAAGGCATAGCTGATACTCATTTTTTTCATAGTTATCCTCTATAAAGTCACTGTGAATAATGAATGAATGAATGCTGAACAACTTCTCCTGAGAAAAATAAAGGGTGAGACTCTCACGCACATCTGGTTACATTTTCTTCAACTGCAAAACATGTTTTATGTATGTTTATGTTTAAGGATACTTTATTTGATATGTATTGTTGGTTCATTAACCTGAACTCATGGCCAACAGCACTTAAACTCAAGCCTGAACAAGGCTTACCTAAGAGACATATTTTCTCCATAAGACACACCACAGTCTTAGTGTACTTTTTTTTTTTTTTTTTTTGCACTCAGGAACGCTAGACAGCACTCGAGCACTATGCCTGGGGTCCATTTTAAACACTGACATCACCACCAAAATCACAAAAATGCAAAAAATGTAGCACTACACAGACCATGAAAAAGACCCTCGTTTACAGTACAAGAGCTTGAAGCAGGTCAGTGGGGCGCCTTATTCAACCTCAGCTGGGAACGGCGCCGTGTGCAGCTCAAAGTTTTTGCCGTTCTGCTTAGGATTGCGAATGTCTGCAAAAGCACCGTGAGTACTGATTTTAGGGTTACAAATACATTTTAGCAAGTAGGTAAATTCATAAATATAGAATCCACGAATAATGAGGATAACTGCATTTATTACACTGCTTAAAACAAAAACAAAACAAAAAAAAACCCACCGACAACCAGAAACCAAAATGGCTAGAAGGTGGAGCATGTATTAGTCTAAACTCCAGGGATCGGAAGTCTTATCCTCTGAGTAGCTAGAGTAATTTTTCACACAAGCTCTGCCAGGAGATGCCTGAGCATAGGGACAGTTCTCAGTAGTTGCAAATGCCAACACAGACACCCTCCCTGAACTTACGCTAAAAAGGACACTTGGAAAGGCCACGTCTTGGTTAGTGAGAACTTCAAACTTTTTGATTATTCGTCAACTGTCCCTTTTATTCCTACTGGCCAAACTCAAGGTCTCTTTCAACATAGGAAAGTGAGCTGCTGAAGGTTTTCACGCAACCCTGCAGCTATAAGTACATCAGCGAATAAAACAGGTCAAATCCTTGAAGGTCTCAACCCTGCCTCTCCTAATAATCAGTGTTCTATATCTAAGAACAAGCAAAAAAGAGGAAGAAGTGAGGAAAAGATAAAAAGGCTACTGTGCAAACCCCAGCGCACACGCCATGCCACAACTCAGCGGGCCGGGGCCTCACGTGTCACCTACACACCGTTCAGTGTCCAGGTTAAGACATTCTGTTTTCAGTACCTAGAGAGGACACAGCTGCCAGAAAATTTAAATGGCTCTGCATGTCCTTAGTTACCAGCTGGGTCTGGCTGAGTGCAGACTGCAAACTACGGAAAAGGATTAAGGAGGGGTACAGGCTTGCACCACCCTGCTGAGCTGGTTTCTTCCCACTGCGATCTGTGCCCCATCAACTAGGAGAAAGTGCTCTTACCTGAAGGAAATGAGTGACCACGTGGACATAGGCCCCCGCGGCCGCCACGAACATACAGAGGGCAAAACTGGCATAGACCTTCTTCAGGTGCTGCTGTGTCGAGGGGGTTCTGGGAAAGAATGTTAGTAAGAGCCATTATTTTAGGACCAATTTCATTTTCAAGCTAATACTCATTTCCCTTTCTTCTTCCCAGGGAATATGTAAAATTATAATTAATAAAAAAAAGAATGTTTTGAAAATAGATGAACTGAGAATCTTAAATGCTGGGGAGGAGCCAAAGGTCCCAAATTATGAACAATCAGTACCCAAACTAGAACAACTAAATGGTTTTTCAGTGACTACGGGGCAGCCTGTAGAATATGGGTGCTTTTATCACGTCCTCTGGATCCTAGCAAAGTTAATATGCTAGTTAATACACACAAAAGTTAATAAACTAGGAAAATGAAAATGATATGAAAAGGAAATGCAATAAGAAACTACAGTCAAGATCAAAAAACTTACATGTGGGAAAATTTTAAGAGTGCATCAAAGTTGATCTTCCGATCAAATATGTTCATGATGCCAGAGTCTGTGGGACACAGCCTCCGCTCTGTGGAATCAAGGATAAAAAGAAGAAAGGTTATTTTACAGATATAAGAACATACAAAATAACAAACAACTTTCTCATGAAAAATAGCAACATACAAGTTTGGAAAAATGAAAGTTATCTAAAATCCCACTGTCCTGGCACAGATATTTTCATTTTTATGCATTTCCTTCTAGGATATATTTGCAATCACACTCAACCACTTTAAAGGACACAGAGGAAATGAAGCCATCTTCTTCCTAAACTATTTTGTTACTAGCATTGGATTTCCATCCTTTCAGAAGGCAATTTGTCCCTTTAATAGATAGTTTCTTTCTTTGAGAAATTACCAGTTAGCAATTAGTTAAAGGGACCCAGTCACTGGAACATAAAGTGATATTTAGGGAGAGAGAGAATCTTAAGCAGGCTCCACACTGGGCCTCCACCCTGAGAGCATGACCTGAGCCCGTATCAAGACTGGAACACTTCAGGGGCGCCTGGGTGGCACAGCGGTTAAGCGTCTGCCTTCGGCTCAGGGTGTGATCCCGGCATTATGGGATCGAGCCCCACATCAGGCTCTTTGGCTATGAGCCTGCTTCTTCCTCTCCCACTCCCCCTGCTTGTGTTCCCTCTCTCGCTGGCTGTCTCTCTGTCAACTAAATAAATAAAATCTTAAAAAAAAAAAAAAAAACTGGAACACTTCAGCACCCATGCAAAATAAAGCAATTTTATGTCACTGTATCAAGATGCTACAGAATTCTCTCAGCAAAGGCACACAACCTCAAAGAGGGAGGTAGGGAGGAAGGAGGGAGCTGGGCCTGGTACTAGGTTTTGAACTTTAATTTTTTCAAAGATTTTATTTATTTATTTATTTGACAGAGAGAGAGAGAACAAGTAGGGGGAGCAGCAGACGGAGAGGGAGAAGCAGGCCCCCCGCCGAGCAAGGAGCCTGACATGGGGCTCAATCCCAGTACCTTGGGATCATGACCTGAGCCAAAGGCAGATGCTTAACCGACTGAGCCACCCAAGCCACTCAGGCACCCCAGGTCTTGAATTTTAAATATATGCATGTAGAAACTTTCCATCCAATGCATGTTAAAACTGAACTGAAAGGGATTTATAATTTTAAAAAGAGAAAAGTTCCTCCATGAAAAAGGAATTTGTGTAGAAAGGATTTTCTTACATAATTTCAGAAACTTTCCTACAGAAGAGATGGAATAGTACAAAGAATTCCTATAAACCCTTTACCCAAATTTCCTACCTGTTACTGTTTCACCGTATCTGCTTTATCCCCTCTCTATATAGCAGTATATAGAGACTTTGAAGTAGTTTTTCCCCAACAATGAAGGCACAAAAATATTTTTTCCCCAACCATGAAGGCACCCCTAAATACTTGCGTGTACATCTGAAAACAATAATCAAAACCAGGAAATTAACACTGACACAATACTATTATCTGATCTACAGACCTTATTCAGATCTTGCCAACTGTCCCAATTATGTCATAGAAAGGACATTTTTTATCGAACTGCACCCAGGTTACATGCCATCAATACCATCAAGTTCAGCTCTTAAATTTTGTTCCCTCCTCTATTTCACATACAATCCTAAACAAATACATTCAATTTACAGAGCTAAAAAAAAAAAAACAAAAAAAACAACAAAAAAAACCTAATCACGAACTTTTATCTTTCCTAAATATCAATCTTCCACAATCATCCAGATTCTTATTAGACCCATAACGCCTATTCATTTCAAAATGTCCGGAAACGGGAATGGGGTGGTATTAAAACACAAAGCTAAGTAGTTTGAAAGACAAGCCAACTAGTCACACCTATTCTAATGAGCACCTAGCCCAATACTCAGCAAAATTAATCTGGGTAATAAAAGTTACAATCCCAAACTGACTCCTGAGAAGTCGGGGGCCAGCGGAAAGCTGCCATTCTTCTAGTTCACAGGCATCACTACCGTTAGCTTCCTGAGGCTGGCTCTCGCACAAATGCAACAATTACAATGGCTAGCTTGTGCTCTCCATCTCCTTTTTCCTTTCTCACCAATATCCTACTCACCTCGATTTTTTGGTTAGTTCTGTTCTTAAGGATGGATACAGTGAGAAGCTGCAGAACCTAGTAGAGCTGCTGCTCACACCTCTAAGTCCCGGGGCTCTGGGCCCTCTTGATCTAGATGGTGCAACTATTGCAGGCTGTTGCAGGACGGACCACAGCCTTTCACAACCATGATGAACTCACATCCTCTGGAGAGCACACTTATAGGACGGCAGAATCCAGCACCTGGTAAGTGTCTTTGTTTAAGGCTTCCATTAACACCCTTAATGACATCCCTAGATAGAAGTTGCAACAGTTCTGAAGCAACCTTCAGAGCCAAGTTTCTCAGTATTCACAACAACAACACTGAAGTACCTCTTGCTTCCAATTTCAAGAGTTAAAAGAAGGAAGGGGGGTGGTGGTGAATGGGCCTCGAAGTGTAAATCCTCAAATACCCAGGGGATTGTTAGAAAGGGGCAACGCCCTGTAACCAGACCCCACTGAGTGGAAACAGTGGGAGGGGATAATGGCAGAAACTCCTCTTTCCCAATATGCTCTTTCACATTTCCCAGGGGGTACTGATTGCCTCTTACAACTGCCAATGGAGAAACCAAAACTATCGAAAGTTGTGAGGACAGGGAGGGAATATCAGGAATTTCTCCATGATTTAAGTAGTGCCTTGTGGTTTAAAAGTAGTAAAAAAATAAATAAAACCAATTTTCTAACACCAGTACTTATTCTAAAATTTAAGTGAAATATGTAAGTACCAAATTTTCCAGATACAAACGCACACAGCTTTTCTGTGAGAGCGTGCACTTACACACTTACACACACACACACACACACACACACACACGCGAGGGGTGGGAGAGGGCGAGAGAATCTTAGGCAGGCTCCAAGCTAAGTATGGAGCCTGATGCAGGGATTGATCCCAGGGCCCTGAGATCTTGACTTGAGCCAAAATCAAGAGTCAGATGCTTGGGGCGCCTGGGTGGCACAGCGGTTAAGGTTAAGCGTCTGCCTTCGGCTCAGGGCGTGATCCCAGAGTCCTGGGATAGAGCCCCACATCAGGCTCCTCCGCTATGAGCCTGCTTCTTCCTCTCCCACTCCCCCTGCTTGTGTTCCCTCTCTCACTGGCTGTCTCTCTGTCAAATAAATAAATAATTAAATCTTAAAAAAAAAAAAAAAAGAGTCAGATGCTTAACCGACTGAGCCACCCAGGCGTCCCAAGGCACACAGCAATTTTAATAATAGCTTTGTAAGGAAAAAATACAATGAAGTATACATTTAAATAAATGACATGATATGTATAGGACATAATTTATTTCAGTACTGTTAAAACATGAGATGGAAAAAGTTAGGTCTTAGAATCAAGGAAGTAAGATAGTTTGCTCTAGGTCTGTCCCAGGGAACAGTTTAGCTCCTAACAGAGCTCGAAGTGTTCTATGAACCAAGTAACTCCGTTAACGTTTCAAAGGGGCCCCACAGTTAAATGAAAATATTTGTTTTAAAAAAAGGACATTAAGGGGATGCCTGAGTGGCTCAGTGGTTAAGTGTCTGCCTTCTTAAGTGTCTGCCTCCGGCTCAGGTCATGATCAGGGAGCCTGCCTCTCCCTCTGCCTGCTGCTCCCCGCTTCTGCCAAGTGCTCACTCACTGCCCCCCCTGCCACTCCCCCTGCTTGTGCTCTCTCGCTCTCTAGCAAATAAAATCTTAAAAAATTAAAATGACAAGTTTTATACTATGTATATTTTACCACAATAAAGGAAAAAAGTATACAAGCTGCTCAAAAATTATTCAATACAGTAGTTCCCCTAACGCACATCAGCCCATTATGAAATCCATACTAGCACTGATCCTGCTTCACCCTAGACACCAACTCACACAAAAACCTAGAAATTGCATCCTCTCTCCCACCGCCCCCCAAGTTCTACACTCAAATGTAAAACAGGGAGGTGAGATTATTTATTTAGAATACAATGCCTTAGGTCTTGTTAAATCTCTTGTTTTGTTCTAGGTATCTTCCTTACCCTTGTCCTAAAATGAATAATTATTATCCAGGGCCAAGCCTTGAGAATAACACAACAACAAAAATTCTCTACAATCTTAATTTAATACCTATTAAATACAATCCACATGAAACACGGCCAAGTGGCCAAAAGTTACGCAAAACAGAAACAACTACAAATTAAAAAAAAAAAATCCTTGCCTTCGAAAGACAAAAGCCTGCTGACTATTGGGCAGAAGGCTGCCTTAATGTACACAATTTAAGAACAAAACCAGCAAGTCAGGGGAACTTGTGTGGTTCAGTCAGTAGAGCATCCAAATCTTGATTTCAGGGTTGTGAGTTCAAGCCCCACATTGGGTGTGGAGCTTGCTTAAAATAAATATTTTTTAAAAACACAGCAAGTCAAGGAAACATTATTCACACATTTAATTAAACATTTAGTTTGTGAATTATATGGTTTCTCATTCCTGTTGTAATTCAACCATTCTGAGTCCCCTTCCCACATATCCAGAAGGAACCAACTGATACTTAAGAGAAGAAAAACCCCATGAGGTTAAAAAGCTGGAGGCAGGGCAGCAGAACTGTATTTTTTCAGTAGTTCTTCCTACTGAATAGCTTTCAGACTCTGTAAAACCAGGTATCTAGAATAGTTGTTAAGAGCTTGTTTTGCTGCACTTGAATACTAACTGATATTTCCTTAGCTGTGTAACACACAGCAAGCTTCTGGCACTTGAACCTCACTGTGCTTTAGTTTCCTCATGTGTATATAGTAATATATAGTAACCTCTACTTCATAGGTTCTAGGATTATGTGAGATAATACAAATAAAGTGCTTAGAATAGTGCTTCATACAGGGGTGCCTGGGTGGCTCAGCCAGTTAAGCATCGGACTCTTGATTTCCCCTCAGGTCATGATCTCGGGGTCATGGGATTGAGCCCTGCCTGAGTGAGGCTCTGTGCCAGGTGTGGAACCTGCTTAAGATTCTCTCCCTCTGCCTCTCTTCCCCCACCTACCCTCTCACGCACGCGTGCTCTCTCTTTAAAAAAAAAAAAAAAAAAAAAAAAAAAGGAATAGCGCTTCATACCTAAGACTGGCTCCCTATGTTGTTACCAGTGTACTCATTACTCTCATGTCCTCAGTGCATTATTTCCCCCTAGTTTTATAAAACATTTATTGCAGGTCTAATTTACATATGCCTTATAAATTAATTTTTTAAATATCATTCAACCATTAACTCACAGCTAACTATATCCTGAAGACTTAATATTTACCCAAATGAATAAAATTAAATTGGGTGGAGAGGAAGAGTCTAAGAAAATTATAAACTGGAATTTAAAGGAATTTGATAAATCTTATTACTGGCTAAAATTACTTTTGTTTAAATGGCATACCTCTCCTCGGGCACATTTACACTGTACCTCCTGTCCCACAGGGCCACCAGGCGTTTTGAGACAGCCTAATAACCACTAAGTGATAATCCGATGTGGTAGAGAATTTGATGAAGTAAATGGTCATTAGCTTGATGCTTTCCTTGTCACCCCTAGAAGGTAGGTCAGTTTGGTTTCAGGAAGTCCAAAGAACTGCTTTGACAGGCCTAGGCTCTGGTGGTTCTAGATTTGAACCCTAGATGTCCCCAGCCCCTCCCTTAACTTGGGCCCTAATTCCTGGCTAGCTAGATTAGCTAGCTAACACTGGATCCTGTCTCTCTAGAGTGCTGCCTCAGAACCAAGACAGTAACTGGAGATGGAATGTCTACTGCCTTCAATAAATTATTTTTTGCATTGAACTCTGACACTACTCAATCTCTCTCTGTAACCACAAGTGTTTGACAGACTGAATCATAAAGACGCCCCAATGTCCTAAATACATACTCATTTTCCAGTGTAAACCAGTAATCCCTCTCCAATAACAACATATTAAGCCCAGATGAGAGCAGGCATGGATGAGGACAAAGAACACACCACTCAATTCTCACCCTTGAAGCCCTTTTCAAGTATTTTGGATTCCAGTTAATTGTGTCGGAACTCACACATTTGGCTATAAGCACCTTGAGAGCAGAGTTTGCATCTGATTCAGCTTTTATCCCCCCATATTTAAGCACAACCAGGAGTCCCCAGAGTAAATGCAGATCCCATTATCTAATCAGGACTGTTGCAACCTCAAATCAACACTCCCCAGCTGGGTCAAAGGCGAACCTACCCTGAGGAGTAACTCAAGTGGCCCTAAAAGCCAATCTTTAATCTTTCCTTTCCCTCCTTGGTTTGAAGACCGTCTTTGGAAAACAAAAATGTGTTTAATACAAAAGCTACTTCAAGAAGCTTGGTTAGAACCTCCGGGGGTGGGGGGGAGCGCCTGGGCGGCCCAGTTGGTTAAGTGTCTGCCTTCAGCTCAGGACATGATCCCAGGGTCCTGGGATTGAGCCCTATGTCGGGCTCCCTGCTCAGCTGGGAGTCTGCTTCTCTCTCTGTGTGTGCGCACTCTCGATCTCTCTAAAAAAAAAAAATTAAAACAAACAAACAAAAAAAACCCAAAAAACTCTGGGGGAACAAATCAGGGTAAAGTGGAAGACACTCCTAACAGCTTCTACAGTCAAGTCAAAGTGGCAAAGGAAAATTTAGCAGACAGAATATCAAGAGAATATTCAGTATTTTCCCAAAGGAGATTAACACCCTTGGGTAGTTTATGAAATAAAGTGAAACTTGAGGCCAGCAGTAGTACCTTCTATAATACGACTACATTTATATAAATCTTTACAACTTTTAAAGTGTTTGTATATGCATTATCTCCTTTGATCTTTACACCAATCCATAAAGAAAGGGCAAAAATGATTAGTCTCCCTTTAAAAAGAAAGTTCAAAAAGGCAGCGTTAATAGTGGCAGGAGTACTGGCTTTGGAGTCACAAATCCTGCCGTTTTCTACCACATAACTTTGGGAAAGTCATTTTACCTAAGGTCATCTAGGCTTCCTTATCTTACAGATAAGGATGATTAAGTAACACCTGCTCTACCAAGCTTACTGAATGCCAGTTTAAAAAAAAAAAATGTATGGGACATAGGTAAAAAGTACAGCACAGGGGAATGTAGTCAGTGATAGTGTAATAGTGCTATATGGTGAGATGACAGCTACACTTGTGGCGAGCACGGCATAACGTATAGACTTGTTCAATCATCACTATGTTGTGCACTGAAGTAATAGAACATTGTGTGTCAACTATACTTCAATTAAAAAAAAGAGGAAGAAAGAAAAGCTGTGTGAAATATTGTAAAATGCTAAACGCACATTTTGTATTGATTTGACCAACACCACAAAGTTAAACAGTACAGCCAGAACCAGATTAGGGGCCTTATGACCTCTAATGCCTGGTGCTCTTCCTACTATTAGACCCTACAGTAGAAAAGCAAGTTTTCATTAAGGCAGTTCAAGCCAAAGGCCAAAAGAAGTTTTAAAAATATTAATACATGATGATTCCTACTACACTTCTCTGTATTTTCAGCACTTCTACGATAAGCATGAACTATATTCTTAACAAGGAAACAACTGAAATGCTGACTAAATATCTGGATTAATTTTACCTTTCCTATTCTTAGGAGAGTAAGACTTCAGTCACATCAATAGTGGGGAAGATAGACACAGGAAGAAAGAGGGTTTACTAAGCCATGTTTCCACAAGACGAATAATGGAAGAAGGAAACTCTGAATATAAATTACAGAGAGTGCTTCTCAAGGATTTAACCACTCTGTCCCTATTAGAGGAAAATGGTAGAAAATCTAAGTATCAACATATTCTTGAAGCCAGAACAAAAAATATTAGACAAGAGAAATAAACCACCAAAGAGAGTAAACCTAATAATCACAGAAATAAGTGTATTTGCAGAAGCCATAAGAACTTGGTTACGCAACGTGAATAATCATTCTTGAACTGAATTCTTACACTACACAGTCAACCAAAAGATAAACTAAAACTAAGTATCAATAAATAACTAGAAAAGTCTATTTGCCATTAACTTTTAACCTTAAAATCTTTGTGTTTCAGGCACAGTCAGCTCTTCTACTGAGTTACACATTCACAAGCAAACTATTGCTAGAACAGTCTCAAGTTCAGAGCGGGATCTGTTGTTGTTGTTCGGTCAGGGAAAGGCTGATGGGGTAGGCAAGGCAGTCTGGGCTGGAACTGAGGAACAACTCCACACTTAATAAGTATACAAAAATACCAAAGCCTACTTACTACCACAGCTCCAGCAAGTAGGCCCAAGAAAAAACAACCGCCCAACGACGCCTTTCCTGCGCGGACTTTGAGAAAGTCGCCCACAAGGCTCAGGACCGAGCAAAGCTAAGGCCACCTCACCTGTCCAAAGGTAACCAATCAGACCAGGGCGGGGCTGGAAAGCCAGGAAGGATCTTCTCACCTCCCGCCTCTGCTTTCGGCTTCCAAGTAACTAAAGAGCTTCGCGTGTCACAGAGGAGTGTGACATCACCCGCCTGGCCGTGACAGGGCAGCCTGCCTGACCAGGCCCTTTGTCGAGTCCTGGCCCTCGCTGCTCACCCAGGAGGGGCCCAGCCAGAGGGCCCACAGCAGAGAAACAATCAGTCGGGTGAAGCTGGGTGACCACAAACCCGTGAGGTTTCGCTTTCACTAGCCTCGGAAGGAAGGGGTGGGGGACGTGGCCTGAATTCAAGTAGTCGAGGCTGGGGCAAAGGGCCCCTGCGCCTACTCTTGGCGGGGGTGGGGGAAGAGAAAGAATGCAGAGTGGGAGGAAGGAAGGAAGGGAGACTTAACAAGGACCCTTCGCTAGCACTGGCGCCCAGAACGCGAGCCTTGACGCCCCTCAAAACCCAGCCGATGCACCCCAGCCCCTCCCCCACTCCTGTACGGTTGCGCATGCGCGGTACTAGTTCCCGAGCTTCTCCCCTCCCCGCGCAGCTTTTCCGAGTCCAGTCGCGGAGCAGGGCCCCACTCCCCGAGGATGCAGTCTGTTCGAAAACCGAGACTATTCCCACTCTTGCCCTGACAAAAACTGCCAATTCCCTCTCCATTTCTCACTCCCGGCTCACACAGTCCCTGTTTCAGACGTACGCTCTTACCCGCCTCCCAGGAGCCTACACAGCTCTTCCCGCACCGGATGTGCTTCTGACCCTCCCAGGGTCTGCTCCAGACTCTTTACCCGGGAGTCGGCCCCTCGGGGGAAGCTCCGCCCCTGCGTTCCGCTTAAGGCCAGTCCTCATTGGCCCCTGGCCGCACCTCTACCTTCCCATTGGCTTTACGTGCGTAAACAACGGCCGCTTACTTCGGAGCCATTCGCGAATGCTCTTGTCGATCAAGACTCTGGCCTCCAACCGGCGTCGTACCAAAAGGTCTCCGCCTCTTCCCCCACAGTTAGGTAGGACGGCGGTCTAAAACCGCCCCTAGTGGAGATAGTGAAGAGGAACAGGCCCCACCCAAGATACATGGCCTGTAACGGAACCCCCGCGACGCGTGATGGGATAGCGCAGCAAACACCCTGGATTCTGGTTTTAGGCTTCTCGTGGAATGTTAAAGGGGGAAAGAGGTTCAGATAACACGTAAAAAGGGCTCTCACGGGGCCAATCTACCTTGAATCTAGTGGGGCTTAGGTTTCAGGGCACTTCTGAAGGCTTAGCGAGTTGTCCAGGAATGCGAGCCCAGTCCTGTATCGGAAGCACCGACACCCTCTAGCCCAAGTGGTAGTCCTGGGGCCGCATGCGGGGCTGGCGTGCTTCCAGGATCACCTTGCCTGCTTGGTGGAGATAGGCGACAAGTTCATAGTCACTTTGGCCTGTGGAGTGGGGTGGATGAGAGAGGTAACGAGGGCGGCGACCTGGCAGAGCTGCCCAGGCAGCCCCGGAAGAAACTAAACCAAGGGAGATCAAAGGGCTGGAGCTCCCCAAGAGCTTGTCCCGTGCAAGAAGCACCACCAGTGCGAGAACTTACAGTAAAGAGTTGTGAAGCAGATAGGAAAAAATAAATTAATTAATTAATTTAAAAATATATATATGTATACATATACATACACTGTCAATGTTTTAAATTACTTTTTTCTAATTTGTCTAATAGCTTTAAAAATAGTACAAAATCGACATATGAAGAGGCAGAGTATGCAGACAAAAAATGTAGAAAAAAAGAGCTTATAGTGGTTGCCAGGTAGTTAAAAATGTTTTTTGGGTTTTGTTTCGTTTTTTTTCCGGATTGTGTGATGTTTTTCGTTTTGTCAGCATTTTAAAATAGGCAATGATTTCTTTTTCTCATTCTAAGTAAATATTGACAATTATATAATTTCATATTCTATTTCTTAAATACAGCCCCACAATTGTATATATTTTTAGGCTGCACAGAATATAGATTCACCGCTGCCTCTCATTTTATAGATGAGGAAACAGCCCCTGACAGAAAAGGTTCTGGCCCAGTAGGGGAAGAAATGTAGATTAAGAATTGGATGAGTGGAGAGCCCTCTAAATCATCCTTCTAGAGGATATCCTTTCAGTAAAGAATACAAATGTGCAGGGTATGATTCTCGGTACCCAAACTCAGGTATGCAATAAATATAATTTTACTTTCTACAGTACAACGTAATATTTACTCTGAACCTCATTCCATCAGAGTGGGTGAAAATGTATTATTGTCTTCCTTGGGGTTTCTCTCGCCACCCCACCTTAATGTCTGCCACATTTCTTGGGCTAGAGTGCTTGGGAATGGGGCCTGTCTGCTTCCTGGTCATCAACCCACACAAGTTGCTGCAGAGGTTTTTACCTTTGTACTAGTGCAGCCCCTCTATTCCATGCCATAGTTAAGGCACAAGAAACCTTTTGTCATGCTAATGTTGAATTCTCCACCTAGAAGAGTAAGTAACTAAGGGCTTTGTCTGTATGGTATTGACCGATATAGGTTACTCATTCACTGGTGACAGATTATTCATTCCCTCTGGCTCGGGGTCTCTCATGAAGTTGCAGTCAGATGTCAGCAGGGGCTGTAGTCATCCAAAGGCTTGACTGGGGCTGGAGGAATTACTTCCAAAGTAGCTCACTCGTATGGCTGACAATTAGGTGTTAGCTCTTAGCTTGGAGGCCTGAGTTCCTCTGCGTGTGGGCTCTTTCTTAGGGCTGCTTGAATGTCCTTATAGCATGAGTGCTGGCTTGTTCTCTTCCAGAGTGAGAAATCCCAGTGATAAGGAGAGCTAGATGGAAACTCCCTTTAAAACTTATCCTCATAAATCACATAGCAATCACTTCCTTATGATAATACCCTATTCCCAGGTTCCTGCCCTGGATCCTGTGCCTCAGAGGGCCTCAGCTTTGGAGGGCCTTCCTGGAAACGTCCTAGGTGTCCCTTATGTGCCTGGGACGAGCCAGGGCCAGCAGTGCTATTAAAGCTGAGCCCAGACTAGGCCCTGAGTGAGCCTTGTCCCAGTTTCTCTCCTTCATGGCATTCTCCAATCCCACGTTGCCTGAGAAACTCTGGAACTCATGTCTATGGGGTCATCCCAAGGCCCTGAGACCAGGTCTCAATTTTAAGAGGGCATCCTGATGAGCCAACTACTCTCTCTGGTCTGCACAGTATTCCTTTTTGGGAATCAGATGAGATCGTCTCCAGGATGGCGCTGATAAGCCTATTTGTAGTCACGTGGAAGATGAGTTTGGGCCTCTGGGCTACTAACAGAGCTTCCCCAGCTCTTGAACTTGAGTCGTGTGTATGGGTCCCTCCCTGTGTTGACCTTCTCTTTTCAGTGTTCTTTTTTTTTTTTAAATATATTTTTTTAAGATTTTATTTATTTATTCGACAGAGATAGAGACAGCCAGCGAGAGAGGCAACACAAGCAGGGGGAGTGGGAGAGGAAGAAGCAGGCTCATAGCAGAGGAGCCTGATGTGGGGCTCGATCCCAGAACGCTGGGATCACGCCCTGAGCCGAAGGCAGACGCTTAACCGCTGTGCCACCCAGGCGCCCCATCTTTTCAGTGTTCTGACTGTGGAGCTACTGGTGGTCCATAGTGCCAGAGGACAATAGAGTGGCAGTGGGCATCTTTTCTCCTGTCCATTACTGCGTGCCACCACCCCACTGTCTACTCCACCACTGGTACCCAGGGCAGTAACTCCATTCCCTCCAAAGGCCCTGGGACACATATCAGGCAGTCATCTGGGAGTAGCTCCACCTCTCTCCTCCAATATCATTTCGAGGTGCTTTAGAGACTGTCACTTCACAGTACCAATAGGCCCTTTCCAACTGATGTCCTCTTTTGCTTCTGAATGATGTGGTGATAAAATGCCCTCCCCATGTCAGTCTTAAGTCATGCCATATGAGGCCTGCACAAATGGCATCACTCCTCTTGCTGCACCCGTGGATCCCCCAGTATATTCCCTGTTGGTGGCAGTGTATGGAAGATAAGGATGTGGTCAACATTGAAAGAGATCACAGTCTGGGAATGCTGTGATTATAGAATACAAGAGAAGACATGGTTGGAAGAGGTGTTGTTCTATGTTTATGGCATAAAATTCTGAATGAAAATTTAACGTGACCATACACGAAATTATTGTTCAAAATTTCCTGCACACTCTGGGTAAGACTTCCATTTGTGGTCATCATCAACAGAGCACAGTAATAATTTTTAAGAAAGTCAAGGGCAACATGATGAATGATGTAGTGTCATGAGTAATGATATAGCCTGGAGTAAAAAAATAGCATGGGGGAACTACAGAGACAAGAATATCTTTATTGTTTCAATACAAAAAAGGTTCCAAAGAGCCATGGCACTGCATTTACAGTGCTATATTTTCTCCTGGTAGGAGATAGTCAGGAATGACGTATCTGACAATAAAGAACATAAAGAACATGTGGGGGGTAGGAAACAGGTGAAAGGGATTAAGGGGTATACTTATGCCCATACTCCTAATCATGAAGCCGTACTGCCTCTCACTGTAAACTTGACATGTATTGTTCACGTAATTTTGTAAAGTTGTGTGTGTGTATGTGTGTTAATTTAATAAAACCTTTGAAAAAAATGGCAGTTTTACCTGACTTGAAACACTAAGTGTGTATAAGATGGTGGGGAGGAAGGTGGGAAGATAGCAATAGTTCTACATTCTAGAAGTTGGGGAGCAGAATGTGGCAGAGTTAAAGAAATGGAAAGCAGGCTGAATTCCTCAGCCTAGGGCAAGGACGAAGAGGAGAACAGGAAGAAGAGGCAAGCTGGGAATGACTTGAGGCCCTTGGTCTAAATTCAACCTTAGGAGAACCACTGTGGTTTCCCAACAAGTAGAGATAAACATGGCTTCCCTGAAGTCATTTTTTCTGTGTCTCACACCTTTTCTCGTCTACTTTTACAACCTCAGTACTTCCTTCTGATCTCAAATGCACTGACCTTGTTCTGCCCAGCGGTTATGAGAACAAGCAGCTCACAGGAGTGAAAATTAAAATGCACACCATCACTTATAAGTGTGCGTGAGTATTTAATATTCTGTTTAAGATTCAAGAGGAAGCTTTTCACTTCCCAGATCTCATTTGCATACCCATTGACACCTGAAGGACAGGAACGAGGAAAATTGAGTTTTCTTTTTCCAACCTCAGTATTTTGGGCTATTATTACTGAAGACTGGCAGGAGGAAAAAAAAATACATAGCTCGCAACATTTCTTAATATCAACTCAGCCCCTTCTAACTTTGGAAAGCGGTGGGAACAAAAGAATGCTTTACTCTTTTCAAAGTAATTTTCCAACTGTTGTTTCACTTTGCGTAGTAACTCAGTAGGAAGATAAGGCAGACGTTATTAATCCCATTTTACAAATAAGGAAACTGGAACCCAGATTAAGTCAGTTTCCTTAAAGGGCTATCATAGATGCTTCACTCTTGAAAGTAATTAGCTCTTCCCATATCACCGTGGCCCTCCCGCCTGAGCTTCAGATCAATTACTTCAGTATTTCCCACCCCTCTACCGTCCACATTTTTCTATTCTCTTACTGTTTCTAAGCCCCAAACCCTTGGCCAGCCTCTTCATCTGCTTTCCCTGGCCCTGCTCCTGTCACATAGCACAGACAGAAAAGGTACTACACTGGTATAACAATTGCTCGCTGCGCTAACTCCAGTATCGCTATTCGCAAGTGATGATCCGAAACCTTTTTTCATCCTTAAGGCGTTGATATACATATTTTTTCTTTGCCTTCTTGGTGATGGTTTTCAAAAAGGTCCTGACATTCTTTGAGACTCTTCCCCTCAAGAGATGGAGTCTAGGGGCGCCTGGGTGGCTCAGTCGTTAAGCGTCTGCCTTTGGCTCAGGGCGTGATCCTGGCATTCTGGGATCGAGTCCCACATCAGGCTCCTCTGCTGGGAGCCTGCTTCTCCCTCTCCCACTTCCCCTGCTTGTGTTCCCTCTCTCGCTGGCTGTCTCTCTCTCTGTCAAATAAATAAAATCTTTAAAAAAAAAGAGAGAGATAGAGTCTAATTCTCCTCCCCCTCGGTGTGGGCTGGACTGAAGGATTTGCTTCTAACAAATACACTAAAGTGGAAATGATTAAGGCCAGAGAGACTCCATCGTAAAAAGCACTGTGACATCCTCTCTGCTCTCGGATCACTCACGGCCAGCTGCCATGTCAGGAGGAGACTCAAGCAGCTCAGTGGAAAGGCCCCGGTGGCGAGGAACTAAGGCCTTTTGCTGACAACTAGCGAGGAACGCGGCATCTTGACGACAGCCTTGTGAGGGAGGCTTCTTCAAAGGAGTCAAGACTTCTGATGACTGGAGCCCCAGGCAGGAGCTTTATTGCAACCTCATGAGAGAAGCTAAGCCAGACGCAACCAGCTAAGCCTCTCCCGGATGCCTGAGTCTCAGAAACTATAAGATCATAAAGTTTTTTGTTTGTTTCAAGCCTCGAGGTTTTGGGTAATTTGTTCGGCAGAAATATATAACTAATACTCTTATTCAGTCCTCTCCTGATTCCAGCTGACAATGTGACAAAACTGGAGGGCTTCACGGCTTGAGCACGGGAGGGTGTTAACCGTTAGCGTAAAGGGGGAAGTAAATGTCAAGGAGATTCCATGGGAGAAGGAGGCATAGGACCCAATTCGTGTTTGAACACCATCATTCTAGCTGATTTGTGGCAAATGGATTGTAAGAGAACAAGAACGGCATCCAAGAAAGGAGGAGTTAGGCTCTCAGAACAGAACAAGGGACAGAGAATGAGGACTTGGACGGGAAGACGAAGAGGGAGGGAAGCAAATGGATACTTTCACTGTATGAAGAAGTTTTTGTTTTGTGTACGGGGAGGGAAAAACCACCTGGCTTCTGTCCAAAATCGCTTTCTTCAGGGCCCCAGTGCCATCTAACTGCTAAATCCGAAAATCAAATGGCCCTTTTCTAATCCTTCTCCTTGCAACTGCTACTTACCTTGGCTTCACTGCCATGGCACTACTTGGCTCTCCTTGTCCTCCTCCTTCACTGTTTCGTTTCTGCCCTTCCTCCTGATTCCTCCATATCTGTCAGCAGCAGCACATTCTCTCTCTCACTCAGGTTAAAACTTGGAGGTATTCTCAACTCCTCTCTCTCTCTTCTTTCTTCAGCAAATATGTGTCAAGTACCTAATATGCACCAGATTCTATGTTAAACACAAGAGATGTGCCTGTGCAAATAGATACAGCCCCAGCCTCCATGGAGTTTTCATGCAAGTGGGAAAGACAGACGTCAAACCAACAACCATGTAAGTGAGTATATACAAGGACTATAGGGGTTTCTTTCCAGTCCAAAGGTCTCTGCTTTAATTTTTTTCTTAGGTATAATTTTTTTTAAGATTTTATTTATTTATTTATTTCAGACAGAGAGAGTGAGCACAAGCAGGGGAGAGGGGCAGGGAGAGAAGCAGGCTCCTGGCTGAGCAGGGAGCCCGATGTGGGGCTCAATCCCAGGACTCTGGGATCATGACCTGAGCCAAAGGCAGACGCTTAACCGACTGAGCCACCCAGGTGCCCCTCTTGGGTATAACTGACATGTAACAAACTGCATATATTTAAAGCATCCAATTTCATGAGTTTTGACATGAAACCATCATCATGTGGTTTTTTAAAAGATATTTTTATTTATTTGAGAGAGAGAGAAGGCCAGAGAGATCACAGAGGGAGAAGGAGAGGAAGAAGTAGACTTACCACTGAGCAGAGAGCCTGATGCGGGGCTTGATCCCAGGACCCTGAGATCATGACCTGAGCTGAAGGCAGACGCTTAACCGAGTGAACCACCGAGGCGCACCAAAACCATCATCATAATCAAGATAATGGACCTATTCATTATCCCCCCTAAACTTCCTCATGCTCCTTTATAATCTTTCCTGCCTTTATTCTCCCTTATCCCTAGGCAACCACTGATCTGGTTTCTATCATTGTAGATTAGTTTGAATTTTCTAGAATTTTATGTGTACTCTTATCGTATGGTCAAATTGTTTGGTTTCTCTTAATCAACATAATTATTTGCAATTCATCCATCATTATAGTATCACAATTTATTTCTTCCTATTATTTTTGTCATCCCATTGTATGGATTACCATAATTTGTTTATCTACTCACTTGGCTTTGGGATTGTTTCCAGTCTTTTGCTATTCCAAAGTGCTAAGAATATTTGTGTACCAGTCTTTGTGTGCCCATGTGTTTCTTTTTCTCTGGGGTAAATATCTAGAAGTAGAATGACTACATCACATGGTAGGTGTATGTTTAACTTTTTAAGAAATTGCTAAGCTGGGGCGCCCGGGTGGCACAGCGGTTAAGCGTCTGCCTTCGGCTCAGGGCGTGATCCCGGTGTTATGGGATCGAGCCCCACATCAGGCTCCTCCGCTATGAGCCTGCTTCTTCCTCTCCCACTCCCCCTGCTTGTGTTCCCTCTCTCGCTGGCTGTCTCTATCCTGTCGAATAAATAAATAAAATCTTAAAAAAAAAAAAAAGAAAGAAACTGCTAAGCTGTTTTCCAAAGTGGCTTTACCATTTTACGCTCCCAGCAGTAGTGTGTGAGAAGTCTGGTCTCTCCACATCATCACCAACACTCAGATCAGACTTTTTAATTTTAGGTGCGTGGTGGTATCTCATTGTGGTCTTAATTTGCATTTCCCTAATGACTAATGATATTGAGTATCTTTTCATGTGTTTATTTGTCATCCATATATCTTCTTTGGTGAGCTGTTCAAATTTTTTGCCCATTTTTTAAAAAAATCATCGATTTTTGAGACTTATTTACATATTCTGGATACAAGTCCTTTGTCAGATACGTGATTTGCAATATTTTCTCTGGGCTTGTGGCTTGTTTTTACTTCACTTAACAATGCTTTTCAGGGGAGCCTTGCTGCCTCATTCAGTAGAGCATGCGACTTTGATCTCGGGGCTGTGAGTTCAAGCCCCACATCGAGCATGGAGCCTACTTAAAAAACAAAAACAAAAAAACAAAAGCAAAAAACAGTGCCTTTCAAAGAGCATTAGTTTTTAATTTTGATGAAGCCCAATATGTCAATTCATTCTTTACAGATTGTGCTTTTGGAATCGTAGCTGATACATTTTGCCTCACCCACATCACAGAAAAGGGCAAACTATAGCCTAAAGGAGCAGACTAAAGAGACCAAGACCAAAGACTAAACCAGCCACCAGGGTAGGCATTGGTCAAGGTGGGTGGGGAAGGAGGAAAAGACCCAGTGGCAGGTGACAAGGCTTTGGGTGGATTTCAGACTAGCGGAGTGGTGGGTATAGTTAGTTAACATTCATCATATAATCCCATCTCCTTCTGGTGTGCTTTCCTACACTGCAGAGGCTGAAAAGCTAAGGATTATATTTCTCAGAAGCCCTTGCAGGCAGTCAGATGTATTTGGGTGAGATTTAGAAGGCAGAAGTGAAACAAAGGCCATTGTACCGCAGCTCCGGCTATTTCTCCTGGCAAGCAAGTTCATGGAATTGTGATATATTTGTATAACCGTGATTCAGTGATGTCTCCCGCTTTGTAAATATTGAGAGGTGGTTGCATCAGAGTGTAGCAGCAGCAACATCCTGATCATAGCTTCCAGATCCCTGGATCACACTTGTAGCCACTTGTTCTTAGACCCAGTCACTGGCGGAGACCTCCAGATACACCACCCTCCCTGACCATGGCAGAGGTAGCAGCTTCCTTGGTGGAGTTTCAGCCTACGGTGGGCTCCTGTAGACTTTCCAGTTGATTTTGTAGTTGATTTTGCGTCCTAGTATCCTTACAATACTTGGAGGAACTTTTGTTTCCTGCATTGAACCCTGAGTGATACAAGCAGACAGATTGTATCTGGGAGGAATGGTAAAGAGTAAAGGGATTGCCATTGTGTGGCAAGAATGTGACAATGTATGAAGTCATTCATCTGTTCGATGAGCATGTAGCAGACATGAAGTGGGTGGTATTGCTAAATACTAGAAATATCTACCTGCCCTGAAGGAGCTTACACAATGTGATGATTTCACGGTATGATGTTAGAGATACGTTGGGACACTATGTGCTCACGAACGTGTTCTCAATTAAACTTGGGAAGTCATGAAAGAGGTGACCTGTAAGCTTTAATGGATGAGAGGAATTAGCCAGCAAGGAGGGAGGGAAAGAGCATTCTATGTGTAAAAGGGTAAATTATTAAGAAAAACTTTTAAATGTCTGTGTTCACATTCGCCTCCATCACCCGCCACACTGTCCAAGGAAAGAGAAGGAGAAAGAAAGTGTGTGTTTCTCAAGACTTTAGAGGAAGGGGCTAGAGATAATGTAGGAACTTCCTTGGTGGGGAAGGCGCAGGTGGAGGCAGGAGTTTGGAAGTGTTTTGAGTAAGGAGATGGAAGCAGTTGACCTAAGAGAGATTCTGGGTTTCCCTAGAGATTAAGGGTAAGACATCCTCAAGCTGGCCTCAACTTTTCAATCTTTTTATTCCCTCACCTCTCACAAGAGAATCAGAATGGCATGGGATTCCAAGGCCAAGGTCAGGTTCAGTGCCAGGGTCACCAATTACTAGCATATGGCTTTGAATATATTATTTAACTTTATTTAGTCTGTTTATTCATCTGTGTAATGAGAATAATGATAATACCCACCACCTACAGTGTTGTAAAGTTAAAATCAGATAATGGATGTGAAAAAAATATTGTAAATTATAAAGCACTGTAAAAACATTAGTCACTATTATCTAATAGGTGTAACTAAGTCTTCTTGATTCTGTCTCAAGTATACCTCTGTTATAGACTGAATTGTGTCCTCCCCAAATTCATATGTTGAAGCCTAAAGCCCAAGGTGACTATATTTGGTGATAGGGCAATTAAGGAGGCAATTAAGGTTGAAGGAGTTCATAGGATGGGGCCTAATGCAATAGGACTGGCATCTTACAAAGGAGAAACACTACAACCCTCTTTCTCCAAGTCTGAACAGAGGTGAGACCATATGGGCACATAGGGAGAAGGTGGCCATCTATAAGTCAGGAAGAGAGGTCTTACCAGAAATCAACCTGATGCCACCTTAATCTTGGACTTCTAGCCTCCAGGATTGTGAGAAAATAAATTTCTGTTGTTCTAGACACCCAATCTGCAGTATTCTGTTATGGCAATCCAAGCAGGCTAATGTAATCTTTGCCTATGACTTTATTTCTCTTCATTTCCCTGCCCTGATTTGGTCCCAGCCCTTCTCTTTTCCATATCCTCTCTGTAGACCTTTCTGTATTCTCAATCCTAATAAAGGAATCTTTCCAAAGGGCATACTGGAAGACCATCTAGGATACAGAACTATCTACAGCACGGGACAAACTCCTCAGCGGAGCCCAAGAGTCCTCTTGAACTTGATTTGACATGCCTCTCTAGCTTTGTCCCCTGTCCTCCTGCTACACGCAGATCCTATCTTCAGCCTCACTGAAATCCTCAACATTGCTTAGACACCTGTGCCCTTTCGTAATTCTCTATTTTGGCCTGTAATTTTCCCTCCTTCCTAAAATGCCTCTTCCTCTTCTGATCACCCTCCTTCCATCACCTTCTCATCACAGTGTCTCACCTTCCCTCTGGCACATCTATTTATCTTTCAGCCGTGGTTCAAGTGTCACCTACTCTCCGAAGCCCCCCTTTATAGCTCCGCCCTCAGTTCTCTTGGGAACATTTTGCACACCCCTCTATTCCAACACTTATCACACTGTTTTGTAAATATGTAGAGACTCTTTCCTAGGAGATGGTAAGCACCTGAAAGAAAGACAACTAGTCATCATTGAATCTCCCTTCATACTTAGAAACAAAGGAGGTACTGGATACATATGTTTCAAATAAACAAACAAAAAATCCCACAGTCCAGACAAGACACAGACACAAAATTAAACAACGGAAAGCAGTAGAGGAACCACGAGTTATGTATCTGGGTATCCTCCACAGCACCTAGCCCAGTGTTTTGCATGTAGTGGCAGACTCTCAGTAAATGTTGTTCTAAATGAAAAGTTGAGAAAATAAGAGTCACGATTATTTAAATCTAGGAGAACTCCAGGATGGGACTTAAAAGCTGGTCTCCACCAATGATTCATCTTATGCCTTCAAACTCAGTCCAGATTCCTTCTCCTCTCTACCTTGCCTCCCCTGCCTGTCAGCTCTTTTGAGGTCGGGGAGTCTCATATTTATCTTTGTATCTTGCATTCTTTCTCTATTTACTGGTATCTAGCCAGATGCTTTGCACATGATAGGTATCCAATAAGTATTTGTTGCGTTTTTGTTAAAAACTAAAGATTATGCTGAGTCTGAGTGGGATTTGAATAGGCTGCACAGAAGAAAGCAGAAATGTAAAACAGGGACACAGCAGGGCTGTACACATTCTTTACTACTGCTTTAACAAATTACCACAAACTTAGTGGCTTAAAACAACATAGATTCGGGGCGCCTGGGTGGCTCAGTCGTTAAGCGTCTGCCTTCGGCTCAGGGCGTGATCCCTGCATTCTAGGATCGAGCCCCACATCAGGCTCCTCCGCTATGAGCCTGCTTCTTCCTCTCCCACTCCCCCTGCTTGTGTTCCCTCTCTCGCTGGCTGTCTCTATCTCTGTCAAATAAATAAAAACTCTTTAAAAAACCCATAGATTTATTATGTTACAGTTCTAAAGGTTAAATATCTGAAAATAGGTCTTACGGGGCTAAAATTAAAGTGTTAACAGGGCTGTGCCCCTTCGGAAGCTGTAAGGGAGAATCTATTTCCTTGCCTTTCCCAGTTTCTAAAGGCTGCTGCATTCCTTGGCTTATGGCCCTGCATCCTTCCAACTTCTGCTTCTGTTGCCATGTCTCCTTCTCTCATTCTGAGCCTTCTGCCTCCCTCTTAGAAGGGTCCTTGTGATTACGGTGAACACATTCAGATAACCCATGATAATCTTCCCATCTCAAGATCCTTAATTTAATCACATCTCCAAAGTCCCTTTTGCCTTGTAAAATAACATATTCACAGGTTCTGGAGATTAGGACATGGGCATTTGGGGGAGCCATTATTATGGTTAGCACAAAGAGCTAAGCTGAAGACATAAGAATGTACAACGAAATGTTTGGAGGTGGATGTTTCCAGCTGAAGCAAAGGGTTCATAAAATATTAGAGCCAGATAAGATAGGAAAAGTAGACTGAAGGGGCAATGGGGCTTAGAGAAGATATAGACCTTTGAATACCAGATTAAGTTTTGGCTTTATCTTGTATAAAGTTAGAAACTTTGAAAGTGGATGAGCAGAGAGTTAACAATGAAAGCAGTAATCTAGCAGACTCCAGAAGTCCCTAGAGTATGTAAATCTGGTGGTCAAGTAAAACCAAAAATAAAAGGTTGGGGACCAAAAGACCACACAAGGATAAATACACTCCTGGTCACTATCTTATTGAGTTTCTTCTTTCTGCTGGATGTTCCTTGAGCAGCTGTTAAAAAAGTGACTGATGAATTATTTCCCCTTTTGAATTCTCAGTTTTTTCTCTAGTAGCAGTCTTCAGTATATCATAATATCATAACTCTTCTGCTTTAGAAGAGTCTGCTACAGCAGTTGGGAAAGTATGTGGTTGGGGTGGAGGGGGAGGAAGAGAGGGGATAAGATGTGAGTTGATTCATTTGTCCAACTGTTTGGAAGAGGCTGAGCTTCACGGGAGAGAGTTTCAGTGGTCTGAAAAGACAGGGACTCCTCCACTTCGGGGTTGTAAGCAACAGAAACAATGCAGACTGACTTGCAAAAGAGAATTTACCAGCTTTAAATAGCATGCACATGATGATGATTTCCAAATTGGTACTACCAACCTGGGTCTCCAGACTCATTTATATCCAATTGCCAAGTGGCTACCTCCCCTTGGATGTCCAGTCAGCAAATCAAATTCATCACAGCCAGCACCCTGTTTCTGATCTTCCCTTTCTGGCTCTCCCTCAACAAACCTACTCCTCTCCATTTTGGTTAGTGAAAACTCCACCCTCTCAGTTGCTCAGGTCAAATAAAAACTTTGAATGTGGAGGGTGAATAAAAGATAATTCCAAAGTGCCAAACAATTCTATTGGTTCTACTTTGACCATTTCTGGAGCTCCTGCCTGGCTCAGTCAGTACAGCAGGCAACTCTTGATCTCAGGGTTGTGAGTTCACATCCCACGTTGGGCATGGAGCTTACTTAAATAAATAAATAAATAAAGTTTAGAGATAACTATGTTTGTATCTATAGACAAAATGTGGCAAGAAAAAAATTAAAAAAATAAAAGAATCCGACCATTTCTTTCCACCTGTACAGCTACCCCTGGTTAAAGCCACCACCATCTCTCTACCTGTATTCTCTCACACTGGCCTCCTTGCTGTTCCTCTGACACAGAAGCATAGTATGGACTTGCTATCCTCTCTGTCTGGATCATTCTTCCCTCAGATATCCACATGGCCTACTCCCTTACTTTCTTTGGATCTTTATCTAAATACAAATGTCATCTTATTACTGAAGCCTTCTCTGACCATCTTATTTCAAATTTTAACCTCTCTTTCATCTCTATTCCTTTTTCGTTTTATTTTTATTAACATTGACCACTAACATCTGTACATTGTACTTGTTTAGTTGTAAGTGTAAATTCCAAAAGGGCAAGATATATGCCTTTTTTTTGTTTACAAATGTATCTTCAAAGCCAAAAACAGTATCTGACATATAATAAGCTTTTCAATAAAAATGTGTTGAATAAATAAAGAAAAAGTCAAGGTGATAACTTCAGGCATGGCTAGATTCAGGTTTTCAGCATGTTGCTAGAACTCTGTCCCTATTTCTTAGCTTTGCTTTCCCCAGCAGGCTTGAGGTGTGATCGGTGATGGCATGATGGCTACCAGCAGCTCCAGATTTACATTCTAACAATGGAAAACAGACTGTCTCTTTTCTGGATTTGGGTCAAGTGTTGATCCCTAAAACAGTCTCCGAGAATAGGGAAAGAAAATCCTGTGACTGGCAGGGTCTAGGTCTTAGAGCCCTCGGCAAAGGGGGTGAAGTTCAGCTCCAGTTGGACTGAGAACAGGGGATTGGTGGTTCCCTACGAGGAAATGGGGTGCTATTACTTGAAAAAAAGGGATGGAAGCTAGGCTAGCAGAAACAACAGATGTTCATCACATCATCAATGATGACCCACCAGCAGAATTAGCCCAGAACAGCGTTCTTCTTCTGCACACCCATTTTCACATCCAGCCAGATCAACATCTGACCTTTGGTAAGGTTCTCTCCTCCTAAATGCCTTTTCACCTGTCTCTGTCAGTTAAGGTCTTCCTCACCCCTCAGTGCCCAGTTCAAATGAGTCCCTTACAACTCTTAACAGATGTGGTCTCTCTCCCTCTCCTGAGCATCCAGTTGTTTTACTTCTCTTGTAGCTAGCTTTACACACCGGGCCGTATATTTTACATATTTGTGTGTTTTATGAGCTCCTTGTGGAAACCGCCAGGTCCATTGCTCGGATGTCCAAGCCAGTGCCTCACACCTTCAGCAACCGCGGTGATTCCATTCGCACCGGAGCCGCCAGGGCGCGCTAGGCGCCAGGCGCGAGGCCGCCGGGGGCTGGAGGCGCTGTGATTGGCAGGTACGGTCGTCAATCAGGCGCGGGGGGCGGGGCGGGGCGGGATGCTCGGGAGGCCTGTAGGCGGGAGGCGGGCCCTGCATGAATGGGGCGCGCGGCGCGCGGGCTGCAGTCGGCGCTCGGGGGGGAAGCCGGAGTCTCGGCCGGGAGTGGGTGGGAGGAAGCGAAGTCGGGGGGGGGGGGGGAGGGAAGGGAAAGAGCGCGAGGGGGCGGGGAGGGGCAGCGCGGGAGCGGCGAGGCGGCGGGTGTGAGCGAGAGCGGTGGCCGCCGGGTCGGTCGCTTCGGTGCCGCTGTCCGCTGCGCTGCCTCCGCGCTCGCCGCGCGGCACCGCCTGCGGGACCCCGAGGAGCTCCCAGCGCCCCGCACGGGGCAGAGGAGTCGGGACTAGGGGAGCCGACGCTGAGGGAGGAGCCGGGTCGGAGCGGCCGAGCCCAAGGCCCCCGGTCGTGGAGGTGGGGGGGCTGAGGCCCCCGAGGGGGCCCCGCCGAGATGGGCAACCTGGAGAGCGCCGAGGGGGGCCCGGGAGAGCCCCCTTCAGTCTCGCTGCTGCCGCCGCCCGGCAAGATGCCGATGCCTGAGCCCTGTGAACTGGAAGAGAGGTTCGCCTTGGTGCTGGTGAGAGCTGAGCCCAGTCCCTTCCCCCTCCTACCGTCCCCGAGGTCCCAGTGCCCGGGTAGGACTCTGCCCGGGTGCCCCTACCCGGCCCACCCCTTCAGGGGGGGCTTCCGATAGACTCAGTGTCTTCTTGGCAACCTCTGAGCAGCCGCTGGCCGCCCGACACCCTCGTCGGGGACCTCCCGACTGCGGCCTCAACCCCTGGACACTTAGGAGGAGGGGGTCCTCAGCCCGGGACCTCCCCAGGATCCACACTTCCTCCTCTCTCCCCCTTCTGTAGCCCTCTCACTTCTCCCCACTTCTCCGACAGCCTTCCCGGGTCCCTAGAATTCTCATTTCTAAGCCTCTTGCTGGTGCCGGGGAATTCAGAAACTTGGGGCCGGCCCACTCCTCAGCCCAAGTCAGGGTTCTCTGACCGGGGAGACAGCCGCTCGTGTTAACATGGAGGCTTCCCAGGGAGTGGGTCCCACTTCCAGCCCCGACCAGATGTTTGGGGGAGAGGTGGGGGGAACGGAGAGGGGGCTGGGAGCTCTTGAAGGGGGTGGAATAAAGAGTGATGCCATTCTCCTCATTTTCAGAATGGCCTGCAGGCATCCTGCAGAGTTATAGTGGATTTGTCTAAAAGGCTGAACATGTGGATAAGCCATTTCACCAGTGTATTTTTCCAATTGAAACAATACACAAACCATCCCGCCTCCTTTTTTTCCTCCCTCTTTATGTTAAGCCCTAGTGGCTGGTTTGTGTTCTTTGCCTGTGCTTCTTTTTAGTCTTTCTGTAGGTTCCCCAAAGATCTGTGTAGATGAATTTTAAGCTGACTTTGGGATTCTTCTTTAGTGTGGAAATTGGACATTGGTGTCAGTGGCTCTGTGGATAGGGAGGATCTGAGCTGGTATATCACTGGTATGGCGCCAAAAGGATGTTGGAGGTAAAAATGAAGTTCTGGAGAAAGAAAGTGAACAAGGTGATGGAACATTTGCTGGCAGAGGTAAACCTTTTAAGAAATTTGGGGAAATAATTCCAGTTCCTCAAAGAACTCTCTAAAGGAGCAGAGTTAATGCTGCTGTTATTGTTGGTATGGCCTGAAGGGCCCACTTTGCCTTTGCCCATGCGGAGGGAATAGTGGGCTTAGCAGCCTTATTGGATTTCATCTGCCTTGGAATAGGGAGATTAGATCTGTTGGCAACAGTGGGACTGTCTAGAGATCCTGGCCTCTCCGATGGTGGAGAGCCTGACATTAGCCCACTGGCACTGCAGCCAGCCGAGAGGCATTCCAAGGGAAAGCGGTGTTACTGGAACCTCTCAGTGCCCACCAGCTCTGCAGAGGGCCAAAGGGATCTGGGCCACACATCCTGTGGCCCTCTGCATTTCCCCCAGCCTCCTCAAGGGGATGGGTGAGTCAGTGATTACTAATGTGCTGTGGCCAACTCAGAGGCTGAGGGGGAGAGATTGGGATTTGGTGCCCTTGAGAACAAGAGCTGAACTGTTGGGGAAAAGAGTGGGAGGGAATCTGCACTCCAGTGGGGGTGTGAGCCCCCCCACCCCCCAGGGAGCTGGCACAAGGTAGTTACAGAAATTGGAGAGAAAGGGATGGTTTGAGGTGGACTGGGTCGGGGGCTGTCTTAGGTAGGGGCTGCCAGGCTGTTGATCGTGAGAGCTCAGAACCAGAGTTGATCGTGTCCTCCTTGGAGCTTGGTTGACAAGTTTGTTTAGTTAGTTGGCAAATTAATGGCTTAATATCCACGAAATGCACACGGTGTCCTGATTACGAACCAGAGCACCCAGAGAGCATAGGTCAAGCCAGAGCCGGGACCACCCACTTGCAAGTTATACTTTCTGTATAAAGTTTTGATTTGTTTCCTCTTGGCTTTTGTTTTGGTCTTGTTTCTGTGTGCCTGAGCTGCTGTTGATGGGGGGTTGGAACAGGGCAGGCCAGGGCTAGTTAGCTGTCTTATGGGAGGAGGGGATTTTACTTCACTTCTCCAGCACAGGAAAATCATGCTTTCTTGGGGATTTGAGTTCTTCTCTGGGGTCCCTTTCCTCTGCTTCTGAAACATGCCCTTTTTACTATCCTTCTTTCTACTGTCCTACTGTTTGGGAACAGTACTGGCATTGGATGTTTGACCCTGGAGCAAGCTCAGGTGTATTTCCTGTATAGTCAGGGGAAGTGGAGTGTGTGTGTAGTAGAAAAAGCAAGGGCTGTCTTAGTAACTGTCTTAACCTCTCTAAGCCTCATCTATCTGTTTTATAGATTTCCTTACCTAGAAGATGGGGTAATAATTTCTATCCTGGTAGGTTTATGAGAATTAGATGAGCCAGGTATATAAGGCCCTTCCTTGGTACCCTGTAGGTACTCAGTATAGATTAGCATTTTTTTCTTGATTGTGTGAGTCAGGCAAGCTGCTCCTTTCTTACTCTTTTCTTTCCCAGGTTGTCAGCATTATTATGATTGATTTGACTTTAGAAAAAGCTATTTGGAAGTTTGTTGAGGTGACATTCTGGTGTCCTGGTTAAGCGTATGGACTTTCAAGTCAAAGTGGGCTCAAATACTGACCTCTCCACAGTCTCTAGTTAGAAAAGTGTTTGGCCTTAAGCAAGTTGCTTCATCTCTTTGAGTCCCAGTTTCTTCTTATAAATGAAGATAATAATAGTATTTGCCACATGAAGTTGCTGTGTGGATATAATGAAACTGGAAGTCAAGTACTTGGATGGCAGAGTCTGGCAACTACTATATGCTCAGTAAATAGTAGCTTTTAAATTTGTAGCCCTCAGCAGTGACTCAGATCTGAGATCACTTATATTCCCAAAAAGGATTTTAAGTTTAGAAATGTGATGAAACCAATTACCTATTTTGTATAGCCAGTCTCAGGATATCCCTTCTGCTGTCGGATGGAGGGCTTCCCCCAGTTCCAGTGTTATCTGTGGAACACCCCACCCCCACCCCAAAAACCACGCTGGCTGGGGAAGTTGTATCATTGTGAGTCAAGACCACAGGCTCCCGGCTTTCTGGTGTAGACACATGATCTGACACACAGCCCGACAGCTGAGGTTGGAGAGCTCAAGGTCTGAGGCCAGGGGGTGATTTGTTTAGGACATTGATCCCAAGAGTCCTAACCTGGCCCAGGGCCCTAATCCAAGGATTTCCCCTCCTGCTCTGCTGGGATACTGATCCCCTCATCCCTGGGGGGCAGCTGAGGTCCCTGACTTGTCACCTCTGACTGGGATCAGTTCCACTGTTTATCAGGTGTGCTGTACAAATAGTATTATTTTCTGGTGTGCCCTGATATGAAAAAGGTTGTGAAGCTGTGTTATGCTGTTTCTCTGGGATCCTTCCTTACCCCCTGTCTGAGTAGCAGCTCCTATTCCGTTGAGTACTGAGAAGTTTAGGGATGGTACAATTATTGGAATTTCTCTATCAATATCAGAATGAGAACCCATCTCTGGTCTGATAGAGCCCCAGGCTGTGTTTTGGTCCCAACTAGATTATTACCCAACCTCAATTTCTCAGAGCTAGTATTCCGGCCAGTATTGGCCTTTGCTAAGATAGAGAGGGGAGGCAGAGGGCCTTAAGGGCTTTGAAAGGATAGCTGTCTGCCCTTGTTGTGTTTGCACCCTCATTTTTCTCTTTGCTGACTTATTATGGACTTGAAATGGAGTCTAAAGGTTCTGACGCCAGAAAAAGCCCTGGTTCTCCCTCAGGCGGAGGCTCTCAGGGCATAAGGGTAGGGTTGTATGACAGGGCCTGTCCCTGCCATGGGTCCTCCTCTCACATTTCCCTGGTGATGACTGATGGCCTGGGGTTTTGCTGTTAAGTGTAGCGTTGATGTGGGAGCTAAGTTGGTCTGGGTGCTAGCTGTCTAAGAGGCTTTGAGGGCCTCCTGTGACACAGAAAGGGGCTGGGAAAAACTTGGACTAAATATCAAGTTCCAAGGAATTTTTTCCCAGCCCTGGGGATTGTGGTGAATTAGTTCAGGCTGGAATAGGACGTGGGGGAGGGAGAGGACCCTTGACAGCAGCTGGTCAGGGAAACCCCCTTGCTCAGAGACCCCACCAAGAAGACCTTAGGCCACCAGAGAGGAGCCTCATTCCCTTGACGTTCCCATATGACCCTGCCTTAGACTGGGGGAGGTGTGGGGGTATAGGGTGATAGGACTGATGGAGTGGGCTTCTTGTCATTTGGGAATGTTTTCATTGCTCAGAGGGAGTTTCAGCTTTTTTTCTTTTTTCTCTTAAAGTAGTGCTCATTTCCTAAGAAAAGTATGGGCAATTTAGAAAGAAGAAAAGATTAACGATTTGTATTGAAGAAAAACATCCATATTTTCTCTAGTTCCTTTACCAAATGGAGCCAATGTGTTTTAAAACCTTTCATATTTTTTTTCTCTGCATAAGGTTTTGTACAATGTTGTAATATTGGTATATGTTTTTTAATCCAGTTTGGGTTTTTTTTTTTTCCTTTGGCTCTGTTATTTCACTAGTTTTCCCAAGCCAGCCATTGTAAACATTTTTAAATGCTTGTACGGTGGTCTCTCAAATGAATGTACCATTGTGTACTCAACTGTTCTATTGTTGGACATTCAGGTTGTTTGCTTCTGTTTGCCGTGATAAACAACGCTGTGACGAACATCTTGGTATACAAAACCTTTTCAATATTTAGAATTTTCTTTAGGACAGAAACCCAAAATTGAACCTGCTAGGTTGTAGGATATAAAGTTTTTAAGGTCCTCGACACATATTTCCAAATGGTTTTGAAAAAGGGAGTCATGCATGTGAGTATCCTCAAGGAAGAGAAGAAGATTGAGAATAGCTTCTTTTCTCCTGCTTATGACGGTAATTCATGTTTATTAAGCAAATGTAGAAGTCAAAAATATAACAAGTATAAACTATATATGAAAAAGTATAAAGAAGAGCATTAAAATCACCTGTAATCTCACTGTCTAGCATTAACGTTTTGATGTACTTATGTATATTTTAACAAGTAGGAGCATACTGGGCAAATTGTTTTGTAAACCGATTTTTATTTTACTTTCTTAAGTATTTTCTCCTTTGCTTAAACGTTCTTTAGTGTCATGATTTCATAGCTGGATCGTATTCCATAGGATAGTAGTTTATTAACGCCTTATCTTTTATTTCTCTCTTTTTTTCGCTACTAAAAATAACACCGTGAAGAATACCCTGTTCATAAATATTTGTGTGCATCTCTGATTATTGATTTAGGATGAATTGCTAAAAGTATAATTATTGGGTCAAAGGGGATATGCTTTTTAAAGTCCTCTGAGAAATATGCTTCTAGAAAAGTTGTACTGCTTGGCTTTTTCACTGACAGTGTGCATCCCTCCCTTTCTCTGTAAGCTGAACATTTTTGGATGGTTTAACATTTTAAAAAACCTTTGCTAATTGCATTAATAAGAAACAGTGTCTTGTTTGACTCTGCATTTCTTTCAACATCTCATCATAAATGTTTTGGCTATCTTTTGTTTGTAATCTTTGCTCTCTGTTGAGGCTTTATTATATACACATTCCTATGTAATAAATGTATGCATTTCCATATTTTTATTATAAAACTTTTTCACATAGGAAAGAGCCTATTATATAAAATTAAAATAATTTAAAAAATGCACACTGGTGTATCTACTGTGGAGTTCTTGGAATTGCTTCCTGTCCCTTCATTTGTTCTCCCTGCTGTTTTATCTGGGACGAAGAGACCCTTGAGCTCAGGACTTGTTGGGCCTGGGACAAGTCTGCAGCTGGGACGGTCCAGGTGGCAGCCACAGCAGTGTCTCAGAGCTCTGTCTGTGGGGGGACAGCTGCTACAGCTGCTGAGAACAGGAACTAGTCGTGGTGGAAATAGCTAATCTTCAATGAAGTGAAAAAAGAAGCCAAGGTGGAGAGGAAATGAGACCACAGATCCTCCCCTGCCCCTGAGGTTGCCTGGGAAGGCTGGTTGGAGCCAGGGCCCTGGTTCTGTGGTCAAGACCAGAGTTCCGCCCCAGAACCGACTGCAGCGGGCCCAGGGGACAGCAGCGGCTGGCTGCCTGAAGTCAGTGTGTTAACTGGTCCACCAGGCCGGTCACCTCCATTCTGGGGGAAACGTTTCTCCCAAGTCTGAGCTGAGCTGAAGCAGTGCCAGGGAAAGGCCGGGGGTTCATTCCAGTTCGGAAATGCACTTCAGAGAAGAGGAAGGACCTTTTACTTTGAAGATAAGAGAGGGTGCTCTCTCCACACAGCACCCCCGCCTCCTGCTCCTTGCTGGGTACTTCTGGGCTCCCTCGTTGAACAGTACCAGTTGGCAACTTAAGGGTTTTAAGATTGTCATCCGCAAAGAAAAATGTATTCCAGAATAGAGATGAACTGAGCAGCTAGAATTCCTGAGTTCCCAGTTCCAGTCTCTCTTTTGCCTCCCTCAGCAAAGCCACATCTTTGTATGTTGTTTTCCTTCCACAAGGGAGAATGAATCACCCAAGGAAGACGTCGAGCTGTCAAGCTGCCTCTCTCTGTCCTTGAGATACTCTGGTTGTCTTCGCCTCCCACCCTGCTCCCTACTTCTCTTTTCATCTTTAAGAATCCCCCTCTTTCCAGATTCTCTCACCTTTTCTGTCTTCCATCCCCTCCCAGCAAAGTCACAGGCTGGGAGTTTGTGTGTTGGGCAGGAGAGGACCAGGATAGGGTTTTGGAAGCAGCACCCCTCCCCCCTCCCCAGCTTTACGAATTTGCATGTTCTTCTCAGTTTATAAAGTACTTTGAGGTCCTTGAATGGTGTTATAAATAATATTCAGAACCACAAGGGGCTAGCAGAATTATTTACATGATGAATTTTGCCAGGAGAGGAGGGGTTTAGGCTGTTTACGATGTGATGGTTCAGTTCTTGTCCTCATCTCTTCCTCGTATCCCCTCCCCATCTCTTTTACCACCTTCCGACCCTCACCCAGAGTTAGCGCCAGAGGGGCTGGAGTTGCCCCTCGGTCCCTAAAAACATTAACGGAGCTGGTGTGTATTCTCTTTCTTCCCTACTTGCTCGTCTACTCAGGTCTAGACTAGAGAATGTCATAGCCCTTCTCCAGTTGCCCAGTGCCTCTTTAAGGAAGAGCTGGGGATGAGCCTGGCTCCCTACTTTAGGAGATGGTTATCTTGTTTTAAGAACCTATAGGGGCGCCTGGGTGGCGCAGTCCATTAAACATCCGACTCTTGATTTTGGTTCAGGTCATGATCTCAGGGTCTTGGGATTGATCCCCGCGTCGGGCTCTTCGCTCAGTGCAGTCTGTTTGAGGTTCTCACTCCCTCTCTCTCCTTCTGGCCCTTCCCATGCTCCTGCACACACGCTGTATCTCTAAAATAAATACAATCTTTAAACAATGTTTCTTTCTGCACAACCTTCATTCTTTATGAAATGGGTAATGATAATACCTATCTTACAGGGTTTTGAGGATGTTTAGAGTAGAAACCATAGTGAAAATACTTTGTAACCTATAAAGGTTCTACAAATAAATGTTTGTGGCATATACATTCCCCACTACACCAACCTCTGTTCCCATAAATAAAAGTGGTTGCCGTGTGGGTGAGTTATGATCCCAGGAGGGAGTTTTTGGAAATAAGTGAGGATGTTTTGGTTATCACGCTGACCGGGTGGTGCTGCTGGTACTTTGTGCCTGAGGGCCAGGGATATTAACTATCTTCCAGTGTTTGGGTCAGTCCCACACTGTAAAGAATGGTCCTGTCCACCTGCCGATAGCACCCCTGCTGAGAATCATCCTCTACTAATCTGTACCTCCACCATCCTGTGTCCCCGTTGGGGATCAAGCTTCAGGGACAGCAAAAGTGAAGGCAGATACATAGTTTTTGGTACTTTCTTAATTTTCCCATTTCCTATTATACCCTCAGGCAAGAAATGGACCTCTTTTATGACTTCTGTCTTAAGGTTAAGGCCTGATTCCTTCTGTACTTTGGGCCCTACTGTAAATTTTATCAAGGAGCAGTTTGGGGTACACCTGCTCCATTGCTGATCTTTACCCACCTCCAGTTAGGACCTCAAGCCCAGGTGAAAATTCTTTTAGGTTGGGAATATGTTTGAGAGATCTTTGAACAATGCTTCTGAATCTTTTGGGTAACAGACCCTTTCGAAAATCTGATTAGACCTGTGACCCCTAATTCTCCCTGCCCTAACACATACGTGTGCATGTGCACGCCCGTGCACACACACACACAATATTTGGGGGTTTAAAGCTTATTCTTGCATCTGCTAAGGAATTTCTGGCATTGAGCCTGGAGGAATGGGAAAGTAGAGCTGGGTGAGAAGGTAGCAGGAGCTCCTTGATACAAGTACTCTTGATACTTTGCAAGGAGAAGCAGCCCTGGTCATCAGTTCAGATAAACTGATGTCTCTTGTTGGTGATGCCAAACAAGAGAGCTTGTTGAAACTTGGCTGACTCCCATTCCGAGGGAGATATTCTGGCCCGTGGATGTTTTGATTTCATTTTGATTAAGGACACTTTGTGATGGGGTCTGCCCTTTTGAACTACACCCTCAACATCCAGGAACATCTAGGTAGGGATGACAGGATGTACTCTGACAAGCCAGGGGAACCAGTGGCATCCTTGCAGTGAGACCCGAGCGTTAGGTCACATCCTGTGTTTGGAAGTACTACCTGCCTCAAGCGGTAGCTGTCTCTTGCAGGCCTAAATTCTCTGGGAATATCCAGGCAGTCCGCTTCCCATGGTGTGCCCGAGAGGGAACCGGGAACAACTGGTCTCTAGCAGTTACTTTTACGCTTAAAGCCTCTTGCTTTCTGCCTTACCAAAAAAAACGAATAATAATAATTTTTAAATGACCTATATGTTTTTTGACTGCTCAGAATATTTCATACTAAAATTTTTGAAGGAAAATTCAGAGTTTTTAGGGGACTTACTATGCAAAAAAGTTTTTTTTCAGAACAACATTAAAAATGTTTTTTTCTGGGTAGAGTCTCCTATCTCATCCTTATAGGAATGGCTCAGTTGCTGGTACCACTAATGCCTCAATTTAACTGTATAGGTTAAGGAAAGAGAATTAACATTTGTTGGGGAGATGCTGCAGGCTTTTACATGCGTTAATTCGTCAACTTGTCAACAACTCTGTGAGGCATTTGTGTTACTTCTATTTTACAGGTGATGAAACCAGGGCTCAGAGTGATTAACTAACCTTGAGAAGGTCTCAACTGAAATGTCACTTACTTAGGCCTTAAGCAAAAATTTTCAGTTAGATTTTTTGCTCATGCGAAAAGGACTGCTAGAAATAATTCTTGATTGCGTATATAGATTTTTATTTCATTTTATTTTTAAAGATTTTATTTTTATTTATGTATTCGAGAGAGAGAGAGAGAACAAGCGAGCGGAGGGGCAGTCATAGAGGGAGAGGCAGACTCCTCACTGAGCAGGGAGTCCACTGTGGGGCTCGATTCCCAGGACCCTAGGATCATGACCTGAGCCTAAAGCAGATGCTTTCTGCTGAGCCACCCAGGCACCCCGCGTATACAGATTTTTAAAAGCATAGAAAAATTTCTGGAGGCATACAGCAGTTACCTCTGGGATGGAGAGTGAAGGAACCATATTGGGAGGAACAGGAACGTCAAAGGGAACTTAATTTTTATAATGTTTACATTTTTTACAAGGAGAATGTGCTTAAATTCTTAATCTCACTAGAAGTTAAGGAAATGAACATTTAAAATATACACTTTTTATGCTAATTATCTAGGTGAAATTTGAGAGATTGATAATGTCTGTGGGTATCTCAATGGTACATTAAAATACCATTAATAGTGGGGTAATTTGGTACAGGCATTTTAGAAGGCATTTTATAGTGTCTCTCAATTTCAAATGTGCATACCCTCCAACCAGTCCATCTTCTAGGAAACTGTCCTACAGACTGTTTATACACGTGCATGAATGTGTGTGTAAAGGACCCCCACGGCCGCATTGTTTAACAGTAACAAACTGGGAACAACCTGATGGTCTATTTTTGCCCAAATCGATTTCTCTTCTGTTCACCTAATTACTCAAGGCAAATGCTGGGAGTTATCCTTAGTTTTTTCCTTCTCCCTTTACCGTACCCTATCAGCGAGCTCTGCTGATTCCATCTCCAAAAATATATCTCAGATCTACCCATTTTCTCTATCTCTGCTACCATGGCTTCAGTCCAAGCAATATCAGCTCTTGCTTCTATTATATCCAACCAACTGGCTTCCTCTACTGCCCCTTTCTCCATTCCCCCATTCATTCTCCACAAAGCAAATTCAAAATATAAATCACATAGCATCTTTCTCCTGCCCAGAACCTTTTTTATTTTTTCCACCTGCCTAAAACCTTTAATGGCTTCCTTTTGTACATACCAAAAAAAAAAAAAGCAAACTCCTGACCTTGGCCCTTAAGATTGTGCACTATTTGATCCTGCTGACCTCTTCAACCTCACTCACCCTCCTGTTTATCAAGCTCCACGTTAGCCTTCTTTCATTTCAGTACAAGCTCCTTTCTGTCTCAGGGCCTTTGCACAACCTGTTTCCTCTTCTGGAATGCCTTTTCCCTGGATCTTCAAATGGCTTGATCCAGCTTATACTTCAGGTGTCAGTTTAAAAAAAAAATGTCACCTCTAAAAAAAAAATGCCACCTCTCAGAGAGCCCTCCCTCACTTATTATTCTCTATTGTAGCATGCTACTTATTTCTTTTGTATTATTTTCATTTTGAAATTATTTGTTGATTACTTGTTTGTTATCCGTCTCCTGAGACTGTTGACTCCGGAGGGTGGAGCCTTTATGTATGCTTATCACTGTCCAGCCACAGAACTGGCACTGGGTAGGCACTCAGGAACGTCTGTGGCTGATGGGAATTTCCAAGGCGCGTGCGCGCGTGTGTGTGTGTGTGTGTGCGTGTGTGTAAATATAATCATCTAAAAAAGCAATTAAAAGAAGACTGTATATAATGCTTTTTAAGCCATGTGTGTTTATATGTAAACATATAGAAAAAAGGCCTGGAAGAATCCACACCAAATTGTTAATTGTGGTGACCCTTGGGGGGCAATGGATAGAGTTGGGGGCTGAAGAGTGACTCGTTTTTTATTCTGTAAGCTTTTGCATTGATTGATTTTTTTTTTTTACAATATATACTCATACATTTATTCTTCTTCTGAGGGAAAAGGAGGGGAAAAAAAATAGGGGAGAAGGATTCAACTTTTCTTGCAAAAAAGAAAGCTCCTCTTTCTTATTCTCTATACTGAGCCAAAAGAGGAGAGCAAGAGGGAGAAAGGACACCAGTGGGGTCAGCAACTGGCCACAGCCCATTCCCTGCCCTGTGCTGAGCTGGCAATCGTTTTTAGAGTAGAAAGAATCCTAGGAGATGCTCTTCTGCCCTGAGGCTGCATTTTAAATTCTTTAACGGAGGCATGATCTTGGTCCCCCAGACACAGTCAGGTTGTATATTTTTAGCCTTTTTTATTTCTAGGCCAGTGAAAGCTGCACCTCCAGCCTTAGCAGAGCTGTAGCAGGTGAAGTGAGCAAAGAGAATAAATGTGAGCTCTGGACTTCCTGCGGTTAAGTTTCTCAAAGTCCTGACCCCCATGGAAGTCACGTTCTCTAGATTCTTATCTCCCAGGAATACAGATAGCTGATCATTTGCACAGCCCACATTTCCAGTGCTAATGGTATGCCAGGCACCGTGCAAAGCTCTTCACACATTATCTCATTTAATCATCACAACTTTATGAAGTAGCTTTATTATCTGCATTTTACAGATGAGGACACCAAGGTCCAGGAAGGCTGAGTAGCTCACTTAGGATCACACGGTTAGTAAGTGGTGAAGTCAGGATCTGAATTCAAGCCGTCTGACTCCAAGCCCACATTGTGGGCTAGGGTTTCCTTCTCTTCCCAGGATCAGCCCCCTTGCCCTCGGTGCTGCTTTGGAGGGGATTGTGTGGATTACGGCAGAATATATGGAAGGTTCCAGAACAAGTCTTCCTTTGCTAAGAGATGTAGGAAGATTTGCTTTGGAGTCAGCCAGACTTATCCCACTAGGACATGGGCTATTCAAGCGTTTTGGTTTTGGTTTTTGGTTTTTGGAGGTTTTTTGTTTTGTTTTTTTACTTACTATGTGCCAGCAATACCACTGGGTATACAATGGTGGAAAAACAAATAATCACCTCTGCCTTGGTGGAGTTTACAGGGAAAGACAGATATTAAGCAAATAAATACTTAATCACGAATTATGATATGTCCTTGGGAGGCAAAGAACAAGTTGTTAGGAGAGAGCATAACAAAGGCTCCCTTTAAATGAAGGCCAGAAATAGCCTGGGAAGTTTATGAGAGGTTTTCTGCTTTCATTTCATTTTTCTTCCTCTCTTGATTTATTAAGGAAACAGGTCTTAGGTTCCTGCTGTAAACATGGCACTTTCCTGAGTGCTTTGGAGAACACCAAGAAATAAAAGACAAAGCTCGCTATCTAAGTTGGAGAGACAAAACTATATACTTAGAACGTACTCTGAACACCTGGAGAATTAAAACCAGTGTGCGTCCTCAGGTTGTCTACGGGACTCCTTGTGTACGCCAGTTATCTTATCCATTACCTGGGGATGCTCTTTGTCTCGCCCAGTCCCATGCGTTTGGGAAGACCAAATGAGACCCTGAGGTGACGGGCTGTCACACAGCTAGGAGCACAGAAAGACTGGAGAGTTAGGGAAGGGTCACTGTGGCAGTGGATTGCTGCTCCGGCAGTGCTCTAAGGAGGACATGGGCTTTCAGTCAGGTCTTAAAGGTGACAGGTGCGGCTAAGGAGCAAGGAGCCTGCTGCAGTCCGGAGCATAGGGGAGGGGATTAAGAGAAGAACGACCAGCCGTGTGAGGGGCAGCCAGGAGCCTGCTGCTGGGACAGAGAAGCCCAGGTACAGACCAGGAGGTGAGCCTGGATCAGGACGGATGGGCAGTTCACAGAGAGTTTTGTCCGAAGTGTTCTTGATCGTTAGAAAAGGCCGTGGAGGCCTTCTTGCCCAGGCTTTCAACGGGGAATAGAGATTAGTTGGTAAGCGGTTCATGGCCATTCATGGGTTTGCTCTATAAATTACATGATTGAAGTATAGGAGAAATAGGTGGCGACTCAGTCCTTAGAGGTAACAAAATCAGAATAATTTGACGTAGGCAAAACTGGATAGAGGATGATCCATATGTTACCCTGAACTGCAGAAGTCCCAAAATTTGGAAGACTCCATTTCCAGTCACCAGGTTTTGGGCTAATTCTTGCCTTTGCCAAATCTATCTTGCCTTCCTTTAGGGGGAAATGCCGTCTTGCACTACATAATTTGTGTTATTAGCAATGCCTTGTTCATGGTAGGTGCTCAATAAACGTAGCTCATTGCTTAGTACTAACGTCCAGTGTTTCTGAGCCACTTTCTACCTGCTAGTGTTTTCTTGCACACTGTTGGGGTAGAGGGTAGAAGGATGACCCCGCACCCTCTTCCAGCTAGTTGTGCGGGCCAGACACCCGGGAGTCACGCTAGGCCACAGCTGAGGACCTGAAGGAATGCCAGATTGGTTGACAAGGATGCTGGGGGCGCCTGGGTGGCTTAGTCGTTAAGTGTCTGCCTTCAGCTCAGGGCGTGATCCTGGTGTTCTGGGATCGAGCCCCGCATCAGGCTCCTCTGCTGGGAGCCTGCTTCTTCCTCTCCCACTCCCCCTGCTTGTGTTCCCTCTCTCATTGGCTGTCTCTCTCTGTCAAATAAATAAATAAAATCTTAAAAAAAAAAAAAAAAGGATGCTGGAAAGAGGTGAGCAGGGCCCAGATCACGGGGGACCATGTCAACTTTGGTAAGGAGTTTGGATATTATTGTAGGGGGAGTGACTTGATCTGCTTTATAGTATTAAGAGTTCCCTATGGCTGCTGCGTGGGGAATCCTGGAATCTGGCTCCCCTCTGGGCAGCATGGTGGCCTGAGTGAGACCAGGCTCCTCACTCAGCTTTGCCCAGTGGAGTGATCATGCCCTCTGCCCTTTCAGGTTTGACTGGTGCTCAGTCCTCACTCCTCTACCCACCCTCAGGCCAGAAAGGGCAGTGCCTCTGCTGGCCCCAGTGTTTGGCGTGCCTACCAGTGGCCTGAGCCTATAATTTGGCGGGTTGGCTGGTTACAAAAATAAAAAGTGCGACCTATAACTAAAGCTGAGTGGATTCAGTAAAGAGGGAGCTTTTAATTTGCAGAGGTCCTGGGCTGTATTTAAGTGGAGGAGAAATGTGTCTCCTCCCTAGGCACTGTTCCATTTTCTCCCTTTAGTACCTGTTCTGGGCAGGGTTGGGGTTCGTAGGCCTGGGGTGAGCTGTGCTGGATTTTAGGGAGATATTTGGAAGGGATGTTAGAGTCCGACAACAGATTTATAGGGCTTCCTGTGAAGTCAGTATTATTCAGTCTTGTTTCTTACGTAGCCCACTGGGATAGAAGTAGAGTCTTTAAATACTTGTTTTTCCAGGGCTCCTCAAGCATCATTCTCTCAAGATCTCCTGAAGTCACTCTGTGTGTCCTTGGCTGGCGGAGGAATAAGAAGTCTGGCCTAGGGGGGCGCCTGGGTGGCTCAGTCATTAAGCGTCTGCCTTCGGCTCAGGGTGTGATCCCAGAGCCCTGGGATCGAGCCCCACATCAGGCTCCTCCACTGGAAGCCTGCTTCTTCCTCTCCCACTCCCCCTGCCTGTGTTCCCTCTCTTGCTGGCTGTCTCTCTCTGTCAAATAAATAAATAAAATCTTAAAAAAAAAAAAAAAAGAAGTCTGGCCTAGGAAACTGCAAGGAGTTTTGCCTGTTCAGCCAGGCCTTTTTCAAGAGCTTTGGGACTCAGTGAATCGGATTTGAATCCTGGCTCTGCCATTTATTATCTCTGTGACCTTGGGCCAGTGCCTTCATTTCCTTGAGTCTTAATTTTTTTATCTGTATAATCAGGATAATAATACTTGGCTTCTAAGGATTTTATGAGGATGTAAAGGGCCCAGGGCAGTGTCTGGCATACTGGGCACTTAATAAATTTTAAGTACAAATGTTTTAAGACCACTAACCTCTTCATGTCAGGGATCTAGTATTAAGGAGCCCAAAAGGAATATTCAGGAAATATGAATTACTGTTGATGAGTAGGGACTGGTTTTGTGTACCACAAGTTGTCAAATCACTGAACTGCACAGCACACAGCTGTCCCCTTGCTTTCCCAGTTGATGATGTTGGCCTTGTCCTGACTTATCCACAGGCCTTACGGCCTTTAGGAACTGGTGTAACCCTTGGTCTGCCCCTCAGCACATTTCATCTCTTGTACAGCCATGGAAGGATTGGACAGTAAAGATTTTGTTTATTTGACAGAAAGAGCAGCAGAGGGACAGGAAGAAGCAGACTCCCCGCTGAGCAGGGAGCCCGATGCAGGGCTCGATCCCAGGACTCTTGAGCCACCTAGCACCCCAGAAGGATTGGATGTCAAGAGGCTTCTGGACTGGGGCATTTACCAAGGCCAGAACAGCTCGCGTAGGCCTGCCCAGGTCCAGACCCATGCTCCTGGGACAGTAGTGAACTCTGGGGTGGTAGGGGCCACTCTTATGTGGGCTCGTGTGCAGATTGGAGATCACATACCCTACCCTCCCCTCGATGCCAGCCTTAGAGTGAGGCCCAGACAATGTTCTAGAATGGATGGATGAGAGCTAACTGGGAAAGAGTGTCTTTGTTTGAACCTTATGTGTCCGGGATATGTTTGAGCCCCTTACTTTGGGCAGGCTTCTTGTTTGTGGTTGTGGCTATTTTGTTTTTACTCGCTGCTCAGCGGAATCAGCATCACACAAGTGCTCATTATCCTCCGGGCCTTGGCAGTCGGGGCACTCGGTGAATCCCTTGTAAAGTGCTCACGTCTGCAGATTATTTTCCAATGCAGCTGGCATGAGTTCCAGAACGATGGTCCAATAGCAGCTATTACTTGCGCCCTTTGGATTGGCTAATTACTGCTGGCATCGTGGGTGACTAAGGATTTAAGAATCTGTGCTTTTATGGGGCAGCTGGTCCTGGTGAGCTCCCAAAGCATTTGTTTGTCATTTCTCCAGAGTATCCTTTTTAAAAGTTTTGAGCATAACCTTAGGAGGTGAGGCTAGACAGTATATAGCGGCATTTGGCTTCTCAGTTGATTCTTCCCAAGAATTGTAAAGACATCATCTCATACCTGTTGCTGCAGATGCCCAGGGAGATATCGAGGTGGTGTCATAACAGTATAAAAACACTACCAGTTGTTTCCGAATGACGTGGAGGCCAGAGGGCAGACAGCTTACTCCATCCTTACTCTACCGCAAGGCAGGTGAAGAGTCACATCAGTACCCTGGAGGGCCTGAGGCTGTGAACTGAGAATTGTTAAGGTGTCATCTTCCCTGCCTGGAGAGGGAGAGAAGGACCCAGTGCCAGCCCTCAGAGACTCGCTGACTGCAGCCTGGCCTTCATTCACTCCGTAAGCATTTACTGAGCACTTAGAATTATGTTAAGTGCCAGAAAAGTGGAGATGACTAAGACGGTGTCTGCCCCCAGGAGTTCAGTCTAGAGAGGGAGACAAACACACTAAACGTGTAATTGTAATATACAGCTTGGGAAGTGCAATGGTATAGACAATGCAGGAGCATCTGGGGGGCACAGAGGAGAGGTGGGGCTCGGGGAATACTGCCTGTGGGAGGAAATCTATGCTGGCTAAAGGGATAATTAGGAGTTGGAGAGACGTGGAGGAGAGAAAGCGTTCTAGGTAGAGGGGACAGCATGAGCAGGGGCAGCGGGGTGAGGCAAAGCAGATATGTCGGGAATCCTCATGCAGCGGCTCGGGGTTGTTGGAGCGGGAGGGGTCAGGCTGAGCGGTGGGAGGAGAGGCGAGAGTGGTCAAGGAGGCCGGGGTAGTGTGGTGATGGCAGTGGGAGCCTGAACCAGGGCTGGCGTGCGTGATGGAGACCATGTGACAGAGTCGCTAGGTAGTTACCAAAATTAAATGTGGGGGACTCGACAACTGATTAGATTTGACATTGGGAAGATGGAGATGAGGGCTGAGGGAGGGATTCAGGATGACCCCCACGTTGCTAGCTTGCCGGGGTGAGTTAGATGGAGGTGCTGCTGGTTGAGAACACAGGAGAGGAAATAACGTGGAAGGAAAAGTGATGAGGCCAGTCTGAGGCACGTGAAGTCACGGAGACGGCGGAAGTCCAGGTGGAATGTCTAACGGGCAGTTGGATAACTAAAGCTGAAACCCAAAGGAGAAGTCTGGGATAGAAGGAAATACTTGACAGTCATCAGTCTCTACTGGTCAAATAAAATTGGGGGCTGAAGCATTCTCCTGCCTTTCTCTCTATCCCCAGAGAGCATAACCCTGCAAGTGACTGGGAGGGCAGGCACTATCCCAAGGAGAGGACAGACTTGCTAGAGGAGCGGTCAGTTGAGGGGACCAAAAATAGAGATTTGTGGTAGAAACCGGACCTCAGGTTTACAGACTGCAGATTTAACCTGAGGACGTCAGGAAACAATGGGGAAATGAGGGATGTGAGATAAGGTCGAACACTGAAGACAGCTCAGCAGAATCTCCGAAAGGTTAGAGGAGTTGTCCCAGGTCACTCAGCAGGGCGCCTTCGTCAATGACTCATTTGTGTCTCCCCAAATTCTGGTCCCAGCCTTCCTGGGACTCCCCTGGTGGCCGTTGGTGTCTCGGTCTGATCTTTCGGAGAGGAGTGTGTGCAATTGCTCTAACCTAGAGGGTTAAGAAACACATAAATAAATATATTTAATCTATATTAATTAATTAATTAATATTAATTAATCTATATATTTAATCTATAAGTATATTTAATCTATACTGTTCGCTCTATATAGTTTCACCTTTATGTATTTTAAAGGACTATGAAATTGTATTTTGAATGTGTGCTTAGAAGTTAACTCGAGTCACCTGTGACTCCTGGAGTAGGTCACCCCAGGTACCGTTTATAGAGCCCTTCTCCCGTGCCAGATACTGTGCGAAATCCTTTTCATTCATTCATCCCTTCACCTAATTCTTATAAGAGGTGGACACCACAATCCACATTTTATGGATGAAGAAACTTAGGTTCAAAGAAAGTTAATAACTTTCCCACTGTCTCATAAAAAGTACCAGGTTTCAAATCTAGGTCACCCCTGATTCCAAAGTCCATGCTGTTATCCGTAGCGCTCTGAATGTTTAAGACGCCATTCATATACGAGGGAATTGTCACCATGTGGTGTTCAAGGAGGCAGTTCCCTTGTCTCTGCTCTGCAGGGTCTCCTTCTTACTCTGAGACCAAAGCCTTGCACTTTAGGTGCCTGGCACACCTTGTTTAGCTGGTTTTACCCCAGTTGTGCTGGACAGGGAAGCACTGCTTAATCATCAACCAAAGCCAGTCAGACAAATCCAGGTGGACCTTCCCAAGCTAGAAATGGAATTTTTTGTTTTTTGGTTTTGTAAAGAGATGGCAGGACACGGTAGAAGGAGCCACGTCCTGGCAAAGTTATGTTGGAGGCCACATTTCTGGATTTGAATCTGGGTTCTGCCACGTTCTGGGTGATCTCCAGCCAGTTGGTTTCAGAGTCTTAATTCTCTCACCAGTTAAACAAGCGTAACAGTTCCCTGCAGTGGTTATTGTAGGCAGTAAGGGAGCTTATGTGAGAAAAGTGCCTGGTGTGCAAGAGATGCTGAGGAACGTTCTCCTCTGCATCTGTGGCCCTGAGTGGATATGGTACTTAGGGAGCCAGACGTTGCAAGAAGCAGAGAAGAGTCAAGGTCTCTTTAGATTGTGGGGTGGGAACTCTCGGAAGGCTAACTCCAAAGAGATGTAGTTATTGTTGCTTTTCTGGGTGGATGATGAAATGAGACATAAAAAATCTGGGACACTCAAAGATGGAATTGGGGTTGGGCACCTATGACACCTGTGTCAAGCTCTGGCCTTACTTAAAAGGCAGAGGGGAACAATGTTGGGAAGACAGCCTCATGGGTCAAGAGCAGACTGGGGTCATTATCATTCCTCCCCCAAGACGACAGGAGCACTGCCGCCCTGAGGACAGACCCACATTTGAGAGCAATTGAGAAAGCAAGGACAGACAGAAGACTTGAAGTGCCTCTCCCCAGCTCATGTGACTTGTGACAGATGTGTGCCATGTTGGGCCTCAGTTTATCCTTCCATAAAGCAGGAGTCATGCCCCTCCCACATTTGGCCTGCAAGTAGGAAGGGATTCATTAACTTTTATGGTTTGATAATAAGCTCCTGGTCTTATAATGAGACTCCTGGAAAGCCAGAGATGGGTCGCTCGCCAGTGTACTGGGTGCGACAGCGTGCCGCCCCAGCCGGCCTCCGCGGTCCACATGGCTGGCCCGCGGTATCTACGGAGCATCTTCTGCAGGCCAGACATTCTTGTCTAGGAAGAGCGTATTCAAGGCAAGGTCCGTGCCCTCATGGAGCTTACAGTGTAGTTTGGGAAACAGCACAAAATGTGAAAGGTGAATAACAATATGAGAGAGAAGTGATTTTTTTTTCCGTGACATCTTATAATTAAAGGAGCTAGCACAGCGCCTGGCCCAGAGCAGATGTTTATAAACTGCAATTTCCCGTTTCTTTGTAAATATATAGGAGTTACCACAAAGCAAAACACGCCTTCCCTTTGGCACAGTGAGTGATACACCGAGCCGTTGAGGCGGGATTGAATGCGATTGCCAGTAGGTGAAGGGCAGTAAACCTCGTGCAAGCTAAGCTCGGAGGAAGGAGCGTGTGAACTCTGGGTGGTTTGGGGGAGGTTCCGTGAGGAAGGTTCATTGTGTTGATCCCGAAGGATGCATACAAATAGAAAAGGCACAGAGGAGGCCTAATATAATTCATTGCCTCGTTGTGTGGGGTTACAAGCTCAGGCTGCGGAGTCAGACCTGGGTTCAAATCCCAGCTCCACCCCGTATTTGCTCTGTGAACCCGGGCAGGTTCCACAGCCTTCCCAAGCCTTTGCTAACTCACCTCTGAAATGGGAGTAATGATAGTCCCAACTTCATAGGCTTGTGAGAATTCAATGAGGTGATTCATGGATAGCTCTTATCGCAGTTCTGCGAATAAATGGTAGCTTTTGTCATTATTACAACTTTCATTTTAATAGTGCTATCCTTATTGTCCTCTTCATGGCCACCTACTTGCCTTAGCTCCTAAGCCCCTTTGTCCGGACTGTTCCCTGCCTGCTGTAATTCCCTCTATACACCGCCACTTCATCATTGAGGACCACTCAGGGGCTTCTGGACTTTGTGGGCTGTTTGCACTTCCATGTCACGGAGATGCTGTCTCCTTGCCTAGAATATCGCCATCCTCCCCTCCTTCATTGCTTTGCCTGACTCCCTCCTGCTTGATCTTTAAGACTAAATCCTACAGGGTCTCTTCCAGCAACCTTCCTTGATTCCTCTGTCCAATTAGGTGTCGCCTCCTCAGGCCCCCGCAGGGCCATGCGCAACTCTCTTTTCCAGCAGCGCTGCCTACACTCACCCCTGCTTTGCTCCTACCTTGCCCTCTGGATATAAACTTCCTGAACGGAGGGATCTGCCCTATTTATTTTAATATTCCCAGCTCCTAGCTTAGTGCTTGGCAAATGCTTGTTTCCCAGCTATGTGTTGAGTAAAAAAACCCAGACAAAAAACATCGCTATATAGCATTATATGTAACATTTACTACCTAGGTTCCGATTTAAATGCTTTACGTACAGTAACTACTTTACGTGTATTAACGTATTTAATCATCATAGCAACCGTGTGAAGGAGATACTATTTCTACCTCCGTTTTATAGATGAGGAAACTAAGGCTCATAGCGACGAAGTAATTCTCTCAAGGCCACGTAACTAGTACGCGGTAGAGGTAGGATCCACGCCAGGGCGGTAGGGCTCATCCTTCACTGCTTTAACCACACTCTGAGGTTGTGACAGGATATTGATTGGATGCCCAAGAAAAGGTGACAAGACGTTAGCCGTAAGTCACAGCTCTCTGGAGACAGTTTGGAAGGCATTAGTAAACGTGTGGAGACACTGTTGGGGGGTGGGGAAGAGGTAGGATTTCACATATGTTGAATTGAAGAAGAGGCAGTGCTGACAGTTGGGAATGATGTCTCTAGGGTGTCATGGAGCAGAACGCTTAAACACAGGGGCAGGCAGAGGAGTATAGTATGGGAAATTCAACTTGCCCGATCTCTGTAGAGCATTACACCGGTCACTAATCTGGTGGTAATCCCTGGGCTCGGGACCCTAGGGTCTAGCACGCATAGGATCAGGCTGATTAAAGAGAAGGGCAGAGGAGTGGCTCAGATTTATGGCGTGAACTGAAGGACAGAGTTGAAACTCAGAAGGAGGAGCGGGAGCTTGCTGAGGGAGACGCAGCGTAGCAGCGTATAAAGAAAGTGATTTGGGCTACAGTAGATGAGGCTGATTATAGGAAAGAGAGCCCAGAAATAGAAAGGACAACAGTGAGAAATTGGGTAATCCCCTCCAAAAATAACCAGGGGCCAAAAACGAACTTGGTGGTAGGAGACGTAGTAGCAGACCAGTCAGTTACTTATTAAGCACCTGCATGTGGTTCAAAAAAGGGATCAGGCATGACCCCTACCCTTAAGGAATTTGGGTTCTAGTTGTGAATAGAGGAAACACGCACATGAGAGACGCTATATGGAAGACGTTTAATTTGCGCTGAGGTCCACGGTCTCAGTGACCACGTATTTTCTTTCTTGTTGCTTCATCCATCTGGACTTCATTTCCAAGGTCACTTCATGGTCCAGAATAGCTGTTGAAGTTCCAGCCATTACCTCTGCATTTCAACCAGCTGGAAGCAGAAAGGGGAAAAGAAGGGTACGCTCCCTCCTTTTAAGGACACTTCTCAGAAGTCGTACCCACTACTTCTGTTTACGTCCCACACACTACTTCTGTTTATGTCACATAGCCATACGTAAATGCAAGGGAAGAAGAGAAATATATTAATTCTGGGCTGCCAAGTGCTCCACTGAACATTGGAGGTTCGTCACTAAGGAAGATGAGAAGAAGACGGCGGGGTAACAAGGTCTCTGGCTTTTCATTCTTCACGTGTATGATTAGGCTTTGGAGCTCAGAAGAGGGGCTGATTATTTTAGGTTGGGGGGTCATAGAGCTGATGGATTTTGAGTCAGTTAGTAATAGGTAGGGATTCAGGAGATTGGGGAAACATCAGTTATAAGCAGCTCCTATGGCAAGAGTAGCTGTTCCAGGAGAGAGTCCAGAAGAGGACAAGGCTGGTCAGACATGCAGGGGCCAGCCTGGGGGAGAGAGGACAGCTCTTTCTTATTTTAAGATGCTAAGAACAGCAGGCCAAGGAGTTCAGGGTTTTTTTTGTATAAATGATAAGGAGTCAGAGAAGAGTTCTGAATTAAGAAAAGACATGATTTTTCTTAGGTGCTGAGAAGTTGAGGAATTTCATCCTTGCGCAGGTTGGGGGGAAAGAGGGCTGGAAATAGGAAATAGGGATGCCAGCTGGAAGTTTATCCCAGAGGGTCAGGAGTAAACAATAAGGGCCTAGCTGATTGGTGACAGTGGGAATGGAAGGGAAGGTATGGACGAGAGGCCCTGGGAGGGACATGTATTGGGTCTCAGTGAGTAACAGGCTGTGGTCTAGGGAGAGAGAGGAAAATCCCCTTTGTGGGATGTAACCCCAGAAACACTGTGTCCTCTGAAAAGTAGTGCTGCCTCTCAGGGCTCCCAGGCAGGAGGGGAGAATATCATGAGGAGAAAGGGGGACCTTGGCTGGCCGCAGGGAGAATGTGAGGCTCTGCCCCAAGCCTCCTTAGCTTTGGAAATCCAGCTGCCCCCAGCAGAATAGTTTCCATTTTGCGTAACTGGGGAGTGTGTGGGCCTGGCTAACCGCGAGGAGGGGCTGAGGAGCCAGCAGACAGATCGAGTTGCTGTGGCAGTGGCTTTTCACTAGGGCCTGGGGGCTCGGTGGGGAAGAGCTGACCTGAGCTCCTCTGTCTGAGCTTGTGCGCTTCTTGACCGAATAGGCCAGAAGGGACGTCCTACCTGGCGTCTGGGGGCCAGCTTACCTACTGAGGTTATCTGATATCAGGTGTGAGGCCGACGGTGTGGCAGACGTAGAGCTATGGGGTTTGCTAGCATTGGGGAGATGGCCAACTTCCTTTGCCTTCTCAGGATCCAGTGGAAGGGTCTTCCAGGGTGAAGAAGAGGCCTCGGGGGTACAGTTGTACTTCGGAAAAAGCCACCTCTTTGATGCTGACCTTCTAGGGCCTCTCCTTCATCTGACTTCCCTGGTGTGAGTTGCAGAGCTCAGCCTGAGACATCTGGTGAATCCATCTCTTTTTCCTCCAGGCTGCTCAGGGACTTGGCCCATAACTGCTCAGCAAGTCATTTCTGGTTATAGAGTCATCAGTGACCACAGAAGCACGTTCTCCAGACGGGGCTCTGAGTCTGTGAAAGCTGGCTTTCCCCTGGCAGCTTGTCCCCGGAGTGAGAGCTCCAAGCAAACAAAAACAGAAGGCTAGACCTAACCACTACAGACACTTAAGTCAGGGAGCACCCACTTTTCTGATGTCTTCTGTCATGCCGTACCCCAGCAACTTTCCCATGAGTGTACCAGGGCAGCTCAGGCCTCGAGGAAGCCGTGTGTGGCTAGAGTTGGGTTGCACACCGGAGCGCCTGTGCAGGGGGGTTGCAGGCAGAGGGAGATGAGGAACAGAGGGGAGCCGTGCTGCCGAGGCTGCTGGGTGTGGCGGCAGCAGGGCTGGAGGCCTGGAGCCCGCCGCTTCCTATCCTTGAACGCTCTGCTGTGCAGGGGGCTGGGTGAAGCGTTCACCCCCACTCCATCATGGATGGGGAGGGCAACCTCTCCCTCCAGCCAAGTGTCCTAAACCCAGTTTAGGTTGTCCTTCCGCCACAGGATACGGTACTTCTCCCAGAACCTTTCACGGTTGGCTCTGGCTCATTCCAGGCTGTCTCAAGCGCTCATCTCCAAACCTAAGGTCTGGAAAGAAGGATGGGAGGGAGGGAGGCCAGGAGAGCCGTCCCGAGCTTCATCTTCTGGTTGGCATCAAAGCCAGGCTCGGCCCCGGCCCGTGGGGGCTGCAGGGAGACCTGGCCCCCTGTCCGGTCCGCTTCCTCCCCAGCACTACTCCCGCCAGTCACGGGACTGGGGAAAAGAGTGGGGGTGTTTGGAGGGGCTGCTCTGCTTCCCAGATCTGGACCTTCTGAATTTCAGCTCTTGGATCTTTGATCAAACTCTCTGATTTTTTGGTTTCCTTTTGACAGGATTCCAGTTTTGGGGGGGCAGTTAAGAGGAGCTGTGCTGAAAGGAGATAAACAGTGACGCAGAGGCGGGAGAGGCGTGGGCAGTGGGCTGGGCCAGCGGCTGCCGTCTGGGCGGGCTGGGTGGAGGGCTCCCGCCCTGCACACGGGCCAGCTGGCTTGTGTTAAAGCGCTGGCTGAAAATAACTCTCATTGTCTGGGAGCTGCTACTGCAACGGGGCTGGCTGTGGCCGCCAAGGGGGCCGAGGCGGCAGGAGCTGGTACCTCCCACCTCCTTGGGCTCTCGCCCTTTGGGAGCCATGCCCAGCTGGCCACAGCTGTGCCTACTGCCCACCAGTAGTAGAGAGACGTGGAGGGCAGGCTGGGCCACTCCTAGCGCTCTGTCCTTCTGGCGGCTGGGGACGGGCCTTTGTGCCTGGTGTTGCTTGCTTTGCTGTTGGCTTGGGCAGGATTGTTGGTTTGTGAAGGAACGCAGGGCGGGAACGCAGGGCTCCAGCCCCTCCTACAGCAGTCTCCTGGGCTCCCAAACCTGGTGCCTCCTCACCTCACTCTGCCTCTGCCCGTCTGCAGAATGGGCTGATCCGTGGGTGCCCAAGAGGACTTGTTGGCAGCTGTGGCCAGGGGTCTAGCAACAAGTGGTGCCCAGGACAGTGTCTCATTTCGTCTCTGGGAAAGTTCTAGATTCAGCTTTCTAGGCTCCCCACCCCCATGAGCTGAGCATGGGGACTGGGCCTACCACACTTGGGAGAAAAGTCAGCCATAACGGACCTGGTGGGGAAACGGTTCTGAGGGGGAAAACGTAAAGAAAACCAACTCACATTCTGTGTTTGCTCAGAATAAACAGTCCCTGCCTGCCTTCCCTAAAGCCTCCAGAATCCCCTTCGTGGGAAAGTCTCAGACATCCCTCTCCCTGCCTCTCAGAGGAGCTATGCCTGTGTTCATTTCTGTTCCCCAGATTCATCGTGATCGACTGGGACCAGCAGAAACAGTTGGGAGTTTTTGGTGGTTCCTATTTCTGTTGGTTGGGTTTTCCCCAGGCCCGGCCCAAGGAGACTGACAGAGTCAGGGGTGAGTCCCAGAGCAGGACCCACACCTTCGAAGGAAACTCCAGCCCCACCGGCATTTCCCTTCCCCTGCGATGGGAAGGAAGTGAGGAGGGGCTAACTGGCTAGGGGTGCAGGGCAGGCAAGGGAACCTCTGTGACCAGGGCTAGCTCCGTCTTCCTTGGCTTCACTGGGGCTGAGAGGGGTTGGGTGGGGAGTAAGGAAGCCTTGCTCCCACAGAACCCAGGAGGGGGTTAGGCACTGAGCAGGGCTCTGTGCCTGACCTCAAACTGGCAGTAAACCAGAACAGCCCTGCTGGGGAAGCATCACATCCCCCCCTTTCTGCTGCTTCCCGTTATAGGTTTTTATTATTAGATTTCTGGCTGGTTGCTCTGATGTCTCAGAGTTGCTTTCCGTGTGAGTTCATCTTCCCCTTCTCCCCCCATCTCTCCAGGGTCTCCTTCCTCGAGGATGTTGGTGTTTAATTGCCTCCTCGTCTTAGTGCTGGTGGGGGACGACGAGGTGGGGGTAGCTGCAAAGGATGACTGTGTCCTGAGTGGTCGAGAAGCGGCGCTGATGGAGGGACAGGGGCAGAGATCGAGTCAACCCAGAAGCAAGAGGGGTCCTTGGGATGTCCGAACATTACCCGGGATTTTCAGGAGGAAGGGGAAGGAGACAGTGGAACACCCACAGTGTTCCAGACACATACGGATATAAAATATTTATCATTTAATCCTCATAAACCCTGTGAAGTAGTGAGATTATCTCCATTTTATGGATGAGCTCTGAAGAGCCCAGAGTTGATCTTGGGCTTTCTGACTCCGCATTCAGTGCCTCGGCTCCAAGACAGCCGCGCCCCCTTTCTGCTCAGCAAGGGTTTCAGTGAGCAGTTAGCAAGGACTGAGCCTAGCTTCTGCCTCACAAGAGCTCACCATTGCTGCGGAACCACTGAACAAAAGTGTCAAGGAAACACACCTTTGACGGCGACCCGAACAGGTTGGGTTTGTCCCCTGGCTGTCCCCGGAACTCAGGAAGTTGTCCTTGCTCAGGATGTCAGGGCCCTGCTGGGCTCCCACACGTTATCGGGCGCCTGCAGAAGACCTAGGGCCCTCGTCTGGCACGGAGAGAGGCCCGTGCGGCTGGCTCCCGCCCTGCACTTGGGGACCAACTTCGTGTGAGAGTGCTGGAGGCGGGGGGGAATTCCCCTCCCCACTTCCTTCCTCGTCACACTTGGGCCCCAAAGAAACAGAGGAAGCCAGCATCACTGCCCAGAAAGTGCCACGCAAAGCTCAAGACTGGAGCTTGTGGGCCTGTGGTCAGAGCTGATTCATGCTTCTGCCACCCATGTCCATCCTCCTTCTCTCCTGGGCATCTAAAGTTTGAACCCTGATGTGCTTCTTCCACTCTTCCATGCTCTTAGGCTAGGGTTCCCAAAGGGGGTGACTTTGTTCCATCCTCAAAGCCCCTGGGGCACCAGACATTTTCTCCCCAGTTCACCTTGTGGGGAAGGACAAGGCCACAGCCGCTGACAGCGGGTGGCTGAGGAAGTTGGTGTAGACAGGATGTGATGTCTGCCACAGTAGCGACAGGCTCCCCACTTCTCCAGTCGCTTTCTTCCAGGGGAGACAACTATTTTCTATTTCCATGGCATGGACTTGGGAGAAATGGACAGAAGACAATGAAGTGCTCGAGATGTGCCCAGAGCCGGAACCAGGCCTGAGGTCTCTTTCTTCTCTGGCCTCACTTGGGCTTAGCCAGCAGCAGCCTGGCTGTGGTTAGGAGGGAGACCTTGGTCCGGGCTCACTTTCCACTTTGGGGTCCCTGTGATGTTGTGGCCTCCTGCCCCTGTCCTCCTCTCCACAGACAGGCTGAGAATGGCTCTTAGCCAGGTAGTTTCAGAGAGAATATTCGGGATTGTATTTGCCCAACCAGCCATCCCTACTGCATCAGCAGTGAGGGGATTTGATTAGCTCCTCTTCCTGCAGGGGTTCAGGCAGACTCGCAGGGCAGCAGACACTGCGAAGACGGGTGTGATGGGTGGTCCTCTCCCCCTTCCTTTCTTCTCTCCCTTGCCCCATTTTGGTATTCCTAAACACTGAGCAAAAATCCCAGCCATACTCCTTTTTTTGAGCCACAGTGACCAGGTTTCTGGCCCAGAGCTGGGCCCATTACTCAGAACCAGGATGCCTTAGCCTTAGGGTTACTGTCCGCTTTCTCTCCACTAGGTGCCTATCAGAGTATTAGACATCATCAGGAGTTGGAGACCATAAGAATAGACACAGTCCTTGGGGGGCTAGATGAGAGTACAGCTAGTTTAATAGTATGTGTGTAGGGGCGCCTAGGTGGCACAGCGGTTAAGCGTCTGCCTTCGGCTCAGGGCGTGATCCCGGCGTTCTGGGATCGAGCCCCACATCAGGCTCCTCCGCTATGAGCCTGCTTCTTCCTCTCCCACTCCCCCTGCTTGTGTTCCCTCTCTCGCTGGCTGTCTCTATCTCTGTCGAATGAATAAATAAAATCTTTAAAAAAAATAGTATGTGCGTAGATAAACGCATGATAGGTACGTCTAACAGAAATAAATGGTATTTACGGTTTCTCTTTCAGTTTCTTAGAAAATGGAAGGCACACTCCCGGCATGCTCCCACTTCTGGAATAACGCAGGGCCTGTGTGACTCCTCAGGATCCTGGGTGCACACAATTCGTGTCCCCAGGGATGAGGATGTCAGGGAGTGGGCAGATAGATGTCAACATTGGCCATGCTTGGGTGCCCAGGGAGTTGGAGCTGAACTTGGAGCAGTAAGTAAGGGAGAGAAAGAGGAGAGGAAGGCCTTCCAGGTGGCCTGCAGTGTGCTGGGGAAAGAGGCTGGATGTGTGGGAAGTCACGTGGTTTATCAGACAGCTATGATTGTTCGGGTAGGAGATGATATTTGATTCGGGACTATGGGGCGAGGGGCAGGTGCAGTGATCTGCCTACAGAGGCAAGGGCTGTGCCCTGAAATGAAGGCAGCCACACTGGGTAGACGAGAAGCTTGGCTGGGTGCGGGTCAAGGAGGGGAAGGGAAGGTAGGCTGCTGGGCCGCGTACGGCTAGCCCAGGGGTACCTTGGGCTTCCCTTGCTCATGCCCACTTTTATTTCTTTATTTATTCAGCAAACAGTAGTGAGTGAAATAAGACAACTTCTGGTCTGTGCTTCTGTATTCCAACTTAGAGTGTCTTTCAGGAAGGGGTTGGAACACTTTCCTGTGTCTTAATGGGGAGTTGCGTCATAAGTAACTTGCTACTAATAATTCAAGTACTGACATTTCATAAATTATTTCCTTAAAAAAATGAGCCGTTATCTTTATGCTAATGTCCTTCTCGTGTACTTGTGTCCTGATATGGGGCAAAGGGGTAGACTCGTGGCGTCCACACAGGCTGTGGCTGGCTCGGGATTCACCCGTGGTCGTGCATGATGCAGGAAGGCCATGCATCCCTCAGGCCATGGGGGAGAAGCAGATTGAAAGTTGCTGTTTTAGACAGGGGGCTTTCTAACTTTTCTGCCCTGTCCCAAGTTAAACACATTTTATGGAATGACTGGTGTGTGGGCATATGTATATGTATATACTTCAAATATAAAAGAAACAAAAGCTTCATGAAGGGACTTCTGGTATCTTCTAGCCTCTTCTATTTTAATGTTTGTTTTCATTAAAAATAAAGTTAATCTCGACTCACTAATTTGGAAAACATTGCCCAACCAAACTGAACTAAATGTGAAGGGGGGGCAGAAGGACTGTCACACCGCTCTGAGCCTTCCTTATCAGCCACAGAACATCAGGGGGAAGCCGAGGGCCCAGGAGGGGAAAGGTACGCACGCTCTCCCTTGCTCTCCTCTGGGTGAGGGGAGCTTTCAGCCCTGTTGACTCAGGTTCTCTCCTCAGAGCTCCATGAACCTACCTCCTGACAAGGCCCGGCTCCTGCGGCAGTATGACAATGAGAAGAAGTGGGATCTGATCTGTGACCAGGTATGGGGTTTGGGGCGAGGCCCAGGAGTAGGGGTTGTATCTTGGGCTGGACAAGGCAGCAGGGCCGAAGGCACTGACCACAGCCCTGGGGTCCTTGAGAAACCCTGGCCTGGGCTTGGCCTTAGTCCGTGCTCACTTCCTGTTCCAAGAGGGCTCTCTTAACAGAGACAGGGCTGGCAGGCCAAGTTCCCCTCTAACTCCTGCAAAGAGCTGTCTTGATTTCTTCCCGATGGGCAGAACCCTGAGGAAGTTTGTGTAGGTCTGGCTGTCTGGCTGTCTGCAGAGGAGCTGGGTAGCTTTCCCAGCAGAGTCTGTTTCTGCCTTTCCCCAGGGTGAGGGCTCTGTCTGGCAGGGTCGGCCAAAGGACCCTTTCTCTCTCACTCTACCCCAGCCCTGGCACCTGGGTTTTTCTCTAGGAATGAGAAGACCCAGTCCCCTAAAGGCTTCAGTTCCCATATCTCAGAACATGAGGATTGGCAGCTCTCCCTGCATGAGCGGTGTTTTGAGGTGGAGTAGAGTAGAGAGATTGTTACTTAGCTCAGAACTAGAAGCAGGACCCAAGGCCTGGCTCTTTCCCCTGCGTGTGTTTGGATTTCACGAGTCACGCGTTTCTGAACTCCGACAGGCCTGTCTGCTCAGCTAGGAGAGTCCGCTTTTACTGCCTTAACTCTCAGGAGCACGAAGCACCTGGCACGGCGGGTACTCAGTGTGCCCGCCCAGCACCTGGCACGGCGGGTACTCAGTGTGCCCACCCAGCACCTGGCACGGCGGGTACTCAGTGTGCCCGCCCAGCACCTGGCACGGCGGGTACTCAGTGTGCCCGCCCAGCACCTGGCACGGCGGGTACTCAGTGTGCCCACCCAGCACGTCGTGAGGGAGCGCTCAGGAAGTTATGACTTCTTTTCAAGCACAGAACAGAACCGTAATAGCTAACATTTATTAAGTACTTATCGGGGACCAAGAACTTTACATCTACTGAAATATCTCATTTCATCCTCACAAAACCCTCCTGAGGAAGGCGCCGTTATGTTTTCTGGATGAAGAACTCAAGGCTCAGTACCATGCCTGACACTAGAGCCAGGACGAAGCAGCTGAGTTCGTCTGTGCTGGCTTTCACGTTCCACCGCCCTCCCAAATCAGGCTGCGTGACCCAAGGTAGACTCAGGCCTGAGAGCCCCTGGTTCAGGCCCCTGCCTCTCCAGGGACGGCCCGTTTCCTTGTCTTCTACGTTCAGCAGAGCTGGCGAGCGTGGCGAGCTCCTGCTTGGGGGCTGGAGAGCAGTGGCCTGTTGGTACTGAGTTTCCTTAACTGACCATCTCCCTGTCTCTTCCAGGTCACATCATTTCGACTGTTTCTCACACCTTCCTTTTTTCTCTCATTTTGGGTTCGGGTTCTGTTTCCTACCATTAGATCATTCTCCCTGAACCCCCTGCGGCACCCCCACCCCCAGCTCTTCAGGTTTCTCAGTTGTGACGGCCCTAAAGGATCAGAACGCTTCAGAGTTTCCCCTGAGTTTTCTCTTGGGTCTGATACGGGGTGGGGGGGGTGGACCAAAACGGGGAGGGCACGGTCCCGTGGTCCCGTGCCCTCCATGGAAGGGGATCGAGGGATAACCTCGCCGAAAGCACGTTCAGCATTTGCGATTGCCTGGCTTGTCGGGGCCTGGGGTCCAGGCAAGGAACAGACGTGTGTTTGCAGCCCTGAATGTGTGAGTGCTGCGAAGCCAGTCCCGTCCCAGGTCTGGGGTCAGGGCTGAGGAGTTTGTATTCCACACGGCTTAGCTCCTCTCTCCACGGCCCTCCTAATCCCGGGCCGTCAGTTCGCTAAGCAGTGGACACCATTTCTCCATTGTATCTTTGTTTCGGGTGCTGCTCCCAGCTCTTTAATCCCCACATCTTAGCAAGCAGCAGGCTCTTCACATCATTTTCAACATAGAAAAATATTTTAGGCTCAGAGATCACTAATCGGGGAAGGGAAAGATGGCGGTAGATGAGAAGCACCTGAAAATAAGTCAAGGAAGAGAACCTATGGTTTGGATGATGTTAAGGGCCAGCTGACAACTTTAGGAGGCTGGGTCCCCTCACACTGAACGCCATGAGTGTTCGACTTCCTCAGCACTGTCCTCAGAACTCTGGGTGTCTGTGCGCACACGCGTGTTTCCCTCACAGGAACGGTTCCAGGTGAAGAATCCTCCCCACACTTACATCCAGAAACTCCAGAGCTTCTTGGACCCCAGCGTAACCCGGAAGGTGACGTGTGAGGCAGGGAGGCCCCACCTTGCTGCCCCTTGTAGTCCTGTGGGGTTTGGGGGGCAAACCCTGTGACTTGGGGTGGGACATCTGCTTCTGAGCAATGGGAGTTGGGTTTCTGGGTTCCGAGGCCATGGGCCTGGAGTGGCTGGCTACTAACAGAGGGAAGGCTTATAACTGCCCTCTTGTGTCCCCTCCCTTCCTTTTCTACCCCTTTTGTTTGTACTATGAAGTTGGATCGGGGGCCTCCAATAGTGACAGGAAATTCCATGTTTACAGAAGTTCAGGAGGAGAGTGCAGGAGTCAACCAAAGTACTGAGGGAGCTGGAGATCTCACTTCGTACCAACCACATTGGGTGAGTCAGAATCGGCCGTCAGGATCCGGTGTCCTCTGAAGATGGGTGGCTTGTTTCTCTCCCTGCCATGAGGCACAGTCGCCCCTTGAATGGCTTTCGGTTCCCCAGAGCTTCAGACTGTGCTCTTTCTGGCTTTGCTCCTTTCAGCTCTGCCAGCTGCTGACTGGATGCTGCCGGCGAGCTTGGGGCCTCTCCTGGGGTCTTCAGCCTGTGGCTTGAAGTAGAAGACATTCCCGTAGCAGCTGAGACTCGAGTCTGCCTGTGGCCTGGGGCTGGGCCAAGGGAGGCCCAGAGAGTGCTGGGGATGGGCGAGCACATTACATCGGGTAGCTGAGACCTCGTTCCCGGACTGTTTGGTGCCCAGAGGATTATTTTCGTGATTACAAGACAATCTTAGCTCATGAGCAGAAGCAGCTTCCTAGGGCACCAAGAAGGCAGGTCAAAGGCAGTGAGGGCCAGGAATCGAACGTCTTCGGTATCTAGCCCCTGGTACCGCCATCTGCTGACAGGGTCCCTAGGAACGGTGGGAGTCGTGTTTGCTGGTCTCCGAGCGGGGAACCAGGACTTGCTGAACAGGCCCGAGGCTAATGTGTGAGGTACAGTGATAGATGGCCGTGGTCTCCATTTTACAAAACTGTAACCAGTCAGAGTATATGTAGTGGAAGTGAGAGAGAGACAGAGACAGAGAGAATGTACAGGAAGGACAGTGAGGGAAACCTGATGGAGGACTGCGGGCGGGGCTACAGTCCTGACCGAGGGGCCTGGCACAAATACCGAGAGCTTGCATGAGCGAGAAGTCGAGCCTGGGGTGGGGGTGGGGGAGGCTGGGCAGGTGCCATCCCCAGGGTCCTGGGCTTCCTGAGAGCAGGGGTGGAAAGAGCCAAATGACATCATCTGCCTTTCCCCTCCTGCCCGTGGCGGCCGCCCGCTTGTCCACACCGGGCTCGGCCGGCCTGGGGCTCTTATAGCGGCTACCTGTTTGCGGCCAGCTGCGGCCGCAGCAGTCACGGGGACATGGCGCAGGAGAGAACAGGAAAGGGCTAGTTCCTGGCCTCGGCAGCTGGGCTCGGTGGCCAGAATTGGCTTCCACGCCTCATCCATGAACCAGAGTGAGAGCTGACATGCTAGCAAACGTGAAACTCAGCCTCCAGCTGTATTTGGTGAATCCTTGCAGAAGGAGTGGCAGGGCCCCCTCAGCTACCCTGTGTGTGGGGGGCAGTGGGGGGAATGAAACAGATGGCAACTCCCAATCCCACCTACATGCCACCCCACAGGGCCTTCGCCCCCTCCCCTCCCTCTCAGGCCCCTCTTTCTTTCTTAGTAGGTCTTGCTGGATGAGGATGGGAGCCTGTTCTTCTCAGGAGAGGGCCACAGAGTCGTGTGCGACACACCGCTCTGCTCACCCCTTCTACCTGGTGCCTGCCTCTCTGGCCGCTAGCCAGGAGCTGGGGCGAGAGCAGCATGGTTCCCAGGCCCGGGGCCTCTTGGCAGCTGGCACAGAAGTTAGAGGTCTGGACCTGGCCCTTGGTTCCCAAGGAACAGCTTAGTGTCTGGCATTTTAGGAGCTCCTGCCGTCTGAACTGTGGCTTCTCTGGGCAGTTATGTGGGAGGGCCAGGCTCCTTCCCAGAGTTCCAGGCAGGAAGAGCTTGTCAGGCTGTCAGGCTGGGGTGTGGGTGCTCCGGGGTGGTAGGAGGCCAGGGCAAGGTGGGGAGAGGAGGGTCCTGCTTCTGTCACAGCCTGACCAGCCCCAGGGCCTGCCGAAGCTGGGTGTGTAGGGTCAGCCCAACGGGAACTCAGGCCCTGGAGCGGGGCAGGCTGGGAAGTGGGATTCCAGCGCCTCACCAGCTCCTCCTCTCTCTGGTTTGTATTGGTTTCTCTGCCTTGCCGAAGTGCCCTTTAACCTCTCCTCAAAGTGTCAAGATCCCGAAAATAGCAGTGTAGACTCAGACAGGAAATGAGAAGGGGGTGGGGAGCTGGAGAGCAGACAGACAGGAAACGGGAGGCCTGTCGGCCCCCAGAGAGGAAGCTAACTTCAGGCAGCTCCGGTGTCAGTCAGCTTCAGCTGAGCCTGGCGCTCCGGCCCAGCCTCTCACTGTGTCCCAGGGTGTGGCCAGCAAACATGGCGCTGGTGTTCCTGCTGCGGGGGAGACAGCCCTGCAGGGCTGTTGGCTGCAGCTGCCTATAAAGACCCCCAGACATCCAGGGAAACAGCCCTGAGGAGAGTCGGGGTTTCATCCTGCGAGTTTTATGTTTCTCTGTGCCGTGGAATGAACCTGTCCTGTAACAGCCCTCCTGGGATCGGCTCTTGAATTTCCTTCCAGGGATATCTCAGGCCAAGAGGCCTGGAGGCCGAGGGTGGAAATGCCCGGGTCCATTGTCTTCAGGGTCTTTGTTGTCCACCTTCCTGCCTCTCTGGCTGAAGGGGCCTGAGGCCTCAGTCTGGCTCTGAGCGGTCATAGCCATTCTGAGGTTACTTGCCTAACTGTTCCCCCATCCTTTTCCTTTTCTGTCAAACTCACCCTGACCAAACACAGAATTCCCACATATCCCTCTTTGCTCACTGTGGCCCAAACTCTCTTTCCTTTGGCCCAAAATGTCTCTGTTCCAGAGCTCTCTTTGACCCTTCCTGCCTGTCTTTTGACCGAGACTTCAGTCCAGTTGGAGCCGTGCTGGCCCCTGTCAGGCACGCCGTGCACGAGGGCCTGTGGTAGATGTTCTTGCTCAGCCTCCCGCCTCCGCACAATTCTGCCAGTAGACACCAAGCAGGGACAGCGCACCCGGTGTTGTGCTAGACACCAAGGACACAGAAGATGACGGAGCCTGGGCCCCGCCGCTTCGGAGAGGGTTCCTGAAAGCTTGTGTGGATGACACGGCATTGGGAAGCCTTGTACCTTTCCCCATTCCTGGCTCCCCGGCCTTGCGGAGCTCTAGGCCAGTGCTGTGACCGTGGATCAGTCTACCACGGGTTTTAAACCTCAGAATTTTCCCAGCCTTGTGCTAAGTTCCAGAGGATTCAGGAGTGGGTGTTGGGTCAGAGGCCCCTCGCCTTTCTCACCCTTGACCTGCTTTAGCAGACCCCTCCACTATGTTTCCTCTATCTGCAGGTGGGTGCGGGAGTTTCTGAACGATGAAAACAAAGGCCTGGATGTGCTGGTGGATTACCTGTCCTTTGCCCAATGTTCTGTCATGTGAGTACCTCCCTGGGGCTGGGGTTGGGGACCAGCGAGGGAGGACACAGTGCTATTCTGATTTGCTGAGGAAGGGTGAGACTGCAGTCACGAAGACGGGAATGGGAGTCCCGGGCCAGGAGTCCCAGGCCAGGCAGTGGTGTGGGAGTGGACAGGCAGCCAAGGAGATGTCTGGGATCCGTGAAGAAGGCCAGGTGGCTGGCGCAGAAGGTACATTTTGGGAAGCAGAAGGAGGGAGATACAGAGAGGGAGCTCAGGATTAGAACCCAGAGGATCCAGACTCCAGGCTGAGAGCAGTCTAAGGAAATGTCTTGGCTTCCGGGAGAGACGCCCGGTGGGATTCATTTGACTCTGGGGATTGAGTCTTTAAGAATCTCCTTTGGGTCTCCAGACGTGAGGGGGTTACTACAGGTCATTGCTGAAGAAGAGCCCCAGGAGCAGTGGGCATGACCTTTGACCCAGACCAAAAATGAAGTATTCAGAGCCCTTGCAACCAGGTCGCTGGGTGGGGGCGGAAAATAGCCGTGAGCACACGAGTGCAGAAGAGAAGGCGGCATGAGGTGATGAAAACGAGTGCTTTCGACCACAACAACCGCAAAGCTGGCTGTGGGTCTCAGTTATAACGACCTTGACTCTCTGGGTGACCTCAAGCGCATTTGCATCCTCTTGTATAAAAGGGGATCCATGTTCCAGGGTTGTCGGAAGGTTGAGATGATAATGTGTGGAAAGCCACTAGTAGTGTTCGGAGCATAGCTAAGTCTATACTGCACTAGCAGATTTATTGTTAATTATTATTATTCAAGGTGGTGTAACCTACTGTAATTGCCCGGATACAGGGAAAGAGGGACTGTACTGATCATTCGTGGGGTGACCGAGGAAAGCTTCAGACCTAGAGCCGAGACTTCAGTCAGCCCTTGGCTCACCGACCACCCCAGTGTGCCCGGGACTTTTCCCAATGTTAGCACCAAAAGTCCCGAGTCCTGGGGAACCCCTCAGTTCTGGGACTCAGTCCTAGCCTTGGTTTTCACTTTCGTCGTTACTGTCCTTACCCCACGGCCATTCTCCTTTGTCCAGCAGACCCTCAGCCGTAGCTCTTTAGGGGTTCTAACTAATGCCTCTCCTCGGTTGGCCTGTCACTTTCTTCAGGTCACCCCTCGTGAAAACCACGAGCGGCCTACTCCCCGTTCCCATCCCTGCAGAGTTCAGGCCTCGTGACCCTCCTCTCCCTTTAAAAACTACTCTTTTTATAGAAAGAAATGAAAAACATTTGCTGAAGTGATTTTTTAAAAAATTCAGAGCTTTTATAGTAAAAAGATGTAGATCATTTTTCCAAGTAAGCCTATCTATCTTGTTCGAAAAGCAAACAAATCCCAGCTGCTTGAAACCAAAATACGCTGGATTCTCAGTATTGCAGCGTCCACAGCAGAGCTTTTGACTCTGTTTTCGAAAGGAAGATTCAGGGCAGGGAGAGAGTGTGAAGGGGAGAGAAAGTGTATTTTGGGAAGGGTTGAAAGGAAAAGGGTGAAGCCAAACAGAGTTTGGGTGAAGGCATTTATTTGTAAACTGCGTGTACCGGGGCTAAGGAATACTATTACTGACCAAGGGAAGCCACTGGCAAGCTTCCCTGTCAGGGAGCCTCCTCTGATGTTTACTTGAGAGCCCCATTAAACATCTCATCATCGGGACTCTGCAGCCTGCCCCGGCTCCTTTGGAACATTCAGTCATCTGCGGATATCACTTCCTATCTCAGAGAGCCCTGGCCTCTGTGCCTTTGACCCTGGGGCTATGAATGTCTAAGCAGAAGGTTCCTCGGGGGAAGAGCCTGTCCGAGATGCTTGTTCAGTCCTTAATGACCTACTTGGGGGAAGAGGACAGGAAAGAAAAGTGGAGCTGGTTTCTCAGAGTGGGTAAAACCTGACGTGGGGATCCGTAAAGGACAATGACCCATGGGCCTGTGATCTCAAGCTGTCCTCCTTGCCCTGGCCCCACTCCCAAATTGCTGGTGGTGGTCGTGGAAGTAGAGAGTGGCAGAGACACCATCCCAACTCCTGTAGGGATGAAGGACCCCAGTCCACACCCTTGACCTGTGATTTCTTCCCCCCAGGGAAGCTTAAGCCCAAGGAGCCTCTATTCCAGAAAACCTAGCAGTCTCAAGTAGAACCACAGAAAACCCAGCCATTAAAACCTAGTGCTGGGATGGGACCATGGTACTCTTGAACCTCGTGGCCTGTCCCACTCTAGGTTGGCTGGGACCCCCATTCCCCTCCATTCAGACCTGCCCTCATGAGCCCAATCCAGAACAAGCCAGGCCCCTTCAGGGCACTGAGAGGCCCCTTCGGCCACTGCCATTTGCCAACCAGCGAGACCTGCATCGGCCTGTTCCCCACCACCCTTCCACAGGGCAGATTCTCCACGGGGAGCCAGGGTTTCTCTGAGATGCGCTATCTAAGGCTGGGAGCGCAGAAAGCCTCCCTTCGGGCCCATGGAGCGGTCACTCCTGGAGTTGCCTGGCCAGCGGGGAGCTGCAGCTCACCCCTGTCAGCATTCCCATCCCCTCAGGTCCCCCTCCTGGTTGCTGCCTGCGCCTCCGCTGCCCTTGTCCTGCGTTGGTGGCTCTCCCGACCAGGCTTGGGTCTCTGCTGCCCAATTCCGCTTTCTCTTCTTGCCGTCCTTGCTTCGTATTGCCCTCGAGGTCTACAGGGTGGGGGTGGGCTGGCCAGGGGGCTTAGCACTGACTTTCTCCTGTGTGTGCGCTTGTGTGTCCCCTTTCGTGCTCCAGGTTTGACTTTGAGGGTCTGGAGAGTGGTGACGACGGTGCGTTTGACAAACTCCGGTCCTGGAGCAGGTCCATCGAGGACCTGCAGCCCCCCAGCGCCCTGTCAGCCCCCTTCACCAACAGCCTCGCTCGCTCTGCGCGCCAGTCTGTGCTCCGGTATGTGTGCTCTTGCTCTGCCCGCCTGCCTCCCTCCCAGCCCCCAGGCCAGGTCTCGGGTGCCGGGGTGAGTGCTCATTGCTCCTCCCTCCACTCTTGCTTCCAGGCTCAGCTCTCTTGCCCTCTGCCTGCCAGTCTGTCTCTGGTCTGTCCTCTCTGTCTCCTTGACTCTGTCCAGCAATCTGTCCTGGGTAAGTACATCGCCCTCAGCTGTACCCACCCCACCTGGGGTTCCAGCTCTCCCCTCTCCACACTCCCCATCTAGGGGCTCCCCCCATTCCTCTTTTTCATTCTGCCATTCCTGCCGGCCTGTTCGTCGGGACCGGCCCTCATCCAGCTTCCTGGTCGTCACCGGGTGATCCGGCTCCTGCCCTCACGTCTGTTTCCCTCTGCTTCTGCATTCTGCCCCATCGGCTGCTCCGTGACCAGCTCCCACCCAACCTGCCCACTGCTCGCCTTCCCTTCACTTCTTCCTTTTCTTTCCAAGCCCGCCTTGTGTTCATTTTTTTCCCCAATATTTTAGGAGCCATCCTGCCTGGAGGCAGGTGGATAGACCAGACGACTTTTCAGAGCCTCTCCTACCCAGGGAGGCTTTCCTTTGGGCCCTGTGGCCCTTTCTGTGCTCCGTGTCCCTCTTGTGGTCATGCTTTTCTCCTGGTCTCCTTTGGGTTTTGTCCCTCTGACCCCGCTCATCATTCTCGTGCGTGAGCAGACACCATTCGTGCTTCCTCTTCCTTTCATAAAACCTCACTGGGGGCAAAGCCAGATGGAGCTCCGGGCCCTCCTACTGTCTTTGGGGTCTGCTCTGCCCTTTGTGGGACACAGAAGTGGGATGGGGGCCAAGATGCTCCTGCCTCAGGGAATTTGTGGAAGATGCAGCGACTGGAAGGAGGAGGTGGGAAGGCTCACATGAACATCTCCCTGGATCCATCTTGAGGACCAGGAAGCCCTGCGTGGCTGCCGTTGTATTTCGGAGGAACCCTGGGCTCAGGATGGTTTGGGCACTGATTCTAAAGCTGGGGTCCTGGGTGGTTCCTCCCAAAGGCCTGGGGTGGAGAGGTTGAAAACAGCTGAGCACCCCACCCCCGCCTCCCCCACTCTCGAGGCTGTCAGTTCAAGGTTGTCTGTCCCCCTTTCCTGCTGCTGTTGGGGTGCAGCCTGCTGTCTGGGTGATAGTGAGTGATTCTAGACCCTTCACCAGCAGCCCCCTCTTCCCCAGGTATAGCACTCTCCCCGGGCGCAGGGCCCTGAAGAACTCCCGCCTGGTGAGCCAGAAGGATGATGTCCACGTCTGTATCCTTTGCCTCAGAGCCATCATGAACTATCAGGTAAGGGGGCAGCACTAGCCACGATGCTCTGCCCGTCCTGCCTCATGTGCCAAACTAGAAGAGCTGGGAGGGCAGCGGCTTGTAAAAGGCCCATAGTCAGGGAGATCCAGCAGGGGGCTGCCTTCCCCACCATCAGGGTCTTCCTTCCTTCCGTCCTTTCCCCTTGCTGCAGTACGGCTTCAACCTGGTCATGTCCCACCCCCACGCTGTCAATGAGATTGCCCTCAGTCTCAACAACAAGAACCCAAGGTGAGTCCCTTCCCGGCCCCTTCCTGCCCACTGCGCCCCGCACTCTGGCGATCCGCGCTCCACTTGTCCCTGGCAAGAAGTCCCGCCTGCCTGGCCTCGGGGGCCCGCGGCCTAGGTCAGCGCCTTAGTTCTGCTCCTCACTTCTGCTGGGAGGGGAGTGTCCCTGGCTTCCCTCTGGTCTGCACGGCTCAGTGAGGGGGTAAGCCCTTGTTCCCCTGCTTTCTTTCTGAAACCCACTCCCCTCACTTCTGAGGCTGTCACTCTGAAAGGGCTCACCTAGTCGTGCAGGTGAACTGTGTGGTGGTCGGGGTGGGGAGCTGGGGGCTCATCTGTTTTCTTCACCCCTTAGGACCAAAGCCCTTGTCTTGGAGCTCTTGGCAGCTGTGTGTTTGGTGCGGGGAGGTCACGAAATCATTCTTGCCGCCTTTGACAATTTCAAAGAGGTCAGTCTCCTACGTGTGTGTGTGTTTGTGTGTGTGTGTGTGTGTGTGTGTGTGTGTGTGTGTGTGTGTGTGTGTGTGTTTGGTGAGGAGGTGGGGAGCCAGGTAGGTAAGCACCCTTTCCTGTGATCTCACACACCCCAGTGATGATTTTAACATCTGGTGCTTGACTAAGAAGGCTGCCCCCCTGCCTTTTTTTTTTTTTTTAACACCAAAACCAGAACTTCAATCTTACCAGATCTTACGGCAAGACAGCGCCAGCTAAAGATGCCCTCAGTTGAGGGCCGCAGTCCAATGGCTCTAGCCTGGCCATGCATCAGAATACCTGAGGAGCTTGTTAAACTTGCTCCTGGGGGGCTGAGTACCTGTGCTTTAACAGCCCCCCCCAGGTGGCTCTGAGGCAGACAACCCACTGGGAGAACCCAAGGCAGACGTGTTTGCGGTGGGAGGAGAAGGCAAGCAAGGATCCTCCTGGTTGTTGGCTGTTATCGATGAGGGAAGAGGGCGCTCCTACTTGGAATTTCCCCAGCCTCTGGGCCTGGCTCGGAAACCCTCATCTGCTTGAACACAGGATTCCTCGACATCCAGTCGCAGCTGCTGGCCCCACCCCTTCCTCCTCTTTGGACCTCTTCCCTAACATCCATTGTTCAAGCCAGGAAATGGCTCTTCCTCCTTGAAGCCAGAGGCTCAGCAGAGTCTCTGGACCCCTCTCTCAGCACAGGGGCTTTCCTGCACCCTGGCCTCTCTCCTGTGTCCCCACTAGGACCTCAGCCATGGCCTCCCACCTTCCTCCTTCTTCCCTCCTTCCTTCAATAACGGAGCAACTGTGTTTCTTCTTGGCCTACCCCCAGAGGCACCTAAAGCCCAGACTAATGGCCTACGCTTTACTGGGTTCCCTCAGCAAATTGATGGGGGACCAGTGACCCAAGGCAGTGGCAGATCCCAGGCTTTCTTCTACTTGGAGAGCTTGTTAAACTTACAGGCTTTCTTCTATGTGTCACAAATGCTTCCTTGCATAGAAAGAGTTGTGGTTAAGCTTAGTCTGAACCAGGGGCGCCTGGGTGGCACAGCGGTTAAGCGTCTGCCTTCGGCTCAGGGCGTGATCCCAGCGTTATGGGATCGAGCCCCACATCAGGCTCCTCCGCTGGGAGCCTGCTTCTTCCTCTCCCACTCCCCCTGCTTGTGTTTCCTCTCTCTCTGGCTGTCTCTATCTCTGTCGAATAAATAAATAAAATCTTTAAAAAAAAAAAAAAAAAAAAAAGCTTAGTCTGAACCAGCCCCTTTGCTGTGATGTTCCTGGGAGCCGGGCTCAAGGGCTTAGGTTCTGCTCGGGATAGAGCTTCTCACTGGGAAAGTTTCCTTGTTCAGGTATGCAAGGAGCTTCACCGCTTTGAGAAGCTGATGGAGTATTTCCGGAACGAGGACAGCAACATCGACTTCATGGTGAGGAACTGGGCCTGGGTCAGGCGCATGCCCAGCAGGGTCCCACGCTCTTTGAGACCAGGCCGAGGCCGACAGCATTATCTTGATATTCTGTCTAGAACCTAGAATGAGTCTCTCTACTCGATCAGTGCTCCTTGTCCACTCTCCTACCGCAGAGAGCTTTTAGAAACTTCAGGACACTGACCTTTTCGTGTCTTGGGTCCACCTCCTTTCCCCCTTTTGGTGGCCTTACTGCCCCTGATTCGGATTTTTTCAAGCTGCTTCGCTCTGCCCAACCTTTCCCTAGCTTCTCTTCCCTTCAGCCTCCGGTCTTTAGTCACGTAGCGTTGTCTCAAGAAATACGTGCTGACGTGCAAAGGAGATCAGTTGTATCTCCATTTCTGTCCAGTTCTCATGTAACGTCTTCGTACACTGAATACTGAATATTAAGGTCGATATTTTTTCAGTTAAAATACTCTTACTGTTCCCAGAAAGACTCAGTATTTTAATTCAGTCCTTTGAGCACCCCCGTGACGACGCCGGTGCTAACAGCCTGGCTCTGCGGTCGCCCCTGGCGCTCCCTGCCCCTGACCCTCCGGGGGCTGCTCCGCAGGTGGCCTGCATGCAGTTCATCAACATCGTGGTGCACTCAGTGGAGGATATGAACTTCCGGGTCCACCTGCAGTACGAGTTCACCAAGCTGGGACTGGAAGAGTTCTTGCAGGTGAGCTGGCCTCGAGTCTTGGCGGGTGGGGAGCCTGGGGGCAGAGGGCCCGCTTAGTCATATCACCAAGGGTTCTTTGACAAGAGCCTAGTGGATGCTCTCGGAACGCCGCCTGTCTTCTGCGGCCAGGGTCCCGGCCCTCCTGCAGGGGGCGCTCTCTAACTAGGCCGTTCCATAGGGTGAGCCTCGCCATGGCTGCAGAAGGAAGTCCCTGGGTCTTATGCTCTAGGAAGCGGTCATGGAGGGTGGTGAGGACCAGGTCTCTCTCAGGAGACTCCCCCAACTACTACCGTCTCCACTCTTCCCAGAAGTCAAGGCACACAGAGAGCGAGAAGCTGCAGGTGCAGATCCAGGCCTACCTGGACAACGTGTTTGATGTGGGAGGCTTGTTGGAGGATGCAGAGACCAAGAACGTGGCCCTGGAGAAGGTGGAGGAGCTGGAGGAACATGTGTCCCACGTAGGTAGTCCTTTTTTGCTGCCAGAGCTACCATTGAGGATGGGGAGAGGATGGGGCCATCTCAGTTCCAGATCGAGGCCCACGGAAGCCTTGGAACCTGGCATGCTCTGGCCGAGGCCATATTAGGACACACACTGACCTCCAGGACTGGGCGCGAGGTGGCCTCAGGCTTGAGAGAGTCCGATGTGGTCTGTTTCACAGGGTCGCAGACCCTGGGCCCACCGGAGTGACGCAGGGAAGCCACCGGGCCCCGCTGCCTTTGCAGCTCTGGAGGCGGGGGTCGGGCCCAGATCCTGGCAGAGGTTCAGGCTGTGCAAAGTGCCCAGGCTTTAGGCCCGGCTCCAGACCTGCCCTTCCCATCCTGCAGCTCACGGAGAAGCTTCTGGACCTAGAGAATGAGAACATGATGCGTGTGGCAGAGCTAGAGAAGCAGCTGCTGCAGCGGGAGAAGGAACTAGAGAGCGTCAAGGTACCAAGTAATCTGGGGAAGGGAGGCCCCAACAGGTGCTCGGCGCCGGGCCTGGGGAACAGGCCTTGCTCTTTCTTTCTTTCTTTCTTTTTCTTTCTTTCTTTCTTTCTTTCTTTCTTTCTTTCTTTCTTTCTTTCTTTCTTTCTTTCTCCCTTCTTTCCTTCCTTCCTCTCTCTTTCTTCCTTTTCTTTCTTTCAACATTTCTCTTATCAATTTATTTTTATCTCTTTGCTTTTTCATACAGTCAGCTCCATCCTAGTATAAGAAATGCACCTGCAAATCTTAGTTTTTTTGTTTGGCTTTTATTTCTTGAGTCATGTTAAGTCTTTGAAAATCCAGATCTTGGTTCACACTTGAGGCACTCAGATGAGGGTGGGCTGATGATTTCACCCTAATTTTTAGTTGGGGAGGGAAACTGAATCCAGAGTGGGCCAGGCACATGCAGAGGAGGGCAGGAGCAGATGGGGCACCCTCAGGTACCTCTAGCGTCCAGGCCTCCTCCTACCGGCCCCTCCCCTGCCTAACGGGCAGGCCGGGTAGCTCAGGTGCTGTCCGACAGGTCTCCTGAGTCGGGAGACCAGGGGCTTGGTATACATCGGTCAGGCCTGCTGAGAGTCTGCAGTACTGTTCCAGGGAGTATGGAGGACACAGAGACGGCTTGGGCAGGGCCTTGTCCACAGGGGGCTGCCAACGGAGTGATCATACAAGGCCAAATGCAGCGGGAGCAGTCGAGGCATAGAGGGCTGAGAGCAGTGTGGCAGGCTAGAGGTAGGCCCGGGACGTGTGCCCCGGAGCAGCCTCCGGCCTGGGCCTTGAGGAACCAGTGAGTCTAAGGCTGGGTCCGAGAGGAAGCACACGGGAGGGTGTCCGCTGGGCCGGCGCTCTGTGGCTCACCTCTCGTTCTGTGCGGTCCAGCCTCCCCGGCCCCCACCTGGGTTCCTGCTGCTCCCTGCCTCTGGGCACCCTCCCAGAGACCCCAGCTGAGAAACCGGGGGTAGGAAGTGTCCCTCTCGGGGGCAACGACTGTTGTGCCTTCCGCTTACCTTTCCTTACTGGCACTGTCTCCCGCTAGGAGACTTACGAGAACACGAGCCACCAGGTACACACGCTGCGGCGGCTCATTAAAGAGAAGGAGGAGGCCTTCCAGCGCCGATGCCACTTGGAGCCTGGGGCGCGGGGCCTGGAGTCAGTGGGCAGCGAGGCCCTGGCCCGGATAGGCCCTGCAGAGCTGAGTGAGGGCATGCTGCCCTCCGACCTGGACCTCCTGGCTCCAGCCCCACCGCCCGAGGAGGCCCTGCCCCTGCCTCCACCGCCAGCTCCTCCCCTGCCCCCACCCCCACCCCCGTTACCAGGTGAGGAGGACCGTGGCCACCCCGAAACCCCAGTGAGCAGTGCCTCCCTTAGGGGGAAGCCAGGGACATGAGTGGAAGGATGTGAAGTCAGGTGGGCAAGCGTTGGCGGAGGGCAAGAATCTGAGGGAGGCTCAGGTTACTGGGGAAGGGGTATCTAAGAGCAGACATGGGTCTGTTTTAAGGGTCCATAAAGGTGCTGCTCCTGATTCCTCTGAGGACGGCCACGGGGAGGGCTTAGACCAGAGCAGGAGACAGTGGGCCAGACGCCAATGAGACCTGCCCCACCAGAGTTAGGGCCCCTGGGAGCCGGAAGGGCAGGGAGTTCACACATCCGCTTTCCCCAAGACGCTTCGTGGACAGGTGGGGTGGCATCAGGGAAGGGATCTCTGAAGAGTCTTTGGGCCCTGGGTCACCGTGGCATTTCTTTTCCCCCAGACAAGTGTCCCCCAGCCCCACCTCTCCCTGGCGCTGCTCCCTCTGTGGTGTTGACAGTAGGCCTGTCCGGTGAGTGCCCCCAGAGCAGGGCTAGTGGGACGGAGGGAGAGTGTCCTTAGCTTCGGCGCCTCACTGATCTTCCTTCCAAATTAGCCATTCGCATCAAGAAACCTATCAAGACCAAGTTCCGGCTGCCTGTCTTCAACTGGACGGCACTGAAACCCAACCAGATCAGCGGCACCGTCTTCAGTGAACTTGACGATGAGAAGATCTTGGAGGTAGTGGGGCCTGGAACCCTTAGGGGTGGGGTTGAGGGCGCGGGGACCGGATCGTGCTTTTAGCCAGATCTCCTGGCCTTGGAAACGCCCTCAGACTCAGGCATCCATGCGCCAGAGCTGAACAGATGCTGGGCATGCTGCCAGGGGTCTTCTAGTAGGACAGGCCACCGCTTTTTCCCTTCTCGTCAACCCCTGCCAGGACCTAGACCTGGACAAGTTTGAGGAACTGTTCAAGACGAAAGCCCAGGGCCCTGCCCTTGACCTCATCTGCTCTAAGAACAAGACAGCGCAAAAGGCCGCCAGCAAGGTGACCCTGTTGGAAGCCAATCGTGCCAAGAACCTAGCCATCACCCTCCGCAAGGCTGGCCGCTCGGCCGAGGAGATCTGCAGGGCCATCCACACGTGAGGCTCCCGCTCACCTCGCCCTGGTCCCAGTCAGTTGGCAACCCAGTTCTCCACCTAGGATCCTGGCCTTCCCTGGATTCGAGGGCATCGACAGAGCTATCTCACACCCCTCAGTCAGCCACTGGTTTGGCCAGAACTTAATGCATCTGTGCTGTGTGCCAGGCACTGTGGGAGGTGCTGGGGATCAGCCCAAACCTTCGCTCGAGTTGCTGCCAGTCTAGGGGGAGCAGTCCGGTAGCACTGGGTGATAAGGGCTAAGGTGGTGGAGGTATAGGCAGCTTTGGGGGAACAGAGCAGGCCAGGTAGCTGAGCTGGGTGATCAGGGATAGCTTCCCGGAAGAGGGGAGGTCTCACCTGCGACCTGGCCTGAGGAAGTGTATGAAGTCCACTTCAGTGTCTGGAGGGAGAAGCACGATGATCGGGTATTAAGAGTTCTCCCTAGGGGTAGAGGGAAGACACTGAAGGGCTTTAAGACAAGCTGTGGAATGTTCCCCTAGGATTGTTCCTCATGCTCTGATAGAGAAGGCAATGGGCAGACCCCATCCTCAGTCCTTCTAGAAGCTGGAGAACCAAGGGATGACGGATAACAGCCGATGCAAGACCTGAGGTGGCTCCTTCCCCTACACAGGTTTGACCTGCAGACGCTGCCCGTGGACTTCGTGGAGTGCCTGATGCGCTTCCTGCCCACGGAGGCCGAGGTCAAGCTGCTGCGGCAGTACGAGCGGGAGCGGCAGCCTCTGGACGAGCTGGCGGCCGAGGACCGCTTCATGCTGCTCTTCAGCAAGGTGGAGCGGCTGACCCAGCGCATGGCCGGCATGGCCTTCCTGGGCAACTTCCAGGACAACCTGCAGATGCTCACGCCGGTACGGCCTCGGCCTGCACCTGCTCCCCCGCCCCGCCCGCCCCGTCAGGCTGGCTCCGCCCCATCCCGGCCGGGGCTGAGCGGCTCTGCGTCTTGCCTTCCAGCAACTCAACGCCATCATTGCCGCCTCTGCCTCTGTCAAGTCCTCGCAGAAGCTGAAGCAGATGCTGGAGGTGCGGAGAGGTCGCGGATGCGGGCGCCCGTGGGCCTGGGCCCGGGTGGAGGAAGGAGCCCGCCGGGCCCGGCCTCACCTCCACCCGTGCGTCTTTTGGCTAGATCATCCTGGCCCTGGGGAACTACATGAACAGCAGCAAGCGAGGGGCTGTGTACGGCTTCAAGCTGCAGAGCCTGGATCTGGTAAGACGGGGGGGCAGCCTGGGGCCGGGAAGCCTGAGTCACGGAGTTCGGCCCTCCCTCACCACCCCCGGCCCCCCTCTCCCAGCTGCTGGACACCAAGTCCACTGACAGGAAGATGACCCTGCTGCATTTCATCGCCTTGACGGTGAAGGAGAAATACCCAGACCTGGCCAACTTCTGGCATGAGCTGCACTTCGTGGAGAAGGCCGCGGCAGGTGAGCGGAGCCTGGCCCAGCGAGCCGGCCCTCGTGGCTAGCCCAGGACAATCCCAGGAAGCTTGGGAGAGGGAACACTTGGGTCCCTTCGTTTCTGGCTTTTGTTATCTCCTTTCTGGCCACTTCAAAGCTTTCCGCTGGGGCCATGCGTAGGGGCCACCGCAGAGGGAGCCTTCCTGCAGCACCGGCCTGCCCCAGCCCTTCCCACCCGGGCGCCGCGGGGTCAGGCAGAGCAGCCACAGTGGCTCTTCGCTCCCAACTGCCTCGGGCTGGCCCTGGAGACTTTCTCTGTGATGCACGCGAAGGGCTTAGAAAAACCATAAAGCCCCCACAGCCATAAGGCAGCTGGTATTTCTGCCCCAGGCCGCAGGCAGCTCCATTTTGGAGACCAGCAGTCTCTCTGGCTTGTCTTCTGTGCTACCTTGCATTTGGGGTCATGAGCTCACAGCCCCCATTCCTTTTCCTTACCTCTGTGGGAGCCCCGTTCGCTGGGTGTGTGCTTCTCTGCGTCCCCCGGGTGGCTCGGGTGGCAGGGGCATGAGCAGCTGAGGGAGCCCCTGCGGAGGGGGAGGGCCAAGTTCTGTGCGGCCCTGGGCTGGGAGGTGGGCATGTCGGCCCCCGAGCAGGCCTCAGCCCAGGTTCTGGTAACCACAGTGTCCCTGGAGAACGTGCTGCTAGACGTAAAGGAGCTGGGCCGGGGCATGGAGCTGATTCGGCGGGAATGCGGCATCCATGACAACAGCGTCCTTCGGAACTTCCTCAGCACCAATGAAGGCAAACTGGACAAGCTCCAGCGTGACGCCAAGACGGCCGAGGTGGGCAAAGGGTGGGGGCGGGTGGGAGCAGCCAGGGCCAAGGCACTTGCCCCTCCAGATGGGCTTTATTCTGGTTCTTGGATGAAAGCACTTTTTTTTTTTTTAAGATTTATTTGAGAGAGAGAGAGCAAGTGCATGCAGGGAGGGGGCAGAGGGAGAGGGAGAGGGAGTCTTACGTAGACCCCAAGATCACAATCTGAGCTTAACTGTGCCGCCCAGGCGCCCCTGGACCAAAGAACTTTTACCACATGGTTGGCTGGCTGTATGTGGGGGAGAGGGGGCTTTGGGGGTGGCCAGCAGCTGCTTCTGGGGACATAGTCTAAGGAGCTGTGGGAGCCCCAGGTTCTCTTCCATCCCACAGGGGTGCTAATTTGCCCCCTTCGGCCCCAAGCACTGTTTTCTGTGGGCCTCCTGTCCCTGCTGGGGAGCCGGGCTTGTCCTCCTCTGCCAGCCTGACGCCTCCCGCCCACCCCTCCCCAGGAGGCCTATAACGCAGTCGTGCGCTACTTCGGCGAGAGTCCCAAGACCACACCCCCTTCTGTATTCTTCCCAGTATTTGTCCGATTCATTCGTTCTTACAAGGTGAGCAGAAGAGGGGATTTTAAAAAGGAGTCTGGCTGAGAGAAGACTGGTAGGGGGAGAGAGGGCTGGGCTCCAAGTCTGGGCCTTTTCTGTCTCCTCCTCGGAGTCCTGGGAGGGAGCAATGGAAGCTGGCCACAGGCCTCTCAGCTGTGGACTGGTGGGCAGGGTGGGGGCCCAGGCCCTTCCTGTCATTGTTCAGGGCAGGAAGTGCCCCTCCAGAGGGTGGCCACCTGGGGTTGCTGGTCCCACTGCCACCCATTCTCCACCCTCAGTGTCAGCCCCTCCCCTCACGGCCTGTGTGAGCCTCACCCCCCACCCCCCGCCCGGTCTTAGGAAGCAGAACAAGAGAACGAAGCTAGGAAGAAGCAGGAGGAGGTAATGCGGGAGAAGCAGCTGGCTCAGGAAGCCAAGAAACTGGATGCCAAGGTGGGTGGGACCAAGAGCTGGGGCCTGGAGCAGAGGATTAGGAGGGGGTGGAGAGAGAACTCAGAGATGGAAAACTGGAGCCCAGAGACCACCCAGAGGGTCCGAGGCTGGAGTCCAAAGGGATGGGGAGAGGGGCTTTGGGAGGGGATTCCTAGGTGACGATCGAGGGTGGGCTGCTGTGTGCGATCAAGGGCACCCTCAGACTGCGTCCTGGGGCAGGAACCAGCCCCACGGTAGGTTAGTGAGGACTCCCTTCCCCTTCATTGCTCGGCCCTAGACCCCATCTCAGCGGAACAAGTGGCAACAGCAGGAGCTAATTGCAGAGTTGAGGAGACGCCAGGCCAAGGAGCATCGGCCTGTTTATGAGGGGAAGGATGGTACCATTGAGGACATCATTACAGGTGGGGCCCTTGTCCCTCCCTTGGGCCTGGCCTCTAGGCCCAGCTCCCAAACTCCAACCCTACCCCTTCGGGCCCTCCTCCCACCCCATCCCCAGGAGGCCTGACCACTGTGTCTCTTTCCTGGGCCACAGTGTTGAAGAGTGTCCCTTTCACGGCCCGTACTGCCAAGCGGGGCTCACGCTTCTTCTGCGATGCAGCCCACCATGATGAGTCAAACTGTTAACCCCCAAGGCTGGGGCTCTTGACAGGTACCGGGCACCACAGCTGCCCCCTCTGCATGCCCACCTCACAGGACTCCTGCTGGGCCCACAGGCACCTCCTCCCCTGCATGACTTGGAACCATCCTCTGGCAGCCTCACAGGGATGGGGGTACACCCTTCTCTACTTGCATGCCCCATGCTCTGAGAAGCATGGCTTAGCCCCTTGCATGTGCCTTCAGGGAAGTGGTGTCTCCCACTAATGCTGTCCTGGCTTCTACTAAGACCCAAGGGGTAGGGCGTTTGCAGAGCAGGCAGGACCAGGCCACCACCTCTCGGTGCTGACACTGAGGCTCCATTCCTGGGCCCGGGTATCCTTTGTGACTTGTCCCCCGCCCCCATAAGAGCTCTGGCAGTAGCTTCTGCCCTGGGGCATCGGATGTCCCTTGGCCGGTTTCCTGATACTGTCTCCCTGGGGTCTCTCCCCAGCTTCTGGCTATTGCCGAGTCTACTTCGTCTCTGCCACTGCCCAGTGGCCTCCTGTCACCACCACCTGGTCCTCTGAAAATGCAGAGCCCCAGCAATCTCCCTGACCATCCCCTCTAGCCTCTCTTAAAGCTTCTCCCTCCTTGGCCTCACGATGGGCTCTTCTTTGGCCCTGCCCATGGGGCTGCCCCTCAAGGGGCTATTCCGACAGAGGGTGGGCCTGGCCCAGCCTCCTTGCCTGTTCACAGGCCTTTGTCTTCCCCACAGGCCTCCACCGCCAGCCCATTGTCGTTCGCCACCAAGCCAGGAGTGCTGCCCCGCCCAACGGCCCCCCTCGGGCTCCAGGCCCCCACTAAGACCCCCCCCCCGAAGGCAGAAGCACTTCAACTCTCCAACCTGTGGACCTGGAGCCCTGGAATTGGCTGAGGGCGCAGCACAGGGCTATGCTGCTCTCAACCCAGTGTCCACCCCAGCTCTCAAAGCTGCACATGCCTGACGTCACTGGAGGCACTGGGTCTTTTGGGGCCTGGCACTTCCCCGGTGCCTCCAGTACTGCACTTTGGCCCCAGGGTCTTCAAATTCATTTCCTGACTGAAAGGTCACCAAGGGTCAGCTCAGAGCTGGGAAAAATCACTTCTAGCTTTAGCCTGTGCAGGGGCCCACAGCCCCCTCTATCACTAGGCCAGAGGGATGAGAGGAGAAAGCAAATACCCCTTTTTTCCCCTTCCTTCTCGCAGGCCTATGGTCAGCTATGGTGTGGAAGTATCCAGACTTAGGGGGCCCCAGGACCCTACCAGTCTCAGAACACCTTTTACCAGGAGCAAGGCCCACCTAAGCCTGGTCCCCACCCAGCTGTGCCCTGGTGATAAGGGGAGAGGAGAGATGCCGCGCTTACTGCCCTTGGCCCTTTCCACTCTAGGCTGACTCTGTTCTCGTTGGGTGGGCGGAGGGGGAGAAGTTTCCCCTGGATTGCTAGAGAAAGGGTGTGCCATCAGCACCCTCACCTCCTTTCCACAACTAGGGTTTTTTTTTGGCAGGGGATAGGGGGCATGGCAGTCCTAGCTGACTATTTTCTCAGTCTCCTGCCAGTTTCTCCTCAGCCCCTGGAGGGGAACACAGGGACCCACTTCTTTCTGTACATGGACCACCTCCCTTCTCTTGTGTACATAAATCCCAGACCTCCCTTCTCTCAACAAAGGCTTGAAGCACCAGGCCTGACTCTGTTTCCTCTTTCGGGGGGGGGGGGTTGTCAGGTGGCCCTTTAGCCTGACCCGAACCATGGGGACAGAAAGGAGGCCACATGGAGCTGCCGTCTGCATGGGGGAGGTGAGCGCAAAAGCCTGGGGAAGGGGAACCGGGCTGGGCGAGCTCCAACCACACAAAGGGAGACTGGCCTGCCACGAGACCCTGGTGCTCTCTGCTGGCCACGCGTGCACCTGCCCAGTCCCCAGCGCGCCCCGCAGGACATGGAGATGATAAAAGAGCCACTGGCCATGTTATAAATATTATTTAAAAAACAAAAACAAAACAAAACAAAACACACATACACTGGGTCCCGGGGCTGAAGGAAGGAGTGGTGGAGCCCGAGGGCCCAGGCAGGCAGGAGCAGGCACTGATGCTAGAGGGTAAGGACCCCGCCTGTCACCAACCTGTCATTCTTCCCTAGAGGCCCCTTCTCACATTTTCTCTACTGGCACCACCTGCTCCGCATGGCATCCCCATCTCCGGTCTGGGGCTGAGGGCGAGGACTGCGCTAGTTGCCTGGGAAGTGGAGGACCCTTGAAGACCACGAGCAACCTGGGCAGGTGCCAGCCGTGGCGTGCCGGGGGTGGGCTTACTTGAGGAAAGGTGGACACAGACCAGACTAAGAAAGGAGTCTAGTGCAGAGAGTGAGGGCGACCTAGGACCCACGGCCTCACACAGACCCGAGGCAGAGCAGCTCGTCGGGTCACTGGTGGTCATCCAGCTGCTGCAGAAGTGTCCGCCGCCGCCTTTCCAGCTCCCCCTCGCTCAGCTCACTTTCCGACGTGTCCCAGCCCGTCTGGTGGAGCAAAGGCACAGCTCACACACAGCCTCCCCCGAGGGCCACGGAGGCCTGGAGAGGGTGCTGACTGGGCTGGGGTCAGGCGCCTGCCTCTCACCTTCTCCTTCTTGATTCCAAAACCCGGGGAGCGGTTAGGGAGTTCTGCCCGCCGGAGCTCCCTGTCCTTGTCCTGTTCTGGTTCTTTCTCATCACTCTCCTTGCCAGCTTTCTCCTCAGGGTCTGTCTCGCTCTCAGGACTGTTCTGTAAGAGCCCAGAGTCCGCCTGCTCAGTTCCTGTGAAGGACAGCCCGGGAGGCGGCTGAAGAGCTCTCTCAACATAGCAGGACCCTGGGTAGAAGTCCCTTCTCTACGCACCGACTTGTGTCTTCTCTTCTTAGTCTTCTTTTTTGGTTTCTTGGCTTTCCGAAGGCCATGATCTGGAGATAGAAAATGCCCAGTAAGTCCCACAGGAGGAGGGAGGGCTCATTGCTTTCTTGGCCGCAGTCCTCGTTCCTTAGACAGGGAGCTAGCTGAGGACGCCTCTGTCCGTGCAGTTTCCCTTCCTTCTCCCAGTTCTCCCCACTGTGATGGGCGCAGACCTCCCGATCCACTCCACCCTCAGGGCGCTGAGTCAACTGCTCCAACTCCCAACTGCTCACCTGATCCAAGGAGAAGGCGAGCGGATGGGGAGCCCCGTCCTCCAAGGGCAGCACCCCCACTTTCAACCGAATCAAGTGAGGAAGAGGGCTCGGAGCCTGACTCCGAGGGGTTCCGCCTTCTCCGCTTGGGGGGTCGGAGAGACGGTGGGGGCAGCTCCTCCTCTTCCGACTCAGAGCCCTGGGCAGACCGGCAGACACATGTCAGCGCACAGGTTCTCTGGCCTCCAGAAGCCCTCAAGTCTGGGAACTGGGGACAGAGAGGAGGATCCAGGGCCAAAGGAAGTTTCAAATCTCACTCCAAGGGGAGGTGACGTAGGGAAAAAAACAAGAAAAGCGGCTCCTATTTCCCCAAGACAATCCAGCCTCCCCCCGACATCCCTTCTGCCCACCAACTCACTGAGGGCGAGTGGGAACGCTTTCGATGGTGCTTCTTGCCCTTTCTGCCGTGTTTTCGGCCTTTGGTGTGGAGGTGCTGGCATTCAGTCTGGTAGGGGCAGAGGGAAGGGTGAGGAAGGCGCCAGGGCTAGCCGAAGGAAGCACCCTGCACCGAAAATCTGGCTTTGCCTCCTCTCAAGCAAGGGAAAGGAGAGCCCCAGGGGTAGGAGGCCACTGGGGTCTCTGCTGAGGCCGACCGGGTGTTCATGAGCCCGGGACGGACGCGCAGGGTCAGAAGCTCTGCCTCACCTCCAGTACCTGCAGGAACTCCCGGAAGAGCCGGATCCGCTCCGACTCCAGGGTGATCTGCTCAAAGGCTGAGTCGCACACAAAGCGCTCACGGACCTTGAACGGGAGAGCACTGCTGATGAGACCAGCCCCGGCAAGGCACGGACACCGCCATGAGCACAGGGCAGGGCTGGGGCAGAGGAAGGAAGGGAGCCGAAGCTGGCCGCGAGCTGTGCTACGACTGGGGCGGGCCCCCAGTGGTGGAGAAGCACCGCTGCCCTCAGGACCGAGGGGGTGGTGTTTGGTGCCAGGCTGCAGCGCTGACCTCTTCCCAGGCAGTGCCCAGCTCCAGGGCAGGCACGGCCTGCCTCAGCATGCTTCGGAAGGCAGCCTCCCTGCGCCGCATCCTTCGCGCCTCCTCCTTCTCCCGCTCTCTCTCCCGCGCCTCTGCTTTCTCCAGCAGCTGAGGACAGAAAGAGGGCAGAGCAGGGTCACCCAGGAGGGGGGGCGCCCAGGCCCCACGCAGGCATACTGCAGGACATGGGAGGCTGGGGGCTGGGCTCCGGCCGCCACCCACTGAACGGAGGCGGGGGTGGGGGTACAGTCACACCGGGGCAGTGAGTGAGAAGGAATGGAACAAGGCACAGGGATGAGTTCGAGAACAGAGCGCTGGCCCCGCCCGGCCCCTCACACTGTTGAAGGTCAGCTTGATGTTGCCTGCGTCCAGCGCAGCAGCCCTCTTGTCAAAGCTTATGACGTGGGCGAAGTCCTCAAAGGCTGTGTTCACCTCCACGCAGAAGCCCCGGTCCTGTGGGCACAGTGGCGCATGAAGCAGGGGCCACCATGGGCCGAAGCCTGAAGCCGGCCTCCGGCACAGGCAGGGGTCAGACTACAGGATGCGCTAGAAGTCCCCCAGCCCCCAGAAGAGACCCACGGCACTCCGACGTACTTCTGCTGTCCAAGTCCTCACCACGTGATGACTAAGCCTCCCACGCCTGCCCTTGGTCTGGATGTCGCAGGGAGCGGAGGGGGCACCGATCCCATGGGGAGGGGAGCACGGTGTGTGGTGTGCGTGCGCCCTGTCTGCTGACTGATGCCTGCCTTTCTCACAAGTCATTCTTTGTTCCTTCGGCTTAAGGCTGGGCCCCACATGGGCCCTCCTGCTGCTCAGGAACTTCCTTGCATTCTGTCAACATCTGTCGGTCCCATCCTTTGGCTTATTTCTTGGGTGCTTACTATGCTGCCAGGTACTGTGCTGAGTGCTTCACACACCTTATCTCTTTTAATCCTCAGTATCGAAATTTAACCATAGGTCCTGGCCTCCTGAGTTTATGTGGAAGGAGAAACCAAGGTTTAGAGAAACTAGAGCACTTGCCCCCGGTCCCACAGCTAACTCTACCCCAGGTCCTTCCAACACCGAAGCCCATAGTTTGCAGCACTACCCCCACACAGATCACTCAGTCCTCAGGGGGATTCCAGGCCATCAGGTGTGCAACTCCAGAACACTATTAAAAATACCTCCCCTTCTCGAAGCACCTGGGCCAGACTCCAAGCTTCTCATCTATGCCTCCCAACACCTCCATGAAGCAGAGGCTTAGGAGAGTTATCTCACTGCGCCCAAGTCGACCCGGTGAAAAGTGGAGCCGCTGGAGTGTGCGTCAGTGGAGGCCCAGGCCCGGTCCCCTCCTCCGCCCACCGCACAGCACTAACTTGTGGCGGCCTTCCACCCACGGCAGAGCGTGCTCTTGTCCATTTCGAGAGCATTTCCTCAACCCACGCTCCAGCCCCTCTCAAACATCCCAGTCTCTCTCAGGGGAGTGAAAGCTTCAATCCCACCTCTCCACTGGCTGCTTCCATCAAGCTCACACCCCTCACTCCTGTCCACCCTGCTCTCACCTTCCTCAAGCTAACAACCTGTGCTGCCTTCCCTTTGGTTCAAAATCTTTAAATGCAGCACACGGAAAACAAATCAACGTTTCGTGAACCTACTATAAGCCAGGCACTTTACAAATATTAGCACTGCCCACAACCATGCACATAAATTATCCCTATTCTACACATGAGGAAACTGAGGCTCAGACGTTGTATGACTTGCAGAGGTCTCAACCAACATACCGCCAGGCGTTACCTGACTCCAAGGTCTGCGCTGCACCCACTCTACCCTCTTTACAGACACTGCTTTCTAAAAGCGCTCATGTCCTCAGAGACAACTTCCAAGGGCCCCTTCTCGGTCCTCACTTGACTGATCCTTGTACGTGTGCTGCTCCCTTCGACGACTACCGTCTTGTCTCTCTGACCTCTTTTACTGCCTCTCTTGCCTGTGCTTGTTCCCCTGAGAACAGCACTTGGGTCTTTGCAATCTGGACCGTCCCTAGCAACCCCGGCCCCTCCATCCCTCCTGATTTTCAGACCCATAACAGACTGGATGTTTCACGGAAACTTCAAATTCAGTGGACCCCAAGAGAATTCATTCCCTGTGAGCCATCCGTCTCCACTCCCATGGATCTCCCAGGCCCAGATCTTCTGGCCTCCAGCTGTTCCAAGGCTCTCTGCATTATCCCATGGGGTGAGAGGTGCCCTCACAGTCTGTCTGCCTAGTGGATGGCCACGGGGACTCCTGGGCTCCTCGGCCTTCTGTACGCAGGAGCCCCAAAAGGAGAAGAGGTAAGGGAACTCTCTAAAGAAGCTTCTTTCTCAGGAGGTGTGGACAGACAGGACACAGCAAGGACGGGACTCCTACAGGGCCCGTCAGCAGGACCAGCCACTCTGTGGCAAAGATGTAAGCATCCAATGAAATGTAGCTCTCCTGGGATTCGATATTTATACTTTACGCGATCATCCTATTTAAAATATGGTCTTTGCTCTTTTCCTCCCCCCCCAGGTTACTTTCGAGACTAGTTCCCCAAATGGAATTCCTATTTTCTCCAGCCCTGTTCTGCTGAGTCCTCACTAATGGTACCATCGTCCCACCTCCGCCAACTTCAACCTCCCCCTTCCTTGCCCTCCATGTCACACGCAAAAAATCTATCCACTCGACTTCTGAGTGACTCCACCCTCCTACTTTTAAACTTCTTTTTTTAACAGCAGAAACATTTTTTTCACAAAAATCTTATGTAGAGCCTCAACATATAAAAGAAAAACTGCTATACTTAAAACTAGAGGAAGGAGCATCAACTGTCCCTCTTTCTTGTCCCAAGGCACCCCTGAGGAAACCCAAGGGGAGGGGGGTCCTCAGAAAAACACAGCTGGAGCACTACAGCTCTCCCTCATCTGCTGTCCCTGCTGCCTCTGCCGAGCTCATTCACCACCCAGACCAGCTCCCGCACCGCTAACCGTACCCCAGTCCTGTACTGCTCCGACTTTTCTACCAAAGGGCCCTAACAGCAGGGAGAGAGCCTGCGGGTGAGCCAGAAGAGGACGGCTCAAGCGCCAAATCTGCTCGAATCACCGGCCACTGTGACTTTTCAGTGTCCCGAGGCTTCAAATACTGTCTCTCCCCCACCGATCCCTAAGGACGCAAGCACTCAGTCTGAGAGGCGCTACTCTGCACTCGGACCCCGTGGCTCTTCCAAGACATCCTCCGACCATACCGTTCCCTGGCTGCCCATTACTTACAAGATAAAAACGCAAACTTCTTATGTTAGCATTCAAGGTATTTTACACCTAGGGCTCTCCTTCCAGACTGGGCCGTCGGGTCCCAGCGAAGCAGGAAGCCACAGGACAATAGGGCATGTGTTACCTAATGGTAAGGACTTTTAAAACGTTATGTTTGTATTAAACAGCGAAGTAATACGGTATGAAGATACAACACCTGCGTCTGGAAGCAAAACTCAGGACTTCAGAGAAACGCTGCGTGTGCAGCCACGTTCCTAGCTCTATTCTCAGACCCTTCTGCCCCAGGTGCCAAGTCACTGCCCCAAGATCAGGTATGCGTCGGTGGAAAATCCCCCATTTTTCAGATGAGGAAACTGAGGCTCAGAAAGGTTAAACAGTCTGCCGAAGGTCACACAATTAGTAAGCGGTTAAGCTGGACTCGTGTCCCAGGCAGTCTGCCTCTGCACCGCTGTTCCTAACTGCTGTGCGAACTGCCTCCCCAGCGCCTTTGCGTGTTCTTCACTTCCACCAACGAACACGCTTTCTCTTTGTTTTTTCCTTCTGAAACACGAGGCTCTTAGTGCAGCAATCACTCTTCCATCTTTGGTGGACACGGACGTTGAGAACTCTCTCTCCAGTGTAAGACAAGCAAGGTGGCTGCAAGGTGCCACTAAACTCGCTGCCACGCCAGAGTGGTGGCAGGCACGTGAGGTTAAGGATGGCATGCCCCTGAGGCCACTGAATGCCTTGCAAAACCAGCCCGGTGCTGCTAGATAATCCGTATTTTTGAGAGAAGCTGAAGACCTAGATTTTTCTGTACAATCTCCTAATTTAAAAATGTTAGCAACAAAGTTGAACTTTTTCTAAAACGCTGTACAGGCCAGAAGGAACATCTCTGTGCGCTACCAGCTTACGATTAGCTGTGGCCCTTGCTCCTCAAACGTGCCGTGCCTTTCCCACCCCCTTGCCTCTGCTCCTGCAATACCCTGTGCCTGGGACGCCGGCCTCCTCCACCTACTCGTTCTTAAAGGTGCAGTGCAAAGAGCAATTCTGGTGATTCTCGTCTCCAATAGCACTTGCCCCCCTCCATAATAAGTGTCACGTTTATCTTCCTCCTAGGCCATGAGCTCCTTATGGCCAGAAACTGCAACTTTCTTATTTCTGTGTCCCCGGTGCACAGTCAGGGATCTCAGCAGATCTCTGCTGAACGGAGCCACGCTGCTCTGGCCATACAGGACATAATCAGGGAGTCCTGTCCAGAGAGGTGCCCTGCACCCAGTCTGCATCCATCCACAACCCCGGGCCTCCCTCACCTTAAGGATGTCCTTAATGATCTTCTTCTCATCATGGAATCGTGCCTTCAACTCCTCCACATAGAACTTGAACAAGTCCAGAGGGGTGGAGCCTGCGGGGGAGGGAGGGAGGGGGGCCTGGCGGGCGGCAGCTTCCCGAGGCCTGGGGGAGGGGTCGAGGACAGGACGAGGGAGTGGGGTGCAGAGAGGCTGGCGGGACAGGAAGCCAGGCCAGAGAAGGGGGAGCCTGGCTGCCTTACCCGGCTGGCCCAGCATGTTGGCAAAGCGGACATCAGTGCTGACAGCTGGGTACAGCTCCATCCAGGTGGACATAGAGTGCAGCTGCCCTGTCTCGTGCAGCTCGTCCAGGAAGGTCTGAGCAGGGAGAGGCCAGTTATAGGGAGAGTGAGACAGCGAGAGAGGCAGAGCCAGGGACTGGGGAGGAAGAGAGGGGATGGGAGGGAGAGGCCGGGACAATCCAGACTGAGGAAATGCAGCAACGGAGGCAGAGATGAAGAGCTACAAATGGGGAGGCAGAGAGCAGTGAAAATGGAGAGAATGTAAATACAGAGAGGGACAGACTCAAACATGACAAGGAGCCGGACTAGAAGGCGGAGAAATAGAAACTTGTCTGCAGCATGTCCTTCCTGCGGCTTGCTCTCAGCTTCCCGAAGTGTTAGAGCTAAGGAACCCCCACCACGATCGCCACCGCTGCCACCTCCAAGCTGTGGGACACGCTAGCTCTGCCCATCTGGCTCCCCACCAAAGGGAAATGAACTGGGAGCTGCCAGGCTGTGCCTTTAGGGTGCTCCCTGCTGGCAGCTTCTGGGTGGTGCATTCATCTAGTCTTCCACGAGGAGCACGGCCTCCGGGGGAGGGGACACAGCAGGGGCAGAGCCACAGGTGCAGGGCAGCCTGGTGGAGGAGGCACTGCACGGGACCAGGCAGACACGGCACAGCGGGCCTAGCCGCAAGGAGGCAGGGCATGGGCAAGGGCGGGGTACGGCCCGGGTGGAGCTGAGCGCCTCTCCGGCGGGCAGCAAAGATACCTGGAAGGCCTCCCGGTTCTTGCGTTGCTGACGCCGCTCCCGAAGGCGGGCCCGCTCCCGCTCCTCCTCCTCCTCCCTCTCCAAAGCTCGGATGTGCTCCTCGAAGCAGATCAGTGCATCTTCCTTGTCCATGTCTAAGCACAGGGAGGAGGCTCAGCACCAGTGGGCCACCCTCGCCGACCCCAGCACCCCCCCATGTTCAAAGGTGCTGCCTCAGTAGGTGCCGGGGTCCCCCACGGTGGAGGCGCAAGGGAAGCAGAGGCCTCTGCGGAAGAGGAGACTGGAATGGTGGTTCTGGAGAAGGGTTCATTAACGTATGAGAACAAAATCAGCAAGTAGGCAGCTCTTGTGAAGTCAGTTACTGGAAGTAATCCTATGAGACCGGTCATCTCGGGATCTGAAGTTTTGTGTTTTATGGAACTGGGAATCAATCAGGCTTTGATGAAAGTTCAGAGGGTCTATTTCTGATACTGCCAACGACTACAGGCCAACAACAGCTCATTGTAACAACATGCGACCAGTTAAGGCCCACGGGCCATGACAATTTAAGACCATATTCATAGGAGTTAGAAAAATCATTCTCTCCCGGCCTTCTGACACCTATCCTAGAGCTCCTTCTCCAAGGACACACAATGGCCGGGTCAACAGTGGACCCCGGAGTGGGGGGGGGGGGGGGTCCCAGCATTCTAGCATCTCCAGCCTCTGGAGAGATACAGGGACTGAGTGAATGCTGAGGACCCCTGGACATCCGGGGGGGGGGGGCAAGAAGTGCAGGGGAGCAGTATGAGGCAGGCTCCAGGGTCCCAGGTCGGTGAGGAAGGGGGGACAGGCGGGAGCGGAGACCCGGGCTTACTCTGCAGCTGGTGGTCCTGAGCAAAGCTGGGGTTATCCATGAGGTACTGCTGGGCCTGGGACCACGTAGTTTGGAAGTTGACACTACTCATCCCATCCAGGATGCTCTTCAGGGCCTGGATGTTGCGGCGCCGGAGCTGCTTGGCCTGTTCCTGGGGAGCCACAGCGTCAGGGTCAGGGTGAGGGAGGGCAGGTCGGAGCTACTCAAGTGGGCCTGGGCAGAGGAGCGTCTGGGGAAAGGCAGGCAGCTAGGGAACCCTAGGAGGCCCAGACTCAAGACTTCCACATCCGGGAAGGAGCGCGGATTACAGACCAACCCCTCACAGACGCCCTCCTGACCTCCCACACCCACGTTGTAGACCCCGAGCAGAAGTGGGGGGATGTGCAAGTGCCACACCAGCTTCCAAGTGAGGAGCTGAGACCCTGGGGCAGTGGAGAAATGAATGGCTGGGCTCCGCAAGGACGCAAAGACATGAAAAGCCTCAAGTAAGACAGACTTGACGGATCCAGCCAGTGACTGTTACCTTCTCCTTCTTGGCCAGGAAGAAGAGGACATCATCATAAACCTCTTTTCGATCCCTCTCAGGGACCACAGCCCACACCTCCAGCTCCCCAAAGGTCTGTTCTGCCCGCCTGTGGAGCATATGGGCCGTAGGTAGGCAGGAAGGGGACAGAGACCCTGGGCCCATGTGTTCTCAGGGTTCCCAGACCCCACCCCAGCCTGGCCCCCTGACCGGTAGCGGGTGGTAGAGGTCATGCGTTCGTGCTGCTCCAGGAAATGCTGCAAGGTCTGCTTGGCCTCCTTGGCCCTTAGCCGGGCCTCTTCCTTCTCTTCCTTCTCCCGCTGCGCCTTGTAGGCATTGAATGCCTGCTTTTTCTCACTCAGTTTGGGCAAGGCACTGGGGTGGAAAGGGTGGGAGTGGGGTGGGGATAGAGGAGTCACCCTGAACAGCCCACCAAGCAGGGTCACGGCACACGGAACTGAGTGAGGGGTCCATGCATGGGCACAGCAGGCTGCAGGGAGGCAAGACGGGTCTCTGGGATGAGGGGACGGGCGGGAGGCAGTGAGGGGGAAGACGGGGCTCCAAGACACTAACACTGAGCCCTTTTGCTCTGGGGTTCTCAAGGTGCATTCAGGCCTCCACCCTATCCAGCCCCCTCACCCCAATTAATTCAATTCGAATCAATTCAATTCAACAAGCATTTATTGAATGTCTCGTGTCAGATACCTTTCCCCTCCTCCTCCTGGAGGCCCTCCAGCTTCTTTCCCCTGCACCCTTGCTCTTCTATCACTCTCCTGACTCAGGCCCCTCTGGGGCCTGAGTGTTGAGCTGGGGCTTCTCAGGGAGGCCCTGGCCCAGCCGCTCACAAACACAGTCTGGAGGGCCTGGCTCCCTCTGCCCAGGCCTACCTGTAACGGGGGTCGGTGACCACCATCTTCATGGCCTGTTCCCACGAGGCATTGGAGGGGACAGCCTAGAATGGAGCAGGCAGGGGTCATGGGGCCTGCCCACTTCCAGGCCCCTCCAGGCCTACCCTGGGAGCCCCACCCCCCGCACCTTATCCCTCAGCAGCTCCTTGAAGGCCTGCTTTGCCTTCTCCCGGTTGCTCCAACTGAGGCCAGACCTCTCTGGCTCTGGCTTTGATTCCTCTTCCTCCTGCTGTGGTGGCTGATGCTGTCCAGTAGCACTGGGGGGCAAAGGAGACTCAGCCACAGCATCTCCCAGGCCCCACAGCTTTCAGTGCCCTATGTTGTCAGGAGTATGCCACCCTCTCCTGGCTCCCCAAAGCAGCCCTTTTCTGCCCTCCAGAGGCCATGCCCAGATCTTCACACCCTTCCCAAGAGGCCTGGCAGAAATCAAGGGTTGAACTAGGCTGGGAGCTTGAAGCCAGCATCTGGAATGCCTCGGGGGGGCAGCCCTCACCTGCTGGGGCCCTCCTCCGGCTGCTGCAGAAAGCCCTGCTCCACAGGCTGGGCAGCCTCTGACATATCGCAATCTTCACTCCCACCTGGCTCAGGCTCTAGAAGGCCCAGGGGCAGAGGGGTGGGGCCGGGCGGCCCAGGCGGGGGCTCAGGCTGGGGCTGAGGCGGCTGCGGCTGCAGTATCTGGGGCTGCTGCTGCTGTTTCCTGCAGGTGGGTCGGAACGGCAGTGTCCAGGAGTGGAGCAGAGAGAGGGACCGTCAGGGGCCAGCTGGTCTCTATCCTGCGAAGCACTGGGGCCGGGGCAGGCCGCTCCACAAGGAGACTGACAGCTGGCTCTTCCACAGAGTAGGGATCACAGAGAGTGTCCACCCCCACCCCTCAGGCGGCCCCAAGTACAGGTGGGTAAGTGGGCAAGTCACTCACCCTGCAGCCTCCTGTTTGACTAGAGCTGCAATGGGAAAAGATAACATGGTCACAGGGTGGCAAGGGCCACCCCCCAGAACCGCAGCCCAGGCCCCAGCCCCTCCTCACCCTCCAGGTCATCCAGGTCCTTGGGCCGGGTCCAGCGAGACTCCTTACTCTGGTTGTTATAGTAGTAAGGTTTGCCTGTGTCTGACTTGTACTCTTTCCAGGGACACTGGGACAGCAGCAACTGCAAGAGGATGGGTCAAAGGACATCAGTGGGCTGGGCATGCCCTCTAGCTACAGTCGGGGGAGCTAAGGGGAGCCAGTGAATAGGGAGTTTTTAGCTACCACCTGCCCTGGCTCAACATGAGGGAAGACAAACTTCCTGAGATCCTAGGGAGGCTGGGGGAATGGTCAGGGATCTTGGGATCAGAGGAACCATGTGTATGGTTACAGACTCAGGGGAGGCCAAGGACTCGGAAGGGTCAGGGCAGCTGAAAGGAAGGGCCAGAAAGCCCCGCTCAGGACCTCTGCCTTGGACTTGAGCACGCTGGGCTTCTCCCACACGGACTGCTTGTCGTCGGCATTGTAGTAGTAGATGCGCCCGTCAGGGGCCACATGCTCACTCCACAGGGCCCTCTGGGGGGGCACAGAATGGTGGTCAAGGCCCCATCCCCAAAGCTTCTCCTCCTTACCCCAAAGATTTAACCATCAGCCCCCCGATGTTCAGCTTTTCTACCCAAAGACCCCTGAGTTGGAAGAACTCACCGGAGGGCCTGTCCCAGCCACAGCAGCTAGAAAAGAAGCCAAGGGAAATATTAAGTCCTTGCCCCGACCCTCATCTTATCCCACCTATTCCTCCCCTACTCCATCCCCAATAAATATCCCCTGGTCCCATCAACATCCCAGGCTCCCTGGCATCCCAACAGGCATGATCCAGGGTGGGCTCTAGTCCACGGTCCCCTCTCCCCTGTACCCCCCCAACCTCCGAGCCTGGGGGGAGCAGACCCCCAGAAGACTCACAGCTGGCTGTGTCCGCACCCGGAGCCGTCTGCCGAAGAAAGAGGAGGGGGAAGGGTTGGGGCCAAGCCCAGTGGCCCCCAGGACCCAGGCCATGGGGGATGAAGAAGCAGGCCAGGCCAGGATCCATGTGTCCTGCTCCCAGGGACCTCTGCTCCCTAACAAGCATCCCCCACCCTCTGGGGCCGTGGCTGTAGGATCCTATGGGGAACCGCAGAGCAGCTCTGTTCTTTGTTTTCCTCAAGTGAGAGTATTTTGTTGAGTCAACCTCCGAGGCCCCTCTTCCATAGTGGATGCCAACTGCTACATCCTACCCAGACTCTACTACACTGAGCAATGCCACAGGAAGGTACGGTGAGATCCCCAGGTGCTGTTGCTTCCGCTAGAGACAAAGAAGATGTGAGGAGGGGGGCGCCTGGGTGGCACAGCGGTTAAGCGTCTGCCTTCGGCTCAGGGCGTGATCCCGGCGTTATGGGATCGAGCCCCACATCAGGCTCTTCCGCTATGAGCCTGCTTCTTCCTCTCCCACTCCCCCTGCCTGTGTTCCCTCTCTCTCTGGCTGTCTCTATCACTGTCAAATAAATAAATAAAATCTTTAAAAAAAAAAAAAAAGAAGATGTGAGGAGGGACTCTGTTCAAGTGTCCACAGTGCCAGCTCTATGAGGGTAAGCAGTGTCAGCCACGACTGTGTTCCTTAAGGGAGCTGGGCACAGCGAGGAGTAACAAGAGAGTAACATGCCTTTGGGGAGGAGTGAGAAACTAAAAGAGCAGAGTATGTGGCTGGAGAAGAGGACTTGAGTGTGGGGAGTGCTGCCTGGACCAGGATGGATCCGATGAGAAGAGGGAAAGAATGGAGGCCATTCCCTGTACTCCGAGTCAGACCCACAGGGCTGCAGGGCAAGGCCTGCTTCCTGCTGGCCCCCAGTGCTTACCGCTGCGGTGACAGGCACCGCTGGCATCAGCATTCCTGGCATCATGGGAGGTACCATTCCTGGTATCTAGGGATACAAAGAAGACAAAAAACAACTACCGAGGTGAGGGCAGGCACAAGCAAGGCAGGCTCCTGAGAGATCCCGTTCGGGGCCATGACCTTCACATGGCCCCCCTCTAGACAATCCCCAAGTTTTGGGCTCTCAGCCCAGCCAGAGAGTTTTCTCCCATCATTCAGCAGACAAATCCACATGGGCCTAGGCAAAGCTCCCTCCCTTCTCTCCCTACTTCCTAAAGTCCAGAAGCCCATTCTCACCTCCACCCCCAGCTGGACTCACGGGGTTTTCTGAGGCACTGGTGCAGGAGAGAGGATTACCTGCGTGAGTGGTGGTGGTGCCCCCATTGGTGGAAGCATTGGGGGCATGATGCCAGGTGGCATCGGGGGGATGGCTGGTGGTCTCTGACTCATGGGGGGTAGTCCCATCGGAGGAAAGGGTGGGGGGATTCCTGGAGGGGGCATCTGGAAGTGAGGAAAGGAAGGGACACTGAGCAGAAAAGACACCTCCTTGGACCTGTCAGGGAATATCCACTTGTCTCCCACCCTTCTCAACCCTCCACCCCAGGTCTGAGGCAATTCCAAGGCTTTGGTTCGAGAAGCATAAAGCATGAAACTGCCTGCTCCTCACCACTGAGAAAGATGGAAAACTGGGGGGGGGGGGCTCTTCTGGGTCTAACAGGCAAGCACACGGTTTCTTCAGAAGTAGGGAAGGGAGAGGGAAAAGTCTAACTGCCACCAGACTGTGGCTGGAAGGCTCCATCTCTTCAGCAACTCTCCCCAAAGAGGCCTCTCAGAAGCAGGGCCAGAAGGCAGGATTCCAGGTACCCACATCCCCCAGTCCCCTGCCTCCCATCCCTTTTTCTCCAGCTTGATGACCACCAGCTGCTACTTCAGCCTGACTTCTGTGGCACATTGAAAGAACAGAGAAGGAGTAGTGAAACAGAAAGGCAGCCCCACCGTGCCCTCACACTAACAGGGTCTTTTCCCTTCCACTTCTCCTACCCCAGCCCCAGTGTGTCCCAAGGACAAAAAGACAAAAGGGGAGCTGTCAGCTTTATGGACTGGGAGCTTCACAGCAGCTCCCCCCACCCCGATGCCCAAGCAACACCACCCCTTTCCAAGGGCAGCAGAGGAGGCAGGACACAAAACCGTGCTGGCGACGCAGCGGTGCTAGGGACCGGGGAGATGGGGGTGCAGGCTGGAAAAGCCAAGCCCAGGGAAAGACATAAAACTTACGAAGGGTGGTGGCATCATGGGGGGCCCCGGTGGGAAGGGGGCAGGCGCTGCTGGGGGCCGGGGACCAGAATCGGGAACCGACTGTTGAGGGAGAGAAAAGTCATAGGACCCAGGATGGGCAAAGAGATGGGCTTTTGCAGAAGGGAAGCAGAGCGGTGAGGATGAAAAAGGAGCACAAAGTTCAGAGGAAGGGTCTCCTGGCCCGGTTTCCTGCCCACGCCCAGCTCCAAGCCCTGGCTAGGTCTGCTCTCTTCCACCAGCCAAGAGCCAGCCGGCCGGGCCCATCCCAGGTCGTCTTTATCGCGCCAGAACCACAGAAGAGATGGAGGCGGCTGTACCACAGGCCCAGTCTGGCTCTTCCCGATGCTTTTCATCCATTCTCCCAACTATGGGCAAGGCTGTGCCTTCTCAAGCCTTAAACACAGGTCTCTCATTCCCAAAGCAGCCAGGGAGGAAGTGACCTCTTTTCCCGTCCCCCTACCTGAATTCACCCCAAAGCCCTCTAAACCCCAAACAGTCACCACGTCTTCTTAAGAGCTAGCCTCCCTCTCTCTTCACTGCGGGGGGGGGGGGGGGCACAACTGGCCTCGTCGTTACTTCCTCGCTCACTCTTTGACACCTCCCACTCCCAATCACCCTCTCCTCTACGGCTCTACTCCCCCTCCCCTACGGATCCCAAACTCCTCTCCCTGTGGCTGAGACTTGGAACAGCCCACATCTCCCTGTCCTATGCTTACTAGCTGCCACATCCCATTCCGCAGTCGTTGGCTTAAATACCACTTGCTCCCAGGAGCCTTCCTGACTGTTGAATTTATTCTCTATCTGATGCCCTTCTTAGTTTCCTGTTGTATACAGTTTCGTAATTATTACGTTTCCCCTTACTAATGTGTGATAACATTCCATGAGGACAGGGATGTGTCGGACTTATTGAAAACTGGACTCCTGGTACCTGCCACAGTGTCTGGCACATAATGGGTACTCAATAAATATTGAATGAATGCAAGAAGGAACAAATGAAGGAACAAACACTCCCAATTCTAAAAATTCATCCTATTGATATAGCCAAATTCATCCTATAATGGCCAAAATGATATGTGTATGTTTCCATTCCAGCATTATTCGTAAAAACAGAAGATTGGAATCAGCCTAAATACCTGTTACATATGAAATTATAAACAAACATAAAATGGAATATTATGCAGTCGTAAAAAATGAAGAAGTTCACTGTCTTGATAGGAGCAATCTCTAAGATATATTAAAAAGTGGAAAAAATGCAAAGGGCAGCAAGTGGGATCATTTGAATGAAAGCTGGAGAGAAAAGATGACATAAAGAAATCAGCAGAAGGGGGACTGAGGTGGGAAGGGAAACTTCTCACTGTATGTATGTCCTTTTGTAACTTTTGAATATGGATCCATGTGACTATAGCACCCATTCCAAAAAAAAATCTTTTCAAGTGAACTGAGGCTTGGAGATAGAGCTAAAAGGCTGTGCCCTTCCTCCTTTTGCTTGAGGGTTAGAGAGTTTCAGGGAGGAGTTCTAGGGAAAGCTGGTAGCTGGCTGAAGAGGAGCCATCCCACTGCTGCCCAACTTCCCTATTTCCCCAGTGACCCCTATGTTGAGAAGGCTCGGCATTTAAAGATGCTTCCTAATCTCTACCTCTCATAATATCTGTCCTTCCTCTTTACCCACCCATCTCATCCTAAGGAGAGAAGGGGATAAGCCACACTATTCCACCTTAAATCACCTTTCTCAGTGTTCAACTACTCTGGCCCCGTATTCAGACCTGCTCTTGACAGAGACTGTCCTTAGCATGGGAAGTCAGAAATTAATCACCGTGGGAGGAACTCCAATTCTCTGTGCTACACTTGCCCATCTCCAGCTGCCTTAGGACCCTCTCTGACCTCCCAGATGCTACGTAACCACGTCTGGGTCCTACCAGGCTCCAGAGTTGCCCACCTGAGATTGGCACCACCATCCATACAGTTGTCTAAGATGGAAACTGGTGAGTCGTTCTTCACACCTCCCTCTTGTCAATACGTCATTGAGTCCTGCTAACTGTACCTCATACACATTTCTTGAATTCGTCCACTTCTCTCTATTTCCTCCTCCGCCCCACCACCCCTCTTGTTTTCATCTGATCTTCTGTAGTAGTCTCCCCACATCCACAACAAGCTCATCAAAACGCACCTCAAATCATGTTACTCCCTGCTTAAAATTCTTCAGTGGCTCCCATTGTTCTTAGGGTAGACACCAAAACTCCTCCCCAAGGCCTGGGAGGCTGTGGGAGGTTTGCTTCCCAACTGCCTCGCCAGCCTCATCCACGCTGAGCTCCTGGGTCTTCACTCACCTGCTCTCAGTTCTCCCACATCAGACCTGCAGCTTGCCTGGCACGACTTCCTGCCGACTCCACACACCTAGCCTACAGGTCTCACATGACCAGTCGTCGCTTCCTCAGGAAAGGCTTCCTCCCAGGCCAGTGGCCTAGGCTTAGTCAGAGCCCTCTTTCACGTGCTCGTGTACCACCCACCCTCCCCTTTAGCGACTACCCACTGCAAGTTTAGTCACTTCCATAATGCTGATTGTCCCATTATTTTATGTGGCCACTAATAAAAAAACAAATGCCACCACTTAAATGATACTCTGTCGATTTTAAGATGTCTTGCCAAGAAATTTTAAAATGTGAGTCTTAGGATCAATGAAATATCTGTTGCCTCCACCAGATCTTAGACTTGAAGGGCCAGGGACTTTGCCTGTTTGGGCTTACCCTGATCTGCTATCCCCACTGCATTTTCCTCACTGCCCCCCACCGGAACACAGAAGGTGTTAGTAAGTATTTGTTGACTTAGTATTTGTTGACAAAATACATCCACTGATAAGGCCTTGTAGTTATTCAGGGAACACAGAATTGTCAGAGCTGGAGGGGACTCTGGCAACCATCCAAGGTAGTCTCCTTGAGACTGATGAGAAAAAGAAGGGGAATTATCAGTCCCAGGCTCCACCATGGTCAGGGACAGAGCCAGGACTGGATCCAACCTGCCCTCCAGTCCTACCCCCTCAGTTCTTGCCACAGGAAGCAGGTCTGTTTTTTCACTCCAGCATCTTCCTAGCTACCCATGTGGTTAACTCAGCAAGGATCCAACCCTTCCTTGAGAACTAGTGGTGGCTCCCTACTGCTCACCTTACAGAATCTGACCTAACATTCAGTCTTTCAGCAAGACCCATCTACTCTTCTTGGCTCCGCCCGACTCAATGGCTTCCCTCCTCCTCTCTGCACAGCAATTGTTAGGTTACACCATGTGTTCCTTTTATCCTACTTTCTCAAGTGTCTCTCACTTTCTCAAGATGATCCAACATTCACCTCCTTCAGATTACCTTTACGATTATCCTCCACACATACACATACTCCTCCCTCCCTGTGTCCCCTCAGGATAAATGCTGCACTACTTGGCACTGATGACACGCTACTCTGTGGATGTTTGCTGGGTGTTCCCCACAGGAAAGCCTGTCTCCCTACTTGGGAGGAGATTTCTCCATATTGGGGGATTATGTTTTCTCCTCTTAAGCCTCCCCTTGAGTGTCTAGTCAGGGCCCTGCATACAAAGTGCTGTGACAGAATGCAGACTCATCCTTAACCTTATTTGATTTTTGCATGCTGGAATAGCCTAAAACAGGCAAATACGTGCGTGCGCGCCCATGTGTCCAGGTACATTTGTATAAATTCTCTGGGTAAAGGCGGCCTATAATGAGATGGACGTCTTGGCAGAGGCTATCTGTATGGCTGGGGAAAGGGAACTGGAATCAAATACTGGCATGGGAAAAACCTACATAATAAAACACTCACTGTATGTGAGCATCTTTAACTTGGCATATGTGCCGCTGAAGCGAGCACTGACCGTCTTTAACTTGGAACGGAGACCCCTGGCCAGGATCCAGATGCTGGACTGTTTTGGACAGTTCCCGCAGAGGACAGAGCGACGGAATGAACATATATTACCATGGAACTTCCACAGCCCTCCCTTCCCTGGGCTTCCCGTGCAGTGTGTATACTTTTCTTCCTGAAACACCCCTGCCCCTATCTCACTTGCTGCAGTGCCTGGACAACTGTGGGTCTCATTACACCTTGGGGCAAGACTGAAGTAACTCGTGTGACAGAGGGATACAGGAAAGGGGCTGAAAGAGCAGATCCTGTGTCTTTCCTGGAACAAAAACACATATGTGGGCTGGAGAGAGACGAAGAGACAATTGATCATCTGGTCATCATGTGTTCACCTGGGCCACTGGAAGGACCACTCCCCCCAAAGGTGCAATCAATTCTTCCACATCTAAGCGGCATCTCAGAACTAAAGATTCAGAAGAAAGAATAAAAGGGGAAAAGAACAAGAATGGAGAGACGGAAGGAAGAGTGTGGAAAGAGGGAATACCTAATTAATATTTATTGAGTGCTTATTACGGGCCAGATATCATGTCAAACAATCATTTAATCCTTGCAACCTAATAGGTTATTATTGCCCCCATTTTATAAATAAAGAAACTGAGGTTCGGAGAGATTAAATAACTTGACCAAGGTTCCAAAGGATTAAACAGCAGAGGCAGGTTTGGAATCCATGCAGCCTGACCCCAAGCCTGTGCTTTCAACCACTCCACAAAGCTGTCTCCCAGCAAGGATGATGGTGCCACAGCTATCTCTTACAAACTGATTCTCCTGTTTTCTTTTCACCCCAACCCACAACACACAATCCTGAAATCCTCCAGGTGATCCCAAGGATGGTCTGGTCTGACTTACTCCCTAAAGGGATTTGTGTTGGAAAATGAAAGCTGGAAGGCACACCTCTCAGAAAGAGTACCTCTCATCAAAAAGAAAAATACCACAGAGGCCGAGAGGCCAGCCAATTACCCTGAAGTCAACCTTTACCTGCTGCCCTGCTTCAGCTGCCCCAACAGTGCCAGCCCCCTCCGTGTTCAAGACCATCCTAGTCCCCACTCCTCTATACCAGCCTTAGTATATTCCTCCTTCTCCCCACAGATATTGGCTGTCTACTAGAAAATAGCTTCCATTGCTTCTCTCTGTCCTGCCTTCTCCTCAGAATGAAGACCTCATTCTGGTCTTCATTTTCTTGGGTTAGGTCTCTCTCCTCTGCCACTTTCAGAGTTCCTCCATCCCTCCAGTAGGATGCCAGAGGCGCTGGCTAGCCTGCTCCAGCCCTGCAGGCTTTGTGCCGACCATCCCCCACATCCCTGGGGATTTTCTGCAGCCCCAGCTAAAGGCCTCGCCTCCATCTTCAGCCTGTTTTCCCTTGCTTCCCCACATCCTAGAACCCATTCTCCTGAACTCTTTCCTCAAGAACCACTCCATTTGGAAGCTGGAAAAGATCTGGGGTATCATTCTCATGCATTTTCCTTGGTTGCTTTTTTTTTTTTTTTTCCTCAAACCGATGGGAAATGTGAGGCCCAAAGAAAGGTAGTGACTTGCCCAAGGTCACACAGAGTTGTTAACACAGTTTGTTGATGGCAGAGCCAGGGTTGGGACCAAGGGTCCTCTGCTTTCTCATTTCTTGGACTACCAGCACTAGATGGGGGCCGCCGCCTTTCTTTCCTCAGGAGACAATGCCCCCTCACCTCAGGAGACAATGCGGGAAACGAAGGAGGGGGTCTCCAAGCGATCTTACCGGGCATCCAGGGCTTCCAAAGGAAACAAACACTGGGCCTGACGAGGGCGTCTTGCACGCCAAATACCCCGCAAGGGGAAACTGTGGCCCCCAGCTCTCCCCTTGTCCCCCGGTTCCCACATTCCCGCCCCCTCTCCTTTCCTGACCTTTCTCCACAAACCCACCCTTCTCTCCTTCCCTTCCTCCTCCTCACCCAGTCCCGCAACTCTCGCTTCCCTCAACCCCCCTCTCCCCCACCCCCGCCATCCTCCATCATGGCCTCCCCGCCCCTTCTCCCCCAAATCCCCGCTCCCCTCCCCCTCCCGGGCTCCTTTCCCTAACCCCTCATGCCCCTCGCCCTCCCCCGGGGTCCCGGGTACCCCCGGCGGCCTCCCCGCTCCCCCCCGGCCCCGGCCCGGGCCGCCGGGGGCGCTGTGGGACCGCCCCGGGCCCCTCCACCCCCGCGCGGGGACGTTACCATGCCAGAGCCTCCGAGCAGCTGGGCCGGCTCGGCCCACCCGCCAGTAAAAGCCGCTCTGATTGGCCGGGCCGCAGCCGGGAAGGCGGGGCCAGTGGGGGGTCGCACCCCTTGGTGGCCGGGGCTCCGGTCGCGCCCGCGGACCAGCCGGGCCCTGCACCGGCCCGGAGCGCCCGGGCCCGGCCCCGCCCCCGGCGCGGACAGCCAGACCCCGCCTCCGCGCCGCCAGGTCCCGGGCCCGCCCACGGGGGGCGGGGCGCGCCTCCGGGCTCCTGACGCGCGGCGCGAGCCGCAGAAGCCCGGGCGCGCCAAGCGGCTTGAGCGCGCTTCCCGGGCCGGCTCCCCGCGTCGGCCGCTCTCCTGCCTTCCCGCCCTTCCCGCCGGCCGCCTCCGGACCTGGGCCCGTCGTTTCCCGGCTGTCGCAGCTCGGCTGGCGCGTCCGCTGCGCACGGGCGCTCGCTCCCAGGACCTGGGGGCTGGACCGACGTGTTCATTCAGAATGTAGGGGTATCTTTGCACTTCACAAAGAGTTTTTTTATTCTTTGCCTAGTTATTTTTTAGCATTTTAAATTCATTCGTTAAACAAGTGTTTGTTGAACATCTGTTATGTGCCTCAAACTGTTCCAGGCACTGGGCAGACGGCAATTGAAAAAAAAGCATACAGATCCTCTGAAATCCCTGCCCTCCGAGGCGGCGTGCGTGCTTCTTAGGTGAGCCTGAAGTTACTTCTTTTAAGATTTGGCTCCCACCAAGCGGTGAAAGTGAGCCAATCATTTATAGGCGTTAGAGATGTGAGCGAAATACTACGTTGTGCAGAAAGGGAATTACAACCCACAACCCCAAACTAATGAATATGCAGAAGGTTTCAGGGCTAGTAACTGACAGGACTCCTGATACGGGTGCAGAAAGGGATCGAGCACCTTCTCTCCAAAGCCTGGATAAAAATGCTTCCTTTTTTCTTTACTCATCAACGCTTAGTTGAGTCTGTACTCTGTACTCGGTGCTGTGCTAGGTGCTGGAGTTTCAAAACTTGTGAGCCGGGTTCCTGCTTGCAAGGGGCTTAGAGTCTACCGAGAGAGTGGTAGGGCAACCACCAACAGGAAGCAGAACTCCTAAATTAAATAGGACAAATGGGAGGAAAGGAAGAGGGATTCGTTCTTGGGGACCATTGTAGAGAGAAACTGCATTATGGTTTTCTTCACAATACCTAGATAGCCTCAAATGAAGGCCTAGTCTTGTGGTTTTCAAACTTTATTACTGAGACCTCTGGGCATCGCAGAAGTGGTCAGAGGTTCCATAAACTTGTACCAGTCACATTTAATTTTATTTTTTTTCTTTTTCAAATAAGGTATTTCTTAGCCTACGTAGGCACCTATTTTAAAGAGTCAAATAATTGTATATGATTTGTTAGTAAAAACATCAAAGCCCTGCCTCCATCTTCTCTCCCTCCCTGGAGGCAGCCATTTTCAGCTCTTTGAAGCTGTTTCTTTTGGCATTTTACCTTCATTACCCTGGCCCTCCTCCAGCTGCATCCCTCCCCACAGGAGTCCAAGGGGATATGCCTATCCAAGGCCTATTTACCCCCTAATAAGCCATACTCTGAAGACCTGGGGCCTTGGATTTCCCTGCCCAGCTTGCCTCCTTGGAGCTTTCTTCCCCAGGAGACCTTGCTGATGGGCGTCACTAGGCCTGAGGGATAGCCAAGGAGCAGTTTTTTGCAGCAAGAAGGAAGAGCCCAAGCTGGGGTCTCCACAGGACCCTGTGTGAAGCTCTCTCAATGTATGACACAGGCAATAACAGAGGAGAAGGAGGTGAGACAAGAGCCAGGGGCCGGGGGCTCCTATTTTCTAGCGGAACTCTGAGGATTCCAAACATTCTAATTTAGAACCTGGTTTTCCAGGTTCTTATGAAGGTAGATTGGTAAAGTGAAGAGTTTAGAAGGTATTTTATTTAAGTTTTTAGTTTAATTTGTAACATTAAAATATTTGAGTACATATCCCATTTGTAGTCTTGCCTCAGCTCCCACAAATAAAAGGGGCAGATTGGAGAATTTAACTTTGTTCCCTTCAGGTCTCCCCCACCCCCAACTGATCCCTCACTCTCATCCCCCAACTGGCAAATTTAATCCAATAATTTTTGTTAGTTTGGTTTTCAGTTTTTACAACACTGACTGCACCTGCGACTCGGAGTTGAGCCATGTAGAAAACTTCGATGACTCTTCCTCTCCTGCACAACTTTCGATTTTTCCTGGAATTAATACTTACCTTGTTTTTTCATTTGTTTAGTTTTCTATGTATTTATCACAAAATCTGCCTCAGAATCTTCCCCTAGTTGCCTGAATCTCTTCCCAGAATATCTAGACACAGCAGAGACTCTATCAACTTCATCTTCTTGAAGAGATCTCTGCTGGAGCCTTCTGACTTCCAGTCCGAGCCTTTATCCTCTACCCTTGCTACACACCTGGCAACCTGGACTCTCCTCTCTCATCTTCCTGGCATTGTCTTTGATCTCTCCTTTGTTGGCTCTTTTATTTGCCATATTCCATGTCTTTTTCTGTTGTTTAATTTATTCCCTCTTTTTGGAGACCATCTTGCAGAAGCTTCTTGAGAAAAGGAGAGGGAAATTATTTTGAAACTTTGCATGTTTGACATCGCCATTTTTCTACTCCAACACTTGATTGATTGTTTGGTTGGGTATTGAATTTCTTCGGAATTATGAAGGCATTGTGACATTACCTTCTAGCTTTCATTATTGCTCATGAGAAGTCTGAAGCTTTGTAAGTCCTTATCCTTTGTAAGTGGCTTCTTCCCCATCTCTGAACCTCTCCTTGTCTCCAGTGTTCTAAGATGGCAGTGATATGTCTGGATGAGAGGCTATTTGTTGTGCTGGGCACTTAGTGCCCCCTCACTTCAATTATCCCATTGGTGATTTCTTCCCTTCCATTTTCCCCATTCTTTCTTTTTGGGGACGCCTAAAATCCAGATGATGAATCTGATGGAATGCTCCTACCAATTTCTTATTTTTTTTCTCCTACTTTCCATCGTTACTACTTTGTGTCCTGGGAGAGTTCTCAATCTTATCTTCCCATTCTTCTACTGAGTTTTTCAATATTGTAAAGATTTTTATTACTCTCACTTTACTGTTATTCTTCGAGTATTCCTTTCTAATATCTTATTTTGTTTCAGTGTCACAATGGTTTCTTATCTCTGAAGCTACTAATGGTAGTTTTGTTTCAATTTTCTTCTTTCTGCGTAATGTTTGTTTGCTCTAAATTTCTTTTTCTGTTGTTTTGGTCTCTCTCGTGTTAGAATCTTTTCTTGGACGTCTTATAATCCTGGGTCGTTTGCTCACATTAAAGGATGGGTTACCAAAAAGCCCACGGGAGGCATCTGTGTTCTGTGAGCTCAGGTATATGGGTGGGGCTTGTTGGCCAAGAGTTTCACTGCAGGGAACCCCTAATGCTACCATCCTTAGGTCTTCCTTCTGGGGTGGTCAGGCATCTGGCACAACCAATTCTGTTTGCCATCCAGTTGCCCCACTGCTGCCTTAGGACCCATCCTTCTCTAGTCTAAGTCAATAACCACTGGTCCGTATGCTTTCCAACTTCATAAAGTATTCTGTTCCTGTCTCCTCTCCTGTTTCCCTGGCTTTGTGGATTTTTGGCCTAAAAAATCCCTTTGCTATAGTTTTAGTGTATTTTTAGTAGAGCAAAATTAGATACATGTGTTCAATCTACCATTTTTATCCAGGAACTTTAAATATATTTTATCTGTTTTTAGGGGCGCCTGGGTAGCGCAGTCGTTAAAGCGTCTGCCTTCGGCTCAGGGCCTGATCCCGGCGTGCCGGGATCGAGTCCCACATCGGGCTCCTCCGCTGTGAGCCTGCTTCTTCCTTTCCCACTCCCCCTGCTGTGTTCCCTCTCTCACTGGCTGTCTCTCTGTCACATAAATAAAAAAAAATAAAAAAAAAAATCTAAATATATTTTATCTGTTTTTAAAACAGTAGTTTAAAAATATGTATACTCAAGGGGCGCCTGGCTGTGGCTCAGTCAGTGGAGCGTGCGACTCTTGATCTTAGGGTCATAAGTTCGAGCCGCACGTTGGGTGTAGAGATCACTTTAATAAAAAATTAATTAAAAATATATACACTCAAATGTTCTACATACCAAGTTTTGCAGTTTACCAAAACATCCTTGTTGACGTTGAATAATTTTATAACACTGGGATATCATGAAATTGAACTTATACTATTAATGTATTCTAGTAAGATATTGCTTTTATCTGTTTTCGGTAGTGAGGTTCTGCAAAAGGCTTTGCTTGGAAAAGGAGATTGCTGCTTAAAAAAAAAAAAAAAGGTTTACAAACATCTTTCCTGGGCTAGGATCATTAAGGGTGGCTCTTTTTTTTTCTTTTTCTTTTCTTTTCTTTTTTTAAAGATTTTATTTATTTATTTGACAGACATAGAGACAGCCAGCGAGAGAGGGAACACAAGCAGGGGGAGTGGGAGAGGAAGAAGCAGGCTCATAGCGGAGGAGCCTGATGTGGGGCTCGATCCCACAACGCCGGGATCACGCCCTGAGCCGAAGGCAGACGCTTAACCGCTGTGCCACCCAGGCGCCCCCCTTTTTTTTTCTTTTTAGAGAAGAAGCAGGGGAGGGGCAGAGGGAGAGGGAAAGAATCTTAAACAGGCTCCACCCCCGTCACGTAGCCAATCTCATGACCCTGAGATCATGACCTGAGCCCAAATCAAGAGCCAAATTTTGTCATGTTTTCATTTCCACTCAGTTCACAATATTTCATAATTTTCCTTGTGATTTCTTTTTTGATTCATGGATTATATAGAAGTTGCTTAATTTGCAAGTATTTGGGAATTTTCTAGGTATTTCTCAATTATTGATTTATAGTTTAATTCCACTGTGGTCAGAGAACATATTTTTTTAATGATTTATTTATTTGTTTATTTGAGAGAGAGAGAGTGCATGCGCACAGGGGGAGACGCAGAGCGAGAGAGGCAGAGGCCCCACTGAGTAAGGAGCACCCACCCAGGCTCTATCCCATGACCCTGAGATCATGACCTCAGCGGAAATCAAGAGTCGGTCACTTAACTGACTGAGCCATCCAGGCATCCCATTATATGACTCTAATCTCATAAACTTACTGACATTTGTTTTAAGGCTCAGATTATTGTTACATATGCATTTGGAAATAACATGTGTCCCGCTGTTGTTGCATGAGGTGTTCTATAAATGTCAGTTGAGTCAAGTGGGTTGATAGTGTTTTTCAAAACCTCTAAGTCCTTACTTATTTTTTTCTACTTTTACCAGTTCCTGCAAGAGAAGTGTTGAAATCTCTAATTGTGGATTTGTCCATTTGTCCTTTCATGTCTGTAAGTTTTTTTGCTTTGTATATTTTGAAGCTCTGTTATTAGGTTCATGCACATATAGGATTATATCCTTCTTTTAAAGATTATATATATTTATTTGAGAGAGAGGGAGAGCACAAGCAGGGGGAGGGGCAGAGGGAGAAGGAAAAGCAGACTCCCCGATGAGCAGGGAGCCCAACATGGGGGTTTGATCCCAGGACCCTGAGATCATGACCTGAGTGGTAGGCAGATGCTTAACCAACTAAGCCATGCAGGCGCCCTGGATTATGTCCCCTTTATTAATGAACATCTCTATCATTATGGAATGTCCCTCCCGTTTTTATCTTTGCTGATATTTCTTATTCTAAAGTCTGCTATTAATATAGCCATCCCAGCTTTCTTTTTGAATAGTATTAGCATGGTTTATCTCTTTCTCTCCTTTTACTTTTAACCTATGTGTGTCTTTTTTTTTTTTTAAGGTTTTATTTATTTATTTGAGAGAGAGAGACAGCCAGCGAGAGAGGGAACACAAGCAGGGGGAGTGGGAGAGGAAGAAGCAGGCTCCTAGCAGAGACTCGATGTGGGGCTCGATCCCAGAATGCTGGGATCACGCCCTGAGCCGAAGGCAGACGCTTAATGACTGCGCCACCCAGGCGCCCCGATGTGTGTCTTTTTATTTTTAAGTGTGGTTTCTTATAGACAGCACATAATTGAGTCTTGGGTTTTTCTTTATTGAACCTTACAATCTCTATCTTTTCATTAGCTTTCTTAGGTCATTTATATGTAATCTAATTATCAGTATGATTGGGTTCAAAAGAAAGAAGAAAGGGAGGAAGGGGAGGAAGAAGAGGGAAAAAGGAAAGGACCCCAGACTGGGAATCAGGAAACAAGGGTGAAGTCCTGGCTCTGTACTTTCCCAGCTCTTTGACTTTAGGTAAATCTCGTGAGTCTTCTGAGTCTTAAGTGGCTCATCCATGTTTTTAAGGATGAATAAGTTATTTGTAAACTACAACGTGCTCTGAAATGTTAAGGGATTAAAGGACTATCCAGTGCCAGATGTATAGATAGAGAGGTATCTGTAAATCAGGGTATGAGTGCCTCAAAGACAGAACTAGGTCTCACTCGTTCTGTATTTCTAGCTTTGAGTATACGAATGAACTGATGGTATATGGAAGGTTGGTGTCAGGTGACAAGTTATTAAGTGGCCATGGCACTGCTAACTGAACTTTACAATATTTAGTTCCTTATCTGTTAAGTGGGAGTACTTTTAAGTAGCATGGAAGAATAATTTGCAAGTATACGTATTTGTTCTTACATATGCATTCATTCAACAAGTGTTTATTAAGTGCCTACTGTGTGCCAGGCTTGGTTCTAGGTCCTGGGCATACAACAATGTCCATTTTAGACATTTGTTTCTAAAAGCAATCTTGCAATAATGATCCCCTTCAGTAAGGAAAAGTGCTGATAGAGCCTAGATCCTTGGTGCAAATGCAAACATATCACCATTACTTATTGATTGGTTCTAATTTTTAAAAACTTTTCTTTGGGCAAAGAACTTTTTCTAATTATTTTTTCCTATTTTTAGCCAGCAATATTTAGTTTGGTAGCAGACATTTAAGGACTTAAGAAAAAAAACAATAGGTCGACACGGGACACCGGGGTGGCTCAGTTGGTTAAGCATCTGCCTTCCACTCAGGTCATGGTCCCTGGGATTGAGTCCCACATCGGGCTCCTTGCTCAGCACGGAGGCTGCTTCTCCCTCTGCCTGCCGCTCCCCCTGCTTGCATGCTCTCTCTCTCTCTCTCTGACAAATAAAATCTTTAAAAACAAAAACAAAAAAAACCCACAATAGGTCGACTTAATATATATTAGGTAATAGATAAAAAGCTAGATAACCACGCAGATAGCTGACAAGGAGCCATTCTTCTAATCAAGCTGATGATGTCACTGGAGAAGAGGTCAGTTGGAACCTGATGTCTGGCAGTTACAGGGAGCTGTGGCTAGGCAGAGGGTACTTAGGAACTGCCCTGGAGTCCTTAACCCCAAAGCAGCTAGCATCACATGTCCAGGCCTGGGTACCAGAGACACAGGACACCTTTGCAACTAACAGGGTGATCCGAAATGGAGAAAGACAGGCCCCCACAGTTGATGACCCCTGCATCGGTGAAAGCCATCATCTCAAGGATTGAGGCTGCCCAGCTAACACGGGCTCAGGAGGTAACACCTGTAATGAAGGGGTCAACCCTTCTATTGGGATCTGATGTGGAGACTGGGAACTGAGCCCAGACTGGGACAGCAGTCCAGCTCTGGGCCTTCAGGGGTCCTGGGATCCTCAGCGAGCTGGGTTTGCAGAGTAATCCAAACTATCTATGTCCTAGACTTGGCCTCTTAGAGTGAGCGGGAATCAAGCCACCCCACGAGACAGGGCATAGGAAAGGAGCAGCCCATGAGGAAGCCCCAGGATGGCCCTGAGACACATAGTGATAAGTCTTAGCAGGGCAAGAGGGGGGGCCCAGAGTTCCTGATTCAGGCCTGTTCTTGGCCACCAGTCAGAATCCTTCACGCTAAGCCCTAGAAGCTTACAGGGAAATGGCCAAAGACTGAAATCACCCTGCACGTGAGCCTCTAGTGCATTTTTTTTAATGGGAGCCTCTGATCCTAAGGGTTTCTTGGGGCCTCATTTCTTTAGCCTGTTGCTTCTGGATCCTTGTGAGGAGAGATGTCCAGAAATCCCTAGAAAATTTTGAAATTCTGAAGAAATGTATGCTCTGGATTTTTAGTGTTCTCTCCCTTCCTGACCTGTCTTAATCATCGAAGTGACATTAAGAAGAGCTAACACTTATTTTATGTACCAGGCACCGTCCTAAGTGCTTTACAAATATTGGTTCATTTAATCTTTAGAAAAATTGTGACGTGGGTACCGTAATGATCCCCAGTTTATAAGTAAGAACACTGAGGCCCCAAGAGGTGAACTGACTTGTCTGAGATCACACTACCGGGACATGGGATCTGGTGCCAGAGTTCCCATCCCTAAACACTACAATCTGCTGCCTCCCCTATAGGATATCTCTTCCCAGCTCTCAGACATCTTGGACAATGTCAACTGTGTCATCAACCGCTTCCAGGAAGAATTGGGATATGATTTAAAAGAAAAGGTGAAATCTGAACGAACAGAGCAAAAGGGCAAGAACAGATTCATCTTGCTGGAGAAAATTGCCTCCTTCTCTGAAGATGCTAAGACCAAAGAGAAGCACTTGTACGAAATTCTCCGCTGGCTGGGTGACTGGGGTGAGTCTGCAGACCGGGTGCCTGGGGGCGGGCACCTTCCCCGCTGGACACTGGTCCCACACTCACTCCTGTCTCCTCCTTTCCCCACCCCACGTCGGCTCTTGCCGGGAGGGGAAAGCGGGGCAGCAGGTGCAGTGCCTCTCCACTGAGACCTTCCCCCACTCCTGTCACAGCGATCCCGTCTACTCCCCAGAGGGACAAACATGTAATTGTCCAGAATATAGTAGATTGTGACATTAGCTGCATGTGTGATGAAGCTAAGTCACAGGTCCATTGTGACATCTCATTTTTTAGCAGGGTTGAAACTAAATTCAAACCCAAGCTGCTTTATTTATTTTGTTTTTATTTTTTCCAGATTTATTGAGACGTAATTGACAAATAACATTGTGTAATTTAAAGTGTACAATGCGATGATTTGATAGACATATATGTTGTGCGAGGCTTGTCACAATCAGGTTAGTTAACACATCCATCATCTCACAGGTTACCCACCCCCCCTTTTTTTTCTGGTGGGCCTATTACAGGCACACAGTATGGCATTGTTGGTATAGTCACCACACTATATTAGATCCCCAGAACTTTTTTATTTTTTAGCTGAAACTTTGTACCCTTTGGCCAACATCTCCCCATTTCCCCCACCCCCCAGCCCCTGGTAACCACCATTCTACTGTCTGTTTCTGTGAGTTCAGCTTTTTAGATTCCACATGTGAGATCATGTGGTGTTTGTCTTTCTCTGTTTGACTTATTTCACTTGCCGTAATATCCTCAAGGTCTATCCATGTTGTGACAAATGGCAGGATTTCCTTTGTTATGACTGAATAATATTTCATTGTATAAAGGGGGCTCCTGGCTGGCTCAGTTGGAAGAGCATGTGACTCTTGACCTCAAAGTCATGAGTTAAAGCCCCACGTTGGGGGTAGAGGTTACTTAAATAAATAAATAAACTAAAAAAAATAAATATTTCCTCATATATACCACATTTTCTTTAGCCACTCATCGATCTACTGACTCTCAGCTTGGTTTTATGTTTTGGCTCTTGTGAATGATGTTTCAGTGAACATGGAAATACAGATATCTCTTGGAGGTAGTGATTCCGTTCCCTTTGGACATATGCCCAGAAGTGGGATTGCGGGACCATGTGGTAATTGTATTTTTAACTTTTAGAAAAAAACCTCCATACTGTTTTTCAAAATGGTTGTACCAATTTATATTCCCACCGGCAGTGCACAAGAGTCCCCTTTTCTCCACGTCCTCACCAACACTTGGTATCTCTTACCTGTTTCATAATAGCCATCCTATCAGGTATGAGGTAATATCCCCTCGTGGTTTTAATTTGTGCTTCCCTGACGACGAGTGTCGTTGAACACCTTTTCATGCGCCTGTTGACCATTTGTAGGTCTTCTTTAGAAAAACGTCTGTTCAGGTCCTTTGCCTTCTTTCCTTCCATATACGTATTTAATCGTAGGATTGAAAGGAATCATAAATATAATCTGGCTCTATATCCTTAATATTATATGTGAGAAAATTAAAAATAACAAAAGAAGTATGTCCAAATTGTTGTCATTTTAAATTCATCATCTCCAATGTTAGTGTGCCCTCCATATCTCTCAGGATACTTATTTGAATATTTGCCTGGGGCTGTTGGCCCCTGCCTCCTGCTGTCCCTCCCTTCAGGGCCACTGACCCTTCTCACTTTCACTAAACCTCCTTTCCAACTTCCGGAGGCACCGAACCCTTGTGGTTAAAATTACCGGCTGTGGAGGAGATGTGAGTCCGTCTCCACCATTTAGTAGATGTGTGAACTTAGGCACTGGATTCGATTTTTCTGCACGGCTGTTTCCTCATCCCTGGAGTAGATGGTTCCGCCCCAGCCAGGCCCACACTGACAGGTGTTTCACATGGACACATTTATCAGCACAGCGGGGGACACACATTTGCCTGCTTTCCTAAACTCCAGGACAACACTGACAGCACCTGTACAGTTTGCTCCCCATGTCAATAGGCTGTCCGGTACCTGATTCTGCACCGTGTACATTTAAACCCGTTCGGAATGTGTTGCAGCTCGTGCAGGAAGTTTGATCCAAGGGATGACTTTGGGTATGACTCTTGCACAGTCAGGGAGTAGCTACGGTTGGACAGTTAAATTGTCGTCATTTTTCAAAGGGCCACTGTCTAGGTGCTGTGTGCCTGCATCGCAAAGGGAAAGATCTCTGAGACCAGGCCAGCCTCCTTGGTCTTTAGTATGGAATCTCTGTGGCCTTTGCCTGTTTTTTCATTGGATTATTTGTTTTGTTCACTATCCAGTTGTATGAGCTCCTTTTGGATATTGACCGCTTATCAGATAAACGGTTTGCAAGTATTTCCTCTCATTCTGTAGATTGCCTTTTTCATTTTGCTGATCCTTTCTTTGACCACGCAGACACGTTTTAGTCTGATGTAGTCCCACTTGTTTACGTTTGCTTCTGTTGCCTTTGCTTTTGGTGTCATATTCACAAAATCATTGCCAGGACCAATGTCAAGAAGCTTTTCCCCTGTGTTTTCTTCTAGGAGTTTTAGGGTTTCAGGTCTTAGATTTAAGTCTTTAATCCATTTCAAGTTAATTTTTGTGAATGGAGTAAGATAGGGATCCATTTTGCATATGAATGTCCAGGTTTACCAACATCACTCATTGAAGAGCCATCCTTCACCCATTGTGTATTCTTGACTCGATTGTCAAATATTAGTTGCCCATTAATGCATGGGTTTATTTCTGGGTTCTTGACTCTGTTCCATTTGTCTATGTATCTCTTTTTATGCCAATACCATATTGTCTTGATTACTACAGCTTGGTAACATAGTTTGAAATCAGATAGTATGATGCCTCCATCTTAGTTCTTTTTCTCAAGATTGCTCTGGCTATTTGGGGCCTTTTGTGGTTCTATATGAATTTTAGGATTGTTTTTTCTGTTTCTGTGAAAAATGTTGTTGGGATTTTGATAGAGATTTTGTTGAATCTATAGATGTCTCTAAGATGGTAGTATGGACATTTAATTTATTTTTTTTTTAAGATTTTATTTATTTATTTATTTATTTGACACAGAGAGAGGCAGCAAGAGAGGGAACACAAGCAGGGGGAGTGGGAGAGCGAGAAGCAGGCTTCCCGCTGAGCAGGGAGCCTGATGTGGGCGGGGCTCAATCCCAAAACGCTGGGATCATGAACTGAGCCAAAGGCAGACGCTTAATGACTGAGCCACCCAGGCGCCCCAAAATAGTATGGACATTTTAAACAATATTGTCTTCCAGTCCGTGAACGTGGAGTATCTTTCCATTTATATGTGTCTTCTTCAATTTCTCCTATCAGCATCTTACAGTTTCCAGTGTAGAGATCCTTCTCCTCCCTGGTTAAATTTATTCCTAAGTATATTAGTGTTTTTGATGCTATTGTATATGGGATTTTTTTTTCAGATACTTTATTGTTAACATATAGAAATGCAACTGATTTTTAAAGAGAACTTTATTTTTATTTCTTTATTTTGAGAGAGTGAGAGAAAGTGCACACACATGCATGCAGTCAGGGGGAGGCGCAGAGGGAGAGGGACAGAGAGAATCCCCAGCAGTCTCCACGCCCAGTGTGGAGCCTGATGTGGGGCTCGATCCCACAGCCCTGAGATCACGACCTGACCTGAAATCAAGAGTCGGATGCTTAATCAACTGAGCCACCCAGGCACCCTGAAATGCAACTGATTTTTATATGTTGATTTTGTACCCTGCAACTTTACTGAATTTGTTTATTAGTTCTAAGAGTTTTTTTGGTGGAACACACCAGGTATTTTATAGAGGAACCCACAGGTGACATTTACTTAATGACTCTTACTTCATGGGCACTGGGCCAAATAGCACTGAGGCCAGCTGTAAACAACTGGTATAGCCACTTGAGTGTGGACCAACTATACGCAGGCCTGGAGCCAGGTGCTACCCTCATTAAGATCAGAGTTATGCCTTCACAAGACCTTACTCTGCTATGAAGTTGGGCAGATGCTGCAATGTTGGAGTAAGATGGTATAGGGATGTGCCCCACCCCCTTTACACTGCCCTCCCCCAAGGAGCTCTCAATTCTGTGGTCCTTCAGCTGCACCCAAGAACTAAGCAGGGTTGTTGCCTCCAGTTAATTCATTTAATTGTCCAGATACCAGCCTAGGCAATGGGGATAGAACAATAACAAGGCAGACACATCCCTGGCCTTATAGTTAAACAACACTGTTTAATGTCTATTGCATATTTTCTACACAGCAGGTTTCATGTTAATCATTTCACATGTATTATCTCATTTAATCCCCACCCAACTCTTTTACAGGCATGTATGTTGAGGCTCAGAGAAATAAGTAACTTACCCAACATCACACAGCTAGTAAGAGGTGAATCCAATCCGACCTTAAAGCCTGCTGGTGTAACTCTCGTGCTATGGGACTCCTTGGAGCTCCCTAGAGGACAGATTGCACTCAGCTGGTACCCCTCACTCCCTTTCCAGGTGACAGTCTGACCTATGAGCTCAGGAACAGGAAGGATAAGGAGGAAGAGAAAGCTCTGGACGAATGGATCGAGGTGATGGAGAAGGTGTTACCTCTCTCTCTCATTGCCACCAAAGGAGGCATCGAGTCTCTCATTTCCCTTTGCTCTACTCTCATTGAAAGACAAAAGAAAAGGACACAAAGTAGGTTGCAGGAGCACCCAGGAGGGGGGTTGGGTGGGGTGGATGCCATCTCAGGAGAAGAAGTCACATACTGGGGTCTATGGGGGTCTTTTTGACTCTCCTCCATAACAAAAGCCTTATCTGAAATGGAGAGGCAGTAGTAGGGGGTTGGGGTGTTGAACCCAAGCTGAGCACTCAGCAGTTCTGAGCTGTGAAGGGAGGAGTAATGTGGAGACGGGTCCCTGTTGGTGCTTCCTGGGGCTGTATCCTCATGCATGTCCTGGGGATCAAGACTAGAAAGCCAGAAAGGCTGGATGGAGTTTGTAGCTGCAGAGCCAAGAAGTCTAGCGAGACTCGCCAGAGGCGCTTCCAGAACCTTCTCAATTGTGGCTGCTCCAGAAATGGTCAGTCAACAATACGGCTCAACCTCGAAATTTTACTTGTATCAGCACTAGAAGGGACCTGAGATTATTGAACTCCTCTTACATTTTGTAGTTGAGAACATTAAAGCTCAGAGAAGAGAAATGACCACAAAACAAAACAAAACAAAAACTATGGCAAAACCAGACCCCACACTTAGGTTTTCCGGCTTCTTAATCTTACTGGGCTTCACAGTCAGATGGACTTGAGTTTGAATCCCGTGTGCCAATTTCTGGCTGTGTGACTTTGAGCAAGTTGTTTAATCTTTCTGAACCTTGTTCTCTTCATATACAAAGAGAGGAGCACACCGCCCACCTGCAGGGTTCCCCTAGGTCTGAGGCATCTGGCACCAGCTTAGAACATGCTCAGGGCCTAATAAGCAGTAGGTCACATGTGTGTTTTGTCATTGATTCTCATGGCCAGGATCCTTATCGAGCAAGATCGATAGTTGGGGGAGTGAAGAAGCAGGGAAGGCTGGGTAAGAAGGAGACAGACTCTCCTACAATCCTTGACATTATGTCTTGAAATATAGTTATTTGTATACTCATTTCCTTGCTAGATTATAAACTCCTGGAGGGGCAAAGGCTGTGTCTTATTCGTTTCTTCTTAGGGATTAGTTATTGAGCACTTACTAGGTACCTGGTACTGTGCTTGCCACTAAACATGCATGATCTAGTGAATTCCTATGAGTAGATGCTGTGGTTATCCCCATTGTTCAGAAGCAGAGGCACTGAGAAGTTAGGAAACTTGCCTAAAGCAAGTAGTAAGGATGGGATTCAAGCCCAAGTTATCAGATTCCAGAATTCAAGCTCTGAACCACTAGGCCAAATGCTAGCTTGACTTCAATGCCATTTAATTTCCATATACCCTTTAGCTCCTCACCCAAAGTTAGCCAATGTTTTTTCTGTCAGTGATGTTCGTTGAATGGGCGAGTGAATGGATGTTCCAAGATAATAACTCTAGCAGCCCTATGCACCTAGATCAAGGGAATACCACTATGACCATGACCCAGCTCTGAGGAGCTGAGGTCTATGAACTGGTTTGAACAGAGTGCACAGTCTGTGTTTATGTGCATTTTCCTGGGGAGGAGGTCCCCTGCTTTCCTCAAAATATCAAAGGAGTTCATGACCCCCCCCCAAATGGAAAAAGACATTAGTCATTAAAAAACCCAGCGTATGAACAGTTGCAGAACCATATGATAAATTCCCTACACAGTCTAGTGGTAACAGGAAAGGGAAACAAATCTTCTCAGGTGATCTGAAATCTAAGTGCCAGGTAGGTTTCTGGAGTTTGGGTAGTTGACAGTAGGGAGCCAAATATGGATACTGAGGCTGGGAAGTAGCATGATGAGAAAAGTAACTTTACTCCAGGGAAATATGTAGGATCAGAAGTACATTGAATTGAGTTGAACTGAATTGAACAGTTTCAGGCCCCATGGGCCCTGCAGGTGCCATGGAGCTGGCAGACCCCGACGGGAAAGCTCTGGGCAAGCTCTGAGCCTGGCAGAGACCTCTCCTGATAACATCTCCCTGGCCTCATGTATTGCCTCAGCTCCTTATTCTTGCCAAAGGCCTAAGAGGGTTGGATGGGAATTTAGCCAAGCAGGGTGTAGAGAATCAGTATAATCTTTGGCACCCACGGGAGTTTGTTGCCTTTGTTCTCTCTACCTCTCCTAGTATCCAAACACACCTTCTGGCAGGACTGGTGGGAACAAAGCCCCCCCAGATCTGCATCCTATCCTCAGCCACTGAGCCCAGAGCAGATGCTCCAGGACAAGCATACTACCTGCATGAAGGTCTCTGAGGTGACATCCATGCTGCAGGAGCTCCTGGACTCCACCATGTTTAACCAGGGGGAGGTCAGAGCCATCAGGTACATGTCTGCTGTGGTGGAGAACCTCAACAAGGCCTTGACCCTCCAGCACAAGGAGAACAATAATCTGGAGACCAAATACAGGAACCTGGAAATAGAGATGACCAAAGAACTCAGCAGCCAGAGGCTCTACTTCCAGAATTCCCTCCAAGTTCTCCAGAGCAAGAGGGATGCACTACTAAAGCAGGTGGAAATTCTAGGGGGAAAATGCCATGACCTCCCCCTGATAAAGCGTGCCTTAGAGTTCCAGCTGAAGAAGGCTCAGTCTGCTAGAGATCAAGCAGAAGAACCAGCCAAGATCTTGGTCGACTCCCTGGGCCCCCCTGAGATAGAGACCCTCCCAAAGAAAAGAACAGTCATGGAGGAAACCCAACAGGAACCCAAGGAGGGGTTGTTTTTGTCACTGCCCCCAGGTTCCATGGCCACAGCCTGGGACAGTGGTACCAGGCCTTCAACATTTCAGCCACTTTCCACCATGACCACACATTCAAGGATTGCAGATGTGTACAGCAGCAAGGACACTGAACGTCTCCAGCCCGTGTTACTGTCCCCGGTGGATCACAAGTTTCCTAAGAAATGGGAAGGACCTGTGGCAGAGAGCCCAGGCCACCAAGTCAAAGACCAGAAGGACTTCCAGAAAGCAGCCCAGGAGAAGGAAGGACTCCAAATTAAGTCTCATTTTAGGATGCAGCTGTCCCCAGAGAGCTCCAAGAAGGTGGCCTTGGAGAGCAAAGTGGAGCACTGGGAAGAGGATCTCAGCTGGGAGAGACAGAGGCAGCAGTGGCTGGAGGAGGAGGCGATGTGGCTGCAGCGGCAGAAGAAATGGGCCCTGCTGGAGCAGGAGCACCAGGAGAAGCTGCAGCAGTGGGAGTTGGAGGAGAAGGCAAGGGAGCGGCAGCGGAGGTTGGGCCAGCAGGAGAAGGAGCAAGGGGGCCCGCGGAGAGAGCTAGAGCGGTCAGGGGAGGACGTAGACAGAACGATCTTCACGACTACCAGGCGCTGGAAGGACCTGGAGAAGGCATCGCTGGCGCCTCCCCCAAGCCGGGCCCAGTCTGCTCACCAAGGCAGGAGGCCACACCGGCCCAGGTCCCCTAATACCCAGCGGCCTGTCCCCAGAAACCAGAGGAACCTGAGTTCTGCCAAGTCTACCCAGAAACCATGGGCCTGCCAGGTTCCCACGAAGCCCAAGAAATCGGCCTCCTTCCCTGTCACAGGCACATCCATCCAAAAGGTGTCCCGGGCTCCCTTGCAAACCTCCCCAGCAACTCTTAAAGGGAAAGTATACCACATGGACGCAGAGGCCCAGAGGAAGAACCTGAAGCTTCTGGAGGAGGCTGAGCCGGGGCTGCCCCACTCCCTGCGCAGCAAGGCGCTGGAGCTCACCACCACCACCATGGAGCTGAGCACGCTCCGGCTGCAGTGCCTGTGCCGTAGGTACATCCTATACAGACGCTTCCAGAGCCTCCGGTAGGTACTCCCTGGCACCCGCACCCACTGCTGTGTGTGGCAAATGGGGATGGAGAGGTCACCCCGGGGGAGGGGACCGGCAAAGGGTGTCTGACCTTGGGGCCTTGGGAGGTCAGGCACATACACATGCACTCTGCTCTTTCTGTAGCGGGCTTTTCCTCGAAGGCCGCCTCCTTATTTCTTCTTCTCTTCCCTTAGCCCTGTCCATAATGCACCTACTGTGCTCCCCGGCTTCCAGCCAGGCCCCAAGGCTCCTCACCCACCACCACCTCCCACTTCTCCGCCTCCTGCTTTCCTTGGCTCTCCCCAACCTCTGTTGCTCTCCTTGCTGTCAGGAATCACAAACACAGAGCCCTAGCTGCTTAACAGACTTTGGGAGCAGGAGGTCCTTTCACCCACTAAATCACTTCCCTCGTTTCCCAGACAGGAAGTGATCAACCACATACAAGTCATGAGAGAAACTGAGACTACCTACAAGGCCCAGAACCTCTACATCTTCCTGGAAAACATCGACCACCTGCAGAACCTCTGGCTGCAGGCCTGGGCAGACAAGCAGAAGGACCTGGAGGAGAAGCGCCGAGAGTGTCTGAGCAGCATGGTGACCATGTTCCCCAAGGTGGGCCTCTGCTGCCCGGGGTCAACACCACCAGGAGGGACGGGCCAGAAAGTGAGCCAGTGGGGCTGTGGGGTGGGACTGGGGGCGGAGCAGCGGAAGGGAACTAAGACGGCAGGTGAAAGCCTCTGAGCCAGGAGGAGGCGAAGGCTGGAGGCGCCTGAGTGGGAGGAAGGGCAGCTTTCCAATTTCCATATATGGGGGAGGTGGGGAGAGAGAGAGAGAGGCCCTCAAAAAGAGCTGTAGAGTTTGGGGGAAGCTGTGTGCTGAGGCACGCAGTGTAAGTGCCGGCATTGGGCAGCTGGAGGTGCCTTGGCCTTGGGGCTATCCTCCCAACTCAGTTTCCGACCACTTTCCCCTCGTCCAGATCATCTTCTGTAGGTAGCTTGACTTGCTGCATTGGTTTTGAGGGTGAGAAGGAAAGGGACTGCATGACAGTTCTCTGGGTGGCTGGCAGGGTTCCCTCAGCTACTCACGCAGTGCCAGGGCCGGGCCTGGAGACAAAGATACCCTAGAATGTTCTGGTATCTTTGGCCTCGTGTCATGAATCCTGAGTGCTCTCTCGAGTTCCCATTGCTCTGGCTTCCATTAGGTTTTTCCTTGCTGTTTCGCTCACTGTCCAGCTTCTCCACAACAAAGGAGAAAATAGGAACTAATCTAGCAAATAATAATTCAAGGAATTTTTAGGAAATTTGATCCTCGGGGGTCCCAGGGGTCTCTGATTGGAGGGGTTCCCTGGGGCTTACCTTCTCCTCTCCGCCCTGAGTCAGGCTATGCTCTAGAGAGGGGCTACATTCCTGTCTCCCCGATGCCCCTCTGCTGGCTCCTCTAGCTCCAGCTGGAGTGGAACATCCGCCTGCACATTCCTGTGATCACCAACCCAAAGTCGAGGAAAAACAAGCCACCCCCCTCCTTTCTTCGCCGCACCCACTCCTGTGGTCCCTCCTCTAAGCAGTCCCCAGAGCGCTGTGCAGCCAAGCCCTGGAAATGTGTGCCCCTGCGCCTGGCCCGGTAGGTGCAGGGAAGCTGACGAGCAGCCCCTTGAGATGGGTGGGGAGACAGGGAGCAAGACTGGGGGTGGCCAGACTGGGGAGCCTGGCAGTTTGGTGAGGGCACAGACAGGCCAAGCTCACCTCGTGAGTTGCAAGATGCCCATCTTCTCAGCTGCCCTGCTCAGCTCTGGCCATTGGCTCGGAGGTGTGTGTGTGTGTGGAGGGGGGATGTGGGCTTCAGAAGCCAACCTGACCAAGCAGGTTTCAAACTGCAACTAGAAGACTCTGAGGACCCACCCCTGAGAGCCTAGAACCATTTCTGCCCTGAGCATTGTCGGTCCAGCACTGCTATTGATCTGTCCATATAAACAAGCCTGATCCTTCCCACCGCGTAACCTCCAGGCTCAGAAAGACATACCATGAGCTTCTGGGCAGTCAAGAAGACCCACATCCTCCCCTATGTGGCCCTGTATGGGGCAGCCCTGGGGCATGTGCCTAGAAGAACAGAGGCTATCCCGGCGCCCTTCCAGTAGCTCCTCAGCCAGATAAGCCCCAGAGAGGTGAGGCTTAGGGTTAAGGGGACAAGAGGTGACAGGATGGTGGTGACAACTATTTGAGAGGGAAAGAAAACAAGACCCAATGTTTTGGGCCTTACATCTTTGGAGAGCTTGTTGCTTCTCGATCTCCCTCTGTGTATCTAACTCTTCGTTTCTTTCTACACTTTCAACCTCCACACCCCAGCCAACAGGAGAACCAGATGGAGGCCATCTGGAGAACTGATGTGGCCTCCTCCAGTTACCCAATAGAAAAGAGGACTCCCCCCAGCCTGCCCTGGGAGCAGCTAGGAGGGTGCCCAGACGTTCCCCGGCTGTTGGCCTTGGATGTGCATTCCTCCTACCTCAGAAGCTTAAGGTCCCTCAAGGCCTGGTAAGGTGCAAGCCTGGACGGTTAATCTGGATTCAGGGAGACCTTCCCACCACGGGCAGGGGCCAGAGTGCATACTGTCTCTGTCCAACCGCCCAAGAGATCTCTTTCCAGACATTCATAACCATCTCATTTATTGCACCACCTCAGACAGAGAGATGTTCACCTGCCTCACCAGCCAGCCATCAGCTTCAGGCCCCACGCCACCATTCTAGAACTGGGTGCAGGAATGGAGAGATGGGGGAGACCAAGAATCCCGTGATGAGCCTGAGACTCAGGCCTGGCCCTGTTTTTGGTATTCTCATTTCCCTACTGCCTTCGAGAATTGTTCCGAGAAGAGTAGCTGAGGGGAAGAGGCAGGACTCGGTGGGCCAACAGGAGGCTTTTGTAGTTAGGAAGGTTCAATTCTCCTTTGCCTCCCCGGGCTTGAAGATGTCACTGTTGAAGACCCAAGGCTCTTTCAAGGAGCCTTTTTAAAAGATTTTTTAGAGCCAATCCCAGCTGCCTCTTGTGGCCCTGGCCCTGCCCCAATTATAGATCTTTGACAGGGAGAGGGCACTGATGCCTGCCCGTCTAGATCTAACCAGAACCAAGGCTGTAAGACGCCGCCGCTGCCCTGTCCTCCAGACGGGGACTTAGGGAAGACAGTATGACATGGTAACATGAAAGCAGGCTGGTCCTTGGCTCTGCTTCTGCTCTGAAGTGGGCCTGAGGATCCCAGCTAGTACGTAGATGCCCGGTTTCCAGCTCCTGCAGAATGGCTGAGAGCTATGTGTGTGTCTGTGTGTCTATATGGGTATGTTGTTAGTTGTGTTGGATAAAGCAAACAAAATTGAGAGTAACCAAAACAACACTGTGGCAGAACTCAGGAACCCAGGGGTCAACTGGGGCCCTGCCCTGCTAAGATTTGGCTAAAGTTGCCCAAGGCCCCCTAGAGTAGAGTCTCTTCTCCCCGACCTCCTCTTCTCTCTGCATCCCCGCCAGGGCCTGGGCTTTGCTTGGCCTCTGTTTGAATCTGAGGCCCAACCCCTTTGTTCTTCCCACACACATAAATATGTGTACGTAAATATCAAGAATACACACTCCACTTGACCCTTGAAAATTGGGGGGGGGTTGTTGGGGAAAGGGATTCACAGTGAACAGCACTGAGCAACAGCCTCCTTTCTTCCCCCCTCTCTGGCATAACATGCAAAACCCGGAGACTCCTTCCTATCTCCTGCAGAGCTGTTCCACCCACACCCAGGCCTCCACTGGGATCTCAGCTTCAGGCTTACGCACTTATCAAAATATTGATCCCAGCAAAGACAGCTTCCCCTTTCCAGGGGAATTTAGGTGAATACAATTTTCTTCCCCCCTTTTTTAACTCCATACGAGTTTATTCAGTGTATCATACTACCAGGTGTAGCGGCAAAGCCCTGCCTCTTCTGTCTTCTTGCTCCGCATCCCAGGTGGGCGCCCCCTCCCTGCGTGTCAGGCTCATCCTGGATGGTTCAGTGCGGGGGCTCCCCGTGTTGTCTTGGGACCCCGTTACTGTGGCGTGGAATCTGCTACTCTTCAGCGAAAGTTCTCTGCTGCTTGCCCAGGCTACTGCTGTCTGCCGGGGGGTGGGGGGTGGCCGTGCTGCTTTCTTTGTGAGGGCTCCGTGCATGGAGACACACTCTGCTTCCACTCCCACTAGAGTGTACCTTCTCTCTGGCTGCCTGCCCCTGGCTCATCAAGGATCCTCACATCCAGCTGCTGTGTGGTCCCAGGTCGCTCACTTCTTTGTGATCCTGTCAGCCTCACCAGCTCCCCGGGGCCCAGGTCAGGGCACCATCTAGTTTCGTAACTAGGATGGGCTGCACACCGCCTGCCCCATTCTCCTGCCTGCAATGGACAGCATGTCTCTTCTACAGGCCCCTGGGGTGTCCCCTCAGAATGTGGGGAAGGGCTATTCATCTTGCCTCCATGGGTTGGGACACTACAAAGCCATGTCCCTCAAAACCCAGCAGACCCCCTCCTCCAAGAGCTGTCTCTGCTTTGTCTTGTAAACAGCTCCTCCGGGCTCTCTGGCTGACAGGTAAGATAGCTGTGTGCCTGCACACACCAAACGCTGTCTGCAGGTGCAGAAGGATCTCGAGCCCGACTCTAAGCGCTCTGCCCTCCGTTGCTCGCGGCCTATCCCTGCACCGCTCAAGGACAGTGGTTCACGTGCACGGCCAAGATGCGGCGAGCACAGACTCACACAGACCTCCAACCTGCTGCAGACAGAGAGGGCTTGTAACTTGGTTTCTGGGGAAGGAGGTTAGAGGGCAGTGGAGCGGAAGGAACACGAATGGATAGGAAGGAGCAGGGCAGGATGAGGGGAGGGAAGAGGAAGTACTCTGTGATGTGAGACAAGAGGCAGATCACCAGAAGAGAAGCAGAGCCCCTAGGATGTGGCAGAAGTGTTATGTTAAGCAGTTCCGTGTCCGGATCCAGTCTGGGCACCGCCCTGGACTGTCTCCCAGAGGCGAAGAGGGAAGCTCTTGGGTGGGCTGGGTGGGCATTCACATCCTGGGGCCTTGTCTCAGCTGCTCTCCAACCCATAATTGAATTAACTCTTTCAGTGTCTTGGTGGCTGACAGAAAGGAGCGCCAGGAAGCCCAGGATGAGTCAGCCGAGCTTGTCTGTAAAAAGTCAAATGAGTCCTTTCCTGGAACCCTAAAAAGCCAGAAGGATCGAGACAATCTCAGTCCCCACTCCATCCCTTAGTCAGTGATTCTCAAACTTCAGGGTGACTAAACATCACATGGGAACTTGTTTCAAATGCAGGTTCCCAGCTGGTGTTTTTACACAAACATCCTGGGTATTGCTAAGTAGTCCTAGAACTTTGAGAAACACGACTTTCCTCCTTCAGTCCCCAAACTGTACATTTTTAATAAAATAGAGGTGTGTTTATTTTTAAAGATTTCTGTGTTGTTGCTGAAACCCGCAGCTCCCCAACTCATTTTTGGAGCTAGCTCCATGACCACCTGGCCCCTGACCTGGACGCCAATCGGGGGGGATTCCCCAAGTGGTGTCTCTACCCTTTGAGAGCCAACAAGCTGAGATGGCCACGGTTAGTGCCTGGCACCCAGTAGGCACCGGTGACTTTTCGATGAATCAGAGACACGAACAAATAAGTAACTGCTGTGCTGACGATTAGCCGGAAAGGTCAGAAGATAAGAACAAGGGGGGCGCCTGGGTGGCACAGCGGTTAAGCGTCTGCCTTCGGCTCAGGGCGTGATCCTGGCGTTATGGGATCGAGCCCCACATCAGGCTCCTCTGCTGTGAGCCTGCTTCTTCCTCTCCCACTCCCCCTGCCTGTGTTCCCTCTCTCGCTGGCTGTCTCTATCTCTGTCAAATAAATAAATAAAATCTTTAAAAAAAAAAAAAAAGAAGATAAGAACAAGGGAAGACATCAAGTACCAGTCAAGGCCCAGTGTCCCCGGCGGGAGGCAGAGGCATGTAGGTCTCTGAGGAGTGAGGACACAGGTGGAAGAAATGGAGACACAGAGGTTCCAAATCTAGATGGTGCGGGCCGAGGAGGCCATCTCTGCCAGTTGTCTTCGATCCAGTCACAACACTACCTTCATGAGTTCACCCAGCTAATGAGCACCGCCGCCCACCCCACTCCCCCTGGCATGCAGCCATCTGCCCCATCTCGCGCTTGGCCTTCACCCTCCCCCTCTCCACTGGCCCAGCCACACCTGGCCTAGGGACAAGGGTCAGGAAATGACCTTGTCATCAGAGAACTTCAATCCAGGGATTCTGTTTATTAGGAATGGTGTCTATCCTGGCTTCCACTCAAGGTCGAGACTCTGGAAGGAAGAGGAGGACATGGGACATGAACAGCTGGCCTTTGGATGATGTCAGAGTAGAAAATGACTTCTGAGCAACGGCTTAACATACAGCATGGATGCCTGGTCCGGGAGGGAGGTGAGAGGCATTCCCGATGCAGGTCTTACACAGGACGGCTGTGGCAGCCACGCTGCTCCTGGCCTTTCAGGTCCCAGGCTTATTCTTTCTTTGGAGGCCTCACCCCAATTGTATCCCACATAATAAAATGCCCTCGCACTGCATGTACAGCTTTACATAATCTGAAAGGATTTATATAACTTTGCTTTGGAAATAACTGGCTCTGAGTTTTTTTAACATGTCGTTGGCTGTGACTTCTCAACGATCTTCATGCATAGGGATGAAATCTAACAAGTTTTGTAAATGTAATGAGAATATTTTAATACTCAAGTTGACAGTGTAATGAAACTGACAGTATTATGTTTTGTCAACAATTGCATATTAATATTTTCCCATGTTTGTATTTTGATGCCAATGACATTTTCAAGGTTCCATGCGTTTCTATAGGCTCTTGGCGCTGCGCTTCAGGTGCCCAGTGGCTACGCCTGCTCTGGTGATGGCAGACTTCGACCCTCTGGACATCCTCTAGTAAGCTCTCTGGCAAGCGAGCAGAGTGTCTGACGGATTCTTCTGCTCTGTCAACAGTTTCATCTCCTTGAAGGCAAAGAAGTCATGGATTGTCCCACCTGGGAAGCCAAGAGGTTTGGACCCCAAGGAGAGAGCTCCATCTCTGTCTCTCCATGAGGATATGTGATATCTACGGTGATTTTCTATGAGGTTTTCGATATCGTACACGAGCTACCTTTTTTTTTTTCAGAGGAGAGTTGATGTACTTGGTAGAATAAGATATCGCCTCCACCCCCCAAAAAACTCCAGGAAGCCCAAGGCATAGGAAGGAATGCTTCTTGGCATATTTCTTCGAGCCAGATTTGGGGGTTGGCCATAGCTCTGTATGGCCCGTGGCCTCGGGGGCCTCCAAGATGATGAACCAACACTAATGTGGAGAAGGAGACATGAGGAAAGGGTCTGCTTGAAGTGCTAAGTGTGACCTGCAAGGAGGCGTTGGTAAAGTGGAAAGGATAAAAACCTTTTGAAGACAGCCCAGCCAAAGAGCCAGGGAGAGGAAAGCCATGCCAGGTCTTGTTTTCCATGTACTGGGGAGGCCAACTTGGAAAGTCAGAAAAAGGCTGAGTGTGACTCCATGACTGGAGGCGTAATCTTCTTAAAAATTAAAAATAAATAAAAAGCATGGCTAACATGTTACTATTAATTGGGGAATTTGAAATAGCTATATTTACTATAAATAGTCTAGTGGAAAAGGTGGACAACATGCATAACAGATGGGGAATCTGAGCAGAGTAGGAAATTATAAAAAAGAAATGGAAAAATGAAAATGCTAGAAGTGAAAACCTTAACATCAGAGACGAAGAATTCCTTTGGCACGTTTATCAAACTGGACAGAAGCAGAGTCAAAAAATCTGTGAACTTGGAGCTAGATCAGCAAAAATGAACCAAACTGTACCACAAAAAGTAAAAGTAAACAAACAATTGAGCAAACCCAGAACTAAGCACCAAGACGTATGGGACAATGACAACTGGTCCTACACGTACGTAATGGACGTCCCAGAAAGAGAGGGGAGACAGAATGAGGCAGAAGAAATATTTGAAGAGATGATCACTCAGAATCTCCCGTTTTTTGTTTTTTTGTTTTTTTCAGATTTTATTTATTTATTTGACAGAGAGAGACAGCCAGCGAGAGAGGGAACACAAGCAGGGGGAGTGGGAGAGGAAGAAGCAGGCTCCCAGCGGAGGAGCCTGATGTGGGGCTTGATCCCAGACGCCAGGATCACGCCCTGAGCTGAAGGCAGATGCTTAACAACTGAGCTACCCAGGCGCCCCAGAATCTCCCAAGTTAACAAAAGACAACAAACCACAGATCCAAGAAGCTCAGAGAACCTCAAACAGGATAAATGGGAAGAAAAACATAACTAAGCATATCACAAACTGTTGAAACCACAGATCAGAGAACATCTAGAAAGTAATCAGAAAGATGCAGCGCCTGGGTGACTCAGTCAATTGAGCGTCTGACTCTTAATTTTGGCTCAGGTCATGATCTCAGGGTTGTGAGATCCATTCCCTGGTCCCGCTCTGTGCTCAGTGGGGAGTCAGCTTAAGATTCTCTCCCTCTCTCTCCCTCTGCCCCCACCCCCACGTAGTACTCTCTCTCTCTCTCTAGAAAGAAAGAAAGAAAGAAACCAGAAAGTAAAACAAATTATATAGAGAAACAAGAGTCTTATTAGAAACTCAGCCAGATGGTTCCAGGCCCGGCTGGGTCCCTGCCTAGAGGAGACTGATAGTAGCTCGGGCAGGTTTCTGTTACCTGCAAAACCCAATGGGCTGCAAGTGCGCAGCATCCTTCGGGGCGCCAGCTGCCCAGTTCACAGCCTGCAGCCCGCGCTCCCCACCCCATGCCACACCTAGGCCCTCCCCTCTTTACACACGCCCCACCTTGAGCTGGCTGTGGCCACGGCACCCCTCAAAGACTGTTGATTGGCTGTGAATCGGAAGGAGGCAGAGTAGGTAGACACTAGACGTACTAGTTGACTGGCCTCAGTGCCCATCAAGGTAGGCCCTGGGATCTGACTCTTGCTCCAAATCCTTTTCCCAAACATGACCGGCCTGGAACAACCAAAGCCGGAGTCCAGTTGGGACACCTGTCAGGGCTCTGCTGAGTGCATGGTCATTGCCATTGGTGGCAACGTCTGTGAGAGGCGGACAGTCGCCAGTAATTCAGAGTTGCATGGGATCAGGAAGAATCAGGTTTCCTCCCCCACCACCCCTGTTCCAAGAGTCCCTGTGTTGGCTTCTGTGGCCTCGCTTTCCAGAAGAAAGTTCCTTTACTACAGGAACCACAAGGAGGCGGCAAAGAGCTTCTTTTAGGGCCTCAGCTGACCTGGAGGCTGAGGGCTGGGTTTAAAATAGTGGGAACTGCCGATAGACGGACACAAGTGAAGCTGGTGGGCTTCCCCTGAGAAGGTGCTCAGCTGAGTGTCGAGAGCAAGTACGGCAAAGGTAGGGGAAAGAGACAAGGGACTCCTGACTCACCTTGCACATCTGGATCCTGCAGACAATTCCTGGTGGCCGGAGTCCTCTCCCTCGGTGGAGGCCACCTCCTCCTCCCCTGACCACCCCTGCAGGGTCCTCAGCCCGGCAGTTCAGAGAGCTTTCCTTGCAAATGACTCTTCAGGCAACTGTTTGTTAGGAACTCTGCCAGGACGCCCTTCCTGTAGACTTCCTCAAACCCACATCATGTCTGCATTCATTCATTCATTTATTCATTCAACAGATAATCTGTTGGCCACTTAATACTGGGCACGGGTCTAGGCATAAGGGCTACAGTACTGACAAAAATAGATTTTTTTTTTAAAGTGCTTTCATGGAGTTCACATTCCTCTGGGGAGAAACAGACAAGAAATTAAAAAGTAATACGATACACCGTATGTTAGATGGTAAAAGATGCCATGGGGAAACACACATTTCGAGAGGGTAAGGTACCACAATAAAGGGGTTGCCATTTAAAACAGGTCACATCAGGCCTCACCGAGGTGACATTTGAGTAGCTTTGAGGAGGCGAGATGCGAGCCATGGGGTAAGAAGAGCATGCAGGCAAGGGAACGTGCCGCCAAACTCAAGTGCTAGCAAGCCTCCAGGGCACTGGCGCCGGGGGAGGGAGTGGGAGAAGAGAAGGACTGGTGAGGGAGAGGGGACCCGGGGACAGATCAGCACCTTGCAGGCCACAGTAAGGACTTCTTTTTCACTCTCAACCAACAGGAGCCATGTTTTTTTTGAATGAAATGGGAACCATTGCAGAATTTTGAGCAAATGAGTGACATCTGAGCGACCCTTCAAGAGCACGGCTCTGGTACACCTGAAACTAATGTAACATTGTGCGTCACCTACGCTTCAATTAAAAAAAAACAAAACTGGTGGGAGACAAAAGCATCGCTCTGGCTACAGTGAGGAGAACAGTGATGAAGGCTGGGAGGGGGAGGCGGGGAGACCAGTCAGAAGCTATTACAATTCCCATCCCATTCAGGAAAGCTTAGTAAGAGAGCTCAAATGCCCTCCCCCCAGGAAGCCCCTCCTAATCCCCCCTAAAACCCCTTTTATTCAGGCCTCGCCCAGCCTTGGTCAACCTTGCCTTTATTCTGGGATTAGTGACAGGCCCATCCTCAGCCCCACCAGACCTTAGATGCTTGAAGAGCAGATGCCCCTTTGTGTTCACAGCTGTAGCTTCTCCCAGCACAGAGGGCTGTGCACCCAGAAACCGAGTCAGACTCTCCCTACGGAGTGATTCCGGCCCTTCTTAGTTGAGCTGCCTACTCTTACCTCAGAGGCTTCTTCTGGGCTGTTTCTGCCCGGAGAGCCACATCCTCGTGTTAAACGCTTTACCACAGGAACAGCCTTGATTTAGTGTGTTGGCCACACTTCACAGTCCCTCAGTAGCGCCGTGTTTACAAGACGCACTTGTCACTGCCCTGCAAAGGCAGGAAGCACATACAAAACATTGTTTGCCAAAGCCATTGGCCTCTCTGGAGGCTTCTGAGAGCAAGTTAAATGAGTATTTATTGAGTCCTTAAACATTTATCGAGCACCCACTGCAGGGCTGTGCTCTACACGAGGCAGTGAGGGCATTAAATGAATAAAACAAGCTTCCAAGGATCTTTCTGCAAACACAGGGCACAGACCATATGCAAAGCACTGGTGTGCTCAAATACATAGAACTAGGTCCTCGTACTGCGCCAAGGACTCACCGTCCACTCATCCATCTATCACTCATTTAGCAATTACTGAGTGTACCGCACTGAGTGCTGGACGTGTACTGATGATCCTGGCACACAATCCCTCTTCACACTCCAGTGTGGAGACAGAGTAGCAAATGGTGGGGAGCTGGCATCTCCAACAAACACAGTTCAGGGCAAGCGATACAGCAGTACAGGTGCAAAGTAAAATGGAGAGCAGGGGAAGGAGATGTTCTTTGCAGCAAAGGTCTGGAAGGGCCTTCAGGGCTAAGTGGGATTTCAACAGAACGTTGAAGGATGGGTAGAACTACCACGGGTGGCAGGAATGGGGAAAGCAGGGGGAATCCAAGGGAATAGAACACTGGAAGCTTACTTAGACCATGTTTATGGGCCGGAAAGTGGTCCCTGTGGCTGTGGTTCATTGGGTAGAAGCCAGGTGCTGTAGGAGCTAAGCTAGATTGGGGTTGAGTTTGGGTGGGCTTGATGATTTTCAATGCAAGGAGTGGTAGTTCCAGGTCTGTGCTTTCGAGAGGCAGCTGTGGCAATGCGGAGACATTACACCGTGGATGCAGGGAAACCCAGTTAGGGGAGCAACAACGAAGGTCTCAACCCAAGTAGCATAAAAGCCAGCTTTGATTGGATTTACTCATTTGTGCCCTTAATTGTTCACAGACGTATCCATGACGTGCAAGACCTTGTACTGATTGAAGATAGGGATGGAGCAGACAGGGAGGAAACAAAAATAAAACCAGCTTATGTCAAGGACTTTATAATCAAGTAAGAGATACAGACCACGAAAATGCTTCCACATTCTTCCCTTGACTTCTGTCCTGTGATATTTGGTTTCCCTCCTATGTTCCCTACATTCCCGAGGCTCTTCTAGAAGCTCATTGGCTTCTGCCGGGGTACTCTGTGGGTTGCTCCAGTACGTGGACTCTCTCCTTTCCTCACACCATAGGATGTCCCCAAATGACTTCATCCTCCCCTACGGCTTTGAACATCAGCTGTATGATCATGACTCCTAAATTTATCCGTCATTCCAGCCTCTCTCCTGCCTCCTAGAGCTGTATCACCAAACACCCAACTGAATGTGTCACCCGGTTGCTCACTAGCCCCTCTAGCTCAAGTCATCCAAATAAAACTCCTCTTTCCTTCCCACTCACACCAACTCCGCTTGCTCTCCCTATCACTGTATAACCATCACTATCCGTCTAGCACCAACGCTGGAGACCAGGGTATCCTCAGTGCCTCATCTCTTGCGCCTCTACACCCAGTCTATCCCCAAGCCCTATCCAGTCTACATTTTATGTGTCTCGTCTTTGGTGACCACTCTAGTTTAGGCCACTGACTGACCTCCCTGTCTGTAGTTTTACTCTTGCATTCCACGTTCCACACTACGCCAGAGAGATCTTTCTCAAATCCAGGTCTTATAAAAATTCCTTAATGGCTCTTCACGAGTTTAACCATGTTCTGCAAAGATTTTTGTGACAGCTCTTCGGCCTGGCTGTATGATATTTCACTGTAGGGTTGGGCCATAACTTGTTTTTTTTTTTTTAAGATTTTATTTATTTATTCGACAGAGATAGAGACAGCCAGCGAGAGAGGGAACACAAGCAGGGGGAGTGGGAGAGGAAGAAGCAGGCTCCCAGCGGAGGAGCCTGAGGTGGGGCTCGATCCCATAATGCCAGGATCACGCCCTGAGCTGAAGCCAGGCGCTTAACCGCTGTGCCACCCAGGCGCCCCGGGCCATAACTTGTTTAACTAGTCTTCTAGTGATAGATGTTTGTAAACTTTCACTACTCTAAGCGATGCTATAGTTGATAACTTTGTACGTACTTTATCTTGTATGTGTGCAGGTATATTGGATCAGAAATTATGTGCATTTTTAATTTTGACAAGTATCAACAATTTATAATTCTGCCAGTAACATATAAGAGGGCCTATTTCCCTGCAAACATGCCAGGGGTATAGTATCAGATGCTGGATTTATTTGCCAATCTGTAGCTTAAAGATGATATCTAAATGTAGTTTCAATTTGCTTGTGAGGCTGACTATTTTTTCATATGTCTAAGAGCCATTTATCTTCCTTGTATGTTAACCATCCCATTTTCCTATTGGATTTTTAGTCCTTTTCATATTGATTTGAGGGGATTTTGTATATATTAAGCAAATTGGTCCCTTTGTCTAGGATAGGAGTTGCAGATACTTCCCCGTGTACCATTTGTCTTTGTTTATGGTGGTTTTTTGCTCTGCAGAAATTATAGATTTTCATGTTGACGATTTTTTTTTTTTATGCTTTGGGAAATGTTGTGCTATTCTGACAAACGCTGTCTCCACTGTGACACGCATCTATGGTCGTATCCTTTTGCATTTGTTCAAACACGATTGATTCATTTGGATTTATTTTAGTGTAAAAACCAAGGCAGAGATACATCTTTTTTTTTCAGGCAGTTACACAATTGTTTCGATACCACTTATTGTATAATCCATTTTTCCCTGCTGATAGACAACGCCATCTTTATCATACACTAACATTTTAAATGTCTAGAGTCTATTACTGGATTCTCAATTCGGTTCTCTGGATCAAATTGCCCACGTATGTGCTAGTGTCCCCTGGATTTTACTGTTTTAATTATTGTAGCTTTTAATGGTTTTATATTTGGTAGAACTATTTCTCACTAACCTTCTTTTTCAGAATGTTCATGGCTATTCGTGATGCAGAAATTTCCATATGAACTTTATATTCAGATTATGTAGTCTGTTGGTATTTTTATTAGAATGTGTTAAATTTATAGATTAATTTATGGAGAGCTGACATCTTTATGTCATCTTTGTACCCTTGTCATTTATTCAAGCCTCCTTTGGTGTCCTTTGCTAGCATTTTAGTATTGGGCACCTAGATGTAACACATTTATTAAGATTAGTCTTGGTTAGTTTACTTTGTGGTTGCTATTGTAAAGGATATATTTTATTCCCCTATATTTTTTAATTGGTTGTTGTTCACTGGCTTTTTATATATTAGCTTGTATTTACTTTGCTAAAATGTCTCATTCGTATCAGTTTTGCAGTTGATGTCCTTAGTTTTCCAGGTAGGCTATCACTTCATAAATAAATAATGATAATTTTACCTCTTTTCCAGTTTTTTGACCTCGTTCCTTTCTCTTTTGTAATTAAGTAGGTTAGTACTTCCAAAGCAATATAAAATAAAAATCGTCACAGGGGCCATCCTTGTGGCATAGCTAACTTTAATGGGAATCATTTAGTTTTCTCACTAAGTGCGATGCTGGCTTTTGGACTGCGATGCGTAAACCTTGTCATGTTCATGAAGTTGGGTGTTTCACAGGGTGTCTGTGGGTCTCTGCCCTGGGGACTGCTGTTTCAGGAGCCCTCAGTCTGTGTGTAAGGCTCTTCCTTGGCAGATGGAAGTTACCTTGGGGAAAAAAGAACATATGTACAGATATCAAGTATATGGTGACTTAAAATGCACTGTGAATCGAAAGGTAACTTTTTGCTGGTCAACAGCTTTATTAAACTCGACTTCCTAAGACGACAGAGTTGAGCCAATAGCAGAAAGATCCTGTGTCCTCTGACTGAGAGCCCAGAAGGTGGCGGCTTTAGGTGAGAGGGAAACTGAACCTTCTCTAGTGGACAGAGTGGGGACGGGCTGTGTCATCACAGTTTGGGTCCTATACTGACGACCTGGCAGGTGACACCAAGACCCAAGCCCTAAGAACAGTACCAACTGCTAGCGTGTTCAACACTTGCTCTGTGCTATCTGCTTGTTTGAATAGTAATTTACTCCTCAGAGCCCTCCTATGAAGTGGAGACTACTATTTCCTGAAAGATGATGAAACTGCAGCAAGAACTGTAACTTGCTCAAGGTCACAAGCTGGTACGGGATACAGCTGAGGTTTAAAATCAGGCAGTTTGACTCCAGAGCCTGCGTTTTTAGCCACCATATTCTAAACCCCAGGAGCAGCAGCCTGGGGCCCAGAGCAGCTGAACAAAGATCCAGGAGAAATCAGGAGTGTGGTCTCCATTGCAAACCAGGGAAGAAGGCTAGACTGTGAAAGACTATTCTGGAGCCAGGGACAGTTAACTGGGGACTGGACCATTCGTGCTACTTTTCTTCTTATCCATAATCTTTCTTTGTGTTCCTTTGCTGGCTCCTCCTCAAACCTCACCTCAAACATTGGAGAGCCCCAGGCACTGGCCTTGGACCTTCCTCATTCTCTACGTTCTTCCTTAGCCAACATCTGATCTTCACGACGATGATTCCCTCATGCGTACCTCCAGGCTAGGCCTCTTCCCGACTGGACTAGTGTGTCCGCCTTTCCACTCAACACTTCCACCAAAATACCTCCCAGGCATCTCAAACTTAACATGTCTAAGCAGAACTCTTCCTGTCTACCCCCACACGAGGTGTTCCCGCCACAGATTTCTCCTTTGCTGTGAGTTTATTTAACACAGTCAATAAATATTTGTTAAGTACCTACTATAGCAGTGAGCAAAATAGACAAAAAACCCTGCCCTAACAGAGTTTACATTCTACTGTCGGGAGACATACAAGAAATGGGGGAAAAATTATAACACGCATTAGAAGATAAGGGCTAAGAATGATGTGAAACGTTGGGGTTCGGAGTCAATGGTCTACAAAGAATTCCTGAGACGTCTTCGGTGCCAACAGGTGGTTTTATTAAAGGAGAGGAACAGGACCCATGGGCAGAAGGAGCTGCACGGGGGTTGTGACGGGTGACTAATTATATACTTTCAAGTTGGGAGGGGGCTAGGGACAGCGTACAGTCTCTAAGGAATTTTGGAAACAAGGTTTCCAAGACCTTGAGCGGTCATTTACTACTGTTTAGTAAACCCTCAGTCTTGAGACCCTTCAGATGTCTATCAGTGGGCCACATGCTTGGAGAATGATTGTAACATATACCTTGGGGGGCAGACATAAAGGAAGTTTCCAAAGGAATTTCTCTATGTTTAAAGTAGAATCGCAGGATCCTACGGTGTCAGGATAATGTTAAGCTAAGATCGTCTTCTGCCCTTAGCAAAGCATTAACGGGAGGCAGCTGAGTTCCTAGAGGAAGTTCACTCTGCCTGTTTCAAGGACTTGTCAATGAGCCGTAAGTAGAAAGGACATTTGATTTTTTTCATCTTTTGCCTTTGTTTCTCATATCAAGAAGAAAAACAAAGCAGGGAAGGGGCAGAGAGTGCAAGGGATGGGGAACAAAATTTTAAAAAGGGCAAGTGAGAGGAGCGGATGAGGTCAGAGTAACAAGGCTAGACCAGGAGTTGTACCCAACGAAGACGGAGGATTTTGAACAGAGGCTTGACATGAGTGGATTTCCATTTTAATAAGAATACCATAGCACCTGGAAATTGGAGGAGGGGCAGGGAGGCTAAAAGTGGGGAGACCAGATAGGCAGCTCCTGCAATGGTCCAGGTGAGAGATGATGGATCCAGCGTGAGACAGGGAAACTAAAGGGACCCCGTGAAAATTACTTTTGCACCATTTCCTGCTTCTATTCTTGCTAGGACCTGCACCCCTGCCTTACACATGCATATAGAACAGACAACGTATGTCCTCCTTGGAGAGGCCACTTTTAGGCAACAGGCTTGAGCAAGGGAATGTAAAAAGGGTCCACAGCGACCGCCTGGCTGAATACAGACAGGCCTACCAGGTGATCCACCTCAAAATATCTACAGGCCCTAACTAACCAATGGGCTACTTACAACCAGGCAGAGTTATCAAAAAAGGGGAAATTCCATACATCCCCATATCTCCTCATCTTCCCCCTTTAAATACAGTACCCCCCCCCCACTGCCTCGTCGCAGAAGGTCTCTCCTCTGCTGTCCTGCCCGCTGCTCCCTTGCTTGCAGTGTATTCAATCAACCTTTATCTCTTTTGTTCTGCCTTGGGTGAATCCCTTCCTCTGCCTGTGCCACTCCTCTGGCTTCCACCCAATGGGTCACCCCACATTCGGGGGAGGGAGGCTCTGATTGGAGAGACACCACCCTCCTTGTAAAGGTCAAGAACTTAATGATTTCTTTGGAGTCTTTCAGCACAACAGATAACATCTAAGGAGTGACTGGGGGGATGTCATGAACACTCTCCAAGACCACTGACTCATCAAGACCCCTAGCTCCAGGGTATAAGTAACCTACGGAAGATGCCTAAACACTTGCCTTTGTTCCTGGATGCAGGAATACCAGACCACCATCCCCAGTAAAAACCCCAGGCCCCAAGCAAGGAAGAGATTCACTCTTTGCTTTCTGAGTCTCCCGGATGCTATGTCCACATCTGCACTCTTTATCTTTAATAAACTGCTCTCACTTCTTCTCAGCTGCATTTGATTTCTATCCTGCGCAAAGCCAAGGATCCTCTTGGCTGGTCCTGCGGGATCTCCTCTGGGTCTTCAGGCCCAGCCAGCCTGCATCAAGGGGACTTGGGTCAGGAGAGAGTGGACAAGCCAGATTCTAGATATATTCTAGATATATTCTAAAGGGGGCTCCAGCATCCACCCAGCTACTCAGGCCAAAGACCTAGCTAGGTCTTATCCTTGAATCTTCCCTTTCCCTCATATCCCATATCCAATCCATCAGCAAGTCCTTGTGGTTCAAGCTCCAAAAAGTACATCAAAGTCACTGTTTCTGTCCATCTCCACTGCCCCTGCAACCCAGCTAACCACCTGGACTTACCTCTCACCTGGATTGCTGCAAGGTAGCCTCTTATCTGACTCTCTGCTTCCTCTTTTACAATCCTTCTCCACAAACAGCCAGAGGGATCATCTTAAAAATTAAATCATATCACAGCAAGAATGCCTTCACTTGTAATCCTTTAAGAGCTTTCCAAAGCATTAGGAAGAAAGGCCCAAATCCATAGCATGAACTACAGCGGCTAACGGGATCTGCCCCTGATGACCTCTATCTTCATCTCCTTCCCTCTTTTTGAGGGATCATCCTTCTCCAGCCATACTGGGCTCCTTCCTGTTCCTCAAACTCACCAAATTCATTTCTGCTTTGCAGTTATGCTGTCCCCTCTTACTAGGTCATCGTACCCAAGCTCTTTGCATGATTGACCTCCTATCAGCTGTCAGATCTCAGCTCAACTGTCCTCTCCTTAGAAACCTCCCTGATAACTCTCATCTACTATAGATACCATATGATATCTCGATACCTCATACAGTCTACACACCTCTTATCAGAACTCAGTCTTCCAGGGAAGACAAAATTGGTTATTACTCATTAAGTAAAAATCACAGGCCAGTAAATGAGGTGGGGGCTTTTGAAGCAGAGGGCTATCATACACTGTCAGGGCCAGAGGGCTAGCCTCCCCTCTGACACTTGCATCCACTGGCAATGTCCCATCCCAAGCTTCCCCCCAGGGCATTTTCCTCGGCACTTCTTTCTTACCTATCAGGGTCCACAACTGCTTCCAGTAGTCCTGGTGGGATGTGGCTGACACTGGCCTTCCTCAGGGCCTCTACCCTCTAGGAACCGGACCCACGACCTTCCATCCATTCCTTAGACATCAACGTCCCCGCCCTCGACACGCCAAACCTCTCTGCTGGAGCGAGCTCTACATCATCTCTCCGTGTTGTGCCTAGCACTGAGCCCAACACAGAGTAATTTCTCTAAAATCCCTGGCAGGATCAAACAATGCACAATCGCTCTTGAACTAGCAAAGATTCCCATATCCCTTGGGAATTCAGAAGGCAAAGTTGAGTCCCCGGCTCCTCCCTACCTCCAGACCCGCCCCTCAGCCTATCTCGTTCCAAATCTCGCCTTTCCCTTTAATCACTCTCTCCAAGCGAGTAATCTTTCTGGGGCCTATAATCCCTGATGTTTCCCGCTGTGTGGTCCCACTTGGGAAAACCTTTCATTTTGGTCATTAGCAAAAGGTGATCCAGTCCCGGCCGTGACCACGCCCCCTCCGTCACGTTCCCGGGGCGAACCGGAAGGGATCGCGCAGCCCCTGGTTCGCAGACCCGGAAGTAGATGTGCTTCACGGAAGCCGGGTTTGGCCCTGCGGCTGCTGCCGTCGCCGCGGAGAAATTGTTGGAGCTGGCAGCCTAGGAATGGTGAGACCTCGCGGTTCGCTTCTGAGGGTTCTGAGTAGTTTGGGGCGAAATGGAGTTTTCCAGAGTGCCGCGGGGGAAGACCCCCCACAATGTTTGCGGCCCCGCCCCGGTAGCGCCCCGAAAATCTGCGCATGCGTGGGCCGGACCGGACCAGAATCTGGTCCGAGATGTTACGCATGCGCAAAGGTGGCAAGCCGAAGGTGGGGTGAGACTTGGCCTGGGAGTTACTCCCCCTCCCTCGCCACCAGCCCGTGGGGCTTAAACCAGGGCTGCGAAAGCATCGGGGTGCACTCGGTGCTTTGCTGTTGAGTTGCAGGGCTGACTTCACCAGTCTTATCCCGAACTCCAGAAACAGACCTGCACTAATCCCCCACCTTGGGTGTGCACTCGGGGGAGAGTGAGGGCGGGGGAAGGGAGGGGGTGCAGACCTAGTCTCAGTCAGTCCGCGGAATCAGGCCCTTCACCTGCTCCCCAGGTGTCAAAATATCCAGCGGTATCCTACAGAGCCGAGCGGCGCGACTGGCGTACCTGGGGGCAGGGCGGGAAAGCTGTGCGGAGAGCCACCCTGGTCTGAGGGGGCGGGGCCCGCTAGCGGCACGCCCCAGACAGTCCCCGGTACCTGAGTTCTCCCGGGGTTAGGAGCAGGCGCCCCAGGGCGGTTGATACTTGCTCAGTTCCCAAACCGCGTTCTTTAGCTTCCACGCGGTACCACCCACTAAATCTTCAGCCAAAGCTGCAAATGGGAAAAAAAGAGAGAGAGAGAGAGAGAGAGAGAGAGAGAGAGATGGACTAATCGGAGTTCTATCTCCAGTTTCCCTGCTTTGGCTTGGAAGGGCAAGGGGGTACTACCGAACTGAGTGGGCCAGTAATCCCTTGTTTCCTGCTGGTTTATAATTGAGGCCCTTCACCTAGCGACTCTGAGTAGAATAGTAGAGGTCCGTGGACCCCCTAAAATGCTATGTGTTTGTACATTTTTCTGGAGTGCATAGCTTTTACGTTCTCAAAGATGCTGGTGACCTTTAGAAAGCTGTTGGTTTATCAGCATCATATTGGCAGAATAGAGCCTTGGGTCTCTTCTCCTTGTGTCTTTCCTAGCTTATGGGATCCTGGGGGAGCTGCTCCAGTATAAGGAGGTGAGGCTGGCCCGTTGAAAACCTGTGCCTCAGGGAGCCTCATTTCTCCTTTGCAGAATCTCCTCTCAGCCTCTAAGCTCACCTGGTCAGAATCCTTGGATGAGCCTGTGGGACCCTTCCTCCTAGCCCTGTGGTTTGGAACCAGTGGCTTTGGGACTGTAAGAGGATGGACAAAGGTAGTATGAGGCCGGGCCAGCTCCCCAAACGCTCAGGCGCCAAGCATCTGCTGATTCCACCCCGTGCCTGGCACGTGTGTCTTTTCGTCCTGGCTGGGCATTGCCACCTCCCCCTGGGCCAGCACCACCCACGTACCTCTCGGCAGAGGCCGCAGTTGACGGACTTGCTGTTGAGCTGCTGCTCTTTGGCACGGCTGCATTTTGATGGCAGAGGGAGCAGTTATGCCCAGAGCCCGGTGTGTCGGCATCACCAGTCTGACCTGAGCACCATGTGCTGCACGACATGACACGTGGCACCGGGAGAACTGCCCAGCGTGGAAGGTCTGGGCCAGGTCTGAGCCCAGATGGGATCTGGATGGCCAAGGAGCTCCCACCATAAAACCTCAAATGTCAAGGAAGCAGGGGAAGGGCCAGGAGGGATGGTAGAGGGTCGGGGGGGGGGAGAGGGGCAGAGGAGGGGTCCCGCGTTCAGAGGCTCAGGGCTCTGCTAGGCACTTAGGAGACCTGAGTTCACCACTTCTTTTTTCCTAGATTCTCAGGGGCTGCTAGATTCATCTCTGATGGCATCAGGCACTGCCAGCCGCTCAGAGGATGAGGAGTCGCTGGCAGGGCAGAAGCGGGCTTCCTCTCAGGCCTTGGGCACCATCCCTAAACGGAGAAGCTCCTCCAGGTAGTAAGGGTTCAAAGGGCCAGGGCCTGGGCAAGGGCATTCAGTGCTGCATGCCTTTGCCACTGTCGGGAATGGCTACCTGAGCCCCTCTGGGGCCTAAGTATTGGCAGAGCTTTGTGCTTTTCCCGCCAGGTCCCCCTCTGTGGGACGTGGGCTAGGGAGGTTTTGGGTCTTCGATGTGAAATCTTGGCGGTGCGGTACCCTGTCATCTCAGAGGGGAAGAGCGTAGCAGCTCCGTGCCCGTCCGCTGTGCTGGGGCAGTTAGCACCCAGCCGGGACCCTGCGCTGTCTCCGAGGCTGGGGTGTGTGTGAGTGGGTACGAGGGGGGCGAGGGGTGCTCACTGAGCAGGATTCTCGCAGGTTCATTAAGAGGAAGAAGTTTGATGACGAGCTGGTGGAGAGCAGCCTGGCTAAGTCCTCTACCCGGGCGAAGGGGGCCAGTGGGGTGGAACCAGGGCGCTGTTCAGGGAGTGAACCTTCCTCCAGTGAGAAGAAGAAGGTGAGCGATTGCAAGGGGGCGGGGGCCAGATTCTGTATTTCCCCACCACCTTTGCCAGCTCGCAAGAGCCCTGCAGAGGAGACCTGTGAGAAATTCCAATGGCCCCAGCCCCAACCTCAGCTGCCTCCCTTGTGGGAGCCCATCTCTTCTCCCTACTCCCCCTTTCTTGCCGCAACCCCCCTCCACACACACACACCCTGTCAGTGCGTCCTGTATCACATTCTGTGTGGGAGGCATAGAGCGTGCATCTATTCTGGGAGCAGACAGCCTGTTCCCAGCATTGCTGGGTGTAAAAATAACCCCCAGGTGGCATTGCTCTGGCCCTAGACACCGTACCAGTCAGAGTGGTTTCCTGGTATCCTCCCCACCCGCCCTCCACTCTGGGGTTGAGGGTGCCACCAGCAAAGAGAAGACCCTGTAAGGTCAAGGACCATGCAGAAGTACTTCGGGGGTGGGGGGCTGGAAAGCCGAGCTCTTGTGGGTGTTGCTTATGGTCGGGTGGGACTGGGGCCACCACACGCGGTATAGGAAGCTTGAGGCCCGAAGCCCGAGCTCCCCCGATGTCAGCTTTGAGTTCATTCTCTTCCTGTCCTCTGCCCAGGTGTCCAAGGCCCCTAGCACTCCTGTGCCGCCCAGCCCAGCCCCAACCCCCGGACTCACCAAGCGTGTGAAGAAGAGCAAACAGCCGCTTCAGGTGACCAAGGATTTGGGCCGCTGGAAGCCGGCGGATGACCTCTTGCTCATCAACGCTGTACTGCAGGTACAACCGCAGGTTGCACATCCCCCTGCCCGCAGCCCGCGGTCCCCGGCCCCCAAAGTAGCCCAGCAGCCTCCTGGGGGAAGCGAGCGAAGAGTTCTTCCCTGCTCTAAGGCTGGGGCCAACCCATCTCGGGCCTTGCAGACCAACGACCTGACATCGGTCCACCTGGGCGTGAAGTTCAGCTGCCGCTTCACCCTTCGGGAGGTCCAGGAGCGCTGGTACGCCCTGCTCTACGATCCTGTCATCTCCAAGTGAGTGGGGCTGGCTCCAGCAGCAGGGAGCTACTAGGAGCACCAGAGCCTGGCTCCTGGAACAGCAGAATTATACGAGGGCCCAAGGGAGGGGCCTGGGAGGCAGGGCTCATGGGACCTTGCATCCTCTGGGATGATACTGAAACCAGCCAGGCTCGGGAAGGAAGCTTCTTCCTGCTGCCAACCCTGCTGGTCCTGGCTTGATGCCAGCAGCAAGGGGATCTGGAAGCCGATGAAGCAGCATGGGAGAAAACACCCGAGTGGATGCCAGGAGCCCCGGTCCCACCACTGTGTGCATTGTGGTTTGGGGCAGGTCACGTCCCACCCTGTCCGCACCGACCTTCCATAATTTCTTCCTCCGTAAGAGGGAATTGGAACAAAAGAACACGAAGGCCCCTAAAAGTCCCAAGTTCCAAGTAAGCCTGTGTGCCGTGCAGTGCGCCGTCTTCCTCCTCAGCCGCTTGGCTTGCCGTCGTCAGAGTTGGTCGGATGCTCGGCACCCGTCTTCTGCTCCCAGTCCCTAGCACCACTGAAGCTGTAGACAGGCCAGGAAGTGGGCGGGGCTCAGTTTTGGAAAGAGGATGTGGTAGGCAGTGGGTGGCAGCTTTGGCCAAGTAAAGAGGAAGGTCTTGGGGAAGGAGCCGCAGCCGGTGGCAGGGTCTCCCTTGGCTGGCCTCTGCGGGCTGTGCCTTTGAGTCTCTTCCAGGGCGTAAACACTGGAGACTCAGCTGAGTTGCCTGTGCTGTGCTTTCAACAAACCCATGAGGCCCCAGGCGCTGCGCAAAGCCTTGGGCTCTTCCTCTTGAGGGCCTGGCCTCTAGTTCTGGATCTCAAAGACCTGCAGGAATCCCAGATTGCTAGACACCCTCGCTTCAACCCTGCCCTCTTTCTCACCGCGCCCCCCAGGCTGGCCTGCCAAGCCATGAGACAGCTGCACCCAGAAGCCATTGCTGCCATCCAGAGCAAGGCCTTGTTTAGCAAGGCTGAGGAACAGCTGCTGAGCAAAGTGGGATCGGTAAGGCCGCGGGGCAGGGAAGGGGCCTGACCACGGGAAGACTGCTGATGTGGGGAGGCCCTGTTGCCTGGAAACATGCCCTGCGGGTGCTCGTACATCTGCACGGGCCACTGTGGATGGGGTCCTCAGGAAGAGCCAAGACTGGTTCACTCTTCTTCCAGCTCCTAGTGGGGACAGGGGGTGGGGATGGGAAGGCAGAGACGAGAATGAGAAAACCCAGATGCTGAGACCAGGCTCCTCGCCCTCCAGACCAGCCAGCCCACCTTGGAGACGTTCCAGGACCTGCTGCACAGACACCCTGATGCCTTCTACCTGGCCCGTACTGCCAAGGCTTTGCAGGCCCACTGGCAGCTCATGAAGCAGTATTACCTTCTGGAGGACCAGACAGGTAACTGGCTCCGGGAGCTGGCAGGGTCGGTGTGCTGCGTGTGAGTGAGGCGGTCTGGGCACGGCCGCCCTCAGGTGCCCGGTAACGGATCCCTCAGCGGCCCCCAGCATCTTGCACCTCTCTTTGCAGCAAAACCACTGCCTTCCAGAAGGAAGGAAAGTGGCTAGAATAATACTCAGCGGCATGGTAAGGGTGGCCTTGCCTGGAATCCCGAGCAAAACGTCCAAATGGCAGAGTTGTGTCCCACTTCTGGTTTTGTTGTCGTTTTTGACATCTTTTCCCATTACGTAAATAACACATTCTCCACAAATGACGTTGAAACATGAGTAAAATGTGAAAGTTCCCTTCACTGCTTACCCTTCCCTGTTTCCCTCCCTAGAGAGCCTACTGTCCTAGACATGGTACCTATTTCTAAGTCTTTTTGCCGCTTCCCTCTCTCCACATTCCTTCTCGTTCCTTCTCCCTGCTTTGGAGCCATTCGGAAATCCCCACTGGGCCTTCACACCCAAACCATCTGCCTTCCTCCTGTCCAGGGGCCCGAAGGCCCTCTGCTTCCCCTCCTCACCAGCAGGCTCTCACTCCCGACGACAGGTACTGGGAAGGTCAGCTGACTAAACTGCGTGTAATTCCTCCGTTCTCTTTGGGACTTAGGGTCAGCCTTTGTCGTATGTCCTAGTACAGACACTCTACTCTCGCTTCTGGACGGTGTTGCCCGTCAGCGTCTCGAGTTGTTCACGCTGTTCTGGAAATGAGGCTGTGCCTATGCCCTCCCCCTACTCCCTGGGTCCTCCTGCTCCTGGTTATGAAAAGATACTCCTGCAAGAGGATTTTAGGAAATCTTGTCAGGGAGGGCCCCGTCTTTTCTTCCTGAGGATCTCTGATTTTATTGGGGAGCTCTCTTTATTCCTGCAACTTCCATCTCTGTGCCTCTGCCTCAGGCTCAGGTGTCACTGAGTTTCTACAGAGAGGGTGGGCGCTGGTCAAGTCTACTTTTGCTGTTAGAGCTAGCTGCTTTGAAAGTTATTTCGTGTAACTTAGAGATTGAATTTTTCTCCTCACGAGTCTTGTCAGTGGGTATTGGACTTCTCCTTGGCTGGCTGGTGCTGGGAGGCCCGAAGAACAGGGCATACGCGCTGCTTAGCTCTCAGGTCTGTTGAGTATTAGGTTAGTGGGATTTTAGGCAGCTGTGGCGGGGAGGAGCTGGGGGGGGGGGGACCCAGTCCTGTGTCTCCCACACGGTCTGATCTCAGGGAGTTGGGGGGATGGAGCATTTGTGGCTCCTGTGCAGCCCCCTCACTTCCCTGGCAGGCAGTGACGACACCCCCGGGGCTGACAGACTCCTCAGCCGGCGGGGAACCTGGGCACTGGCCACTGCGCGCTGCCACCGAACCACACCGCGGTCCTGGGAGCAGCTGGCAGAAGTTCTGCGAGTTAGGGGGCCCCAGTCCCTTTATAGTTTGATCAGAAAAAAAACCTGAAAAACTTTCATGAAACCGTCCTCCACGTATCTGATGGACTGTAATATTCTGTTCCACTTCATATTTTTGGAAAAAATGACAACTCATTTTGTGACCCTTAAGACGTCATGACCCGCAGTTTGAAAGCCGCTGACAGGAGGCGTGGCAGCCTCTGCCGGCACATCCGTGAGGGGCATGTGCCTCTGCCTCTCGCCGAGTGTGGCAGAAAATGTTGGGCAGCGTACGATGTGATAGAGGAGCAGTTTGGATTTGGCATCAGGAAAGCAGAGCTTGAATCCTGGGTCTGCCCTAAACCTGAGTCCCGTAGCGAGCCCTCCTTCCTGTGGGCGTCTCGGCACGAGTGCGGGGGGCTAACAGCAGTGCCCGCCCTCCTTTGTGCACGGCGACGGGAGAGCCTGTGCGCTCTGACAAACGCAAGAAGTCAGCTTTAATTCCCTTTTCTTTCTAGAATCGTCTCTGCCCTTAGCTAATGTCAGGAGCACTTTGTGTCAAATTAGCTCGCAGCCTGAACTGGCTTGTGCTCTGTTACCTGTCGACCTCGGCGCAGAGCTGTCCCTGCAGGCCCAGTCTGCCATTGGTCCCCTTAGCTCAGTCGCGGCTGCAGCGTGGGGTAGGGCGGAGCAGCGGCGCTGACCGTCTCTCCGTCCTTTGTTCAGTGCAGCCGCTGCCCAAAGGGGACCAAGTGCTCAACTTTTCCGACGCAGAGGACCTGATTGATGACAGTAAGCTCAAGTGAGTGGCTGGGGCCCCAGGCAGGGTACAGAGTGGAGTGTCTCCCGGGAACAGAGCACCCCGGGCCGCGGGGCCCTCCCTCCTGCTGCAGAGAACTGAGCCCAGCACACGCTCAGCTTCACGCTCTGCCTGTCCCCTGGTCTCCTTGCTGAGCCCCCCTCACCACCCGGAGAAGGAGGCCAGTCCGAGGCCAGAGGAGCAGCAGCCTGGGTTCCTCCGCTGAGGGACTGAGGCGCCCCCGAATGAGCCAAGTAGCCCCTGTTGGTAACGGCAGGTGAGCTGGAAGTGGATCCTGATTCGTCCTTCTCCCCCACAGGGACATGCGCGATGAGGTCCTAGAACATGGTGAGTGTACCCTGGGGGGGACGGTTAGGGGTAGAAGCTCGTGCCGGCACAGAGGACCAGGACAAGGTGCTGGTGACCGCAGAGTGTCCCTCCTTACCGCCCCACCTCGCCCCAGAGCTGACCGTGGCTGACCGGCGCCAGAAACGAGAGATCCGGCAGCTGGAGCAGGAGCTGCATAAGTGGCAGGTGCTGGTGGATAGCATCACAGGTGAGGAGGGGCCACGAGGGCCGCGCTCCCGCTCCCTTGGCCCGCCCTGAGCCCCCGGCTCCCCGCCTTCGGCCCGCGGCCCTGAGGGCTGGGCTCTGCCTGAGGCGGCCGCTCCTCCCCCAGGCATGAGCTCTCCCGACTTCGACAACCAGACGCTGGCCGTGCTGCGGGGCCGCATGGTGCGGTACCTGATGCGCTCCCGAGAGGTAAGGCGGGCCCGTCTGCGTCCGCAGGCCACCCTCCTCTTCCGGTCTTGCCCTCGCTGACCTTTCTGTGCCCGGTCCCTGATGTCTCATCTTTCCCTGGCCTGTGTAGACCCATTGCTCAGGTCCCAGCCCTCACCCGCCCCATTTCCCCAGATCACCCTGGGCAGAGCCACCAAGGATAACCAGATCGATGTGGACCTGTCTCTGGAGGGTCCGGCCTGGAAGATCTCCCGGAAGCAAGGTACCAGCAGGAAGCAGTGCGAGGGTCCCTCCAGCCTCTCGCTGCCCTCCAGCCCTGTGGCTCGGTCTCCATGGGAACCCTCGCAGAGCAGCTGGGGCCGAGCAGCTGGCATTTCAGGATCCCTAACTTGGGAGTCATGGGCGCCTTCTAGCCTGTCCCTGGGAAGCAGAGTGGGTGGGAACTTGAGGCCCTCTTCTGGCCTTCCCTGCCTCCTCATCCGCCTTCGCCTCTCCACCCGCACAGGTGTCATCAAGCTGAAAAATAACGGTGATTTCTTCATCGCCAATGAGGGTCGGCGGCCCATCTACATTGACGGGCGGCCTGTGCTGTGTGGCTCCAAATGGCGCCTCAGCAACAACTCCGTGGTGGAGGTGAGCTGTGAGGGAGGCGGGGAGGTCAGGGTGAGACCAGGGCCGTGGGGAGCCAGGATGTGGGCCTGGCCCCCAGTCCCACCTCTGTGCCCAAGCCACTCTTCTCTCCCGCCCGCAGATTGCCAGCCTGAGATTCGTCTTCCTCATCAACCAGGACCTCATTGCCCTCATTCGGGCCGAGGCTGCCAAGATCACGCCACAGTGAGGAGTGGTGGCAGGACCCATGTGCTCTCTCTGGCCTCAGTTTCCCCTGCCATTCCAGCCCCTTGGAGCTGGGAACTCAGGCTCCTGGAAAAACCACAGTGGGCAGGAGGAGACCCAGCTGCTGGCCCATTGATCTGAGCCTCTGTGGGAAGGCAGGGCTGGTCCTCGGGAAGCCCCTAGAGGCTGGAACCCTCCGGCTTCCTTAGAGCCAGAGCCCCTCCCCTTCTCCTCTCTCTGCAGGCCACCCTCCTCGTTCCCTCAGATTCCCACCTCTGCCCCTTTGTCTCCAGCTGATTAGCTTCAGACTTTTCCTTTATTTTTCTTTTGTAAATAAAAAGCACCAAGTTCCAAAGTAGCTCCTTTTATTATTTTTTTTTAATATAAAAAATGGGACTGGTGAGGCAGGGGCACATGCAGGGGATGGCAGAATCCTTCCTTGGCCTCAGGCCTCTGTCGCCCATTCTGCAGAGGGAGACAGAGGAGTAGGCCAAGGAGGGGCCCAGAGATTCCCAGCCTGGGGCCTGCCCCTGAGGCTCCGGCCCACTCTGAGAGTCGGGGGCCAGGCCCTCTTTAATTCTCAGGCTCCCTGCCCTGAGCCGGTGAGCAGCACGGAGTCCCGGGGGGTGGCTGCCACCCTTCCTCCGCCCCGAGTTCGGGCAGGGCAGTGGATGGCAGCATGTCTGGCAACACTGAGTTCTGGGGCTGGCGGTCAGACCCCTGTGCCTTCTTCCTGGGTCCACTGGACTGTGCCAGAGCCATGACAGCCGATAAGCACCATCTCCAGGCTATGGGGTTCCCAGGGCAAGGCCAGGCCCCCTGACCCTGGCGGGGGCTCTCCAGTGCTAGCAGCCTCGGCCTGGTTCGTGGGCTCGGGGGGCCCAGTCCTAGCCCCTTCCTCAGGAGGTGGTGAGCCAGGGGTGCTGGGCTCGGGGCAGAGTTCTCCTGAGCCCGGGGGCTCTGACTCAGAGGTGGAGGTCCAGAAAGCTGTGGCCCGAGGCCAAGGGGAGCTCTGAGATGCTGGGGGGCCCCAGGGCCAGGGTGCCACGAGGGGAGGGGGCCCTGGGCGAGGGTGGGGCCAGGTCCCACTCAAGACAGAGCCAGCTGGGGGCTGCAGGCAGTAGGAGGACGTCCCGGTGTCCACACACAGAGGCTGCAGGAGCCCAGAGGCACCAGCGAGACACGGCCCCTCTCCTGACGCCCGAGGGCAAGGGCCCTCGCCATGGGGTGCCAGCACTTGCTGCACAGCCTGGCGAAGTGACTGCAGGCCCTCCCGCATCTGCAGCACCTGCTCTGACAACTCTGTCACCTTTGGGGAGCGAGGGAGGAGGACAGAGCGCGAAGTTAGAGGAGTCTGGACCTCACACCACAGCAGCGCCCACCCCCTGCCCTCCCTGCCTCCGGCTCGCCCCTCACCCACCGCCTGCCGCAGCTTGTCCAGCGTGTCCGTGTTCCTTGCCTCATCAGGCCCGAGGGGGACAGTGAGCAGGCCATTCTCTGCAAACAGCAGGACGGGGTTACCAGCCGGCACCAGGAAGAGGAGACAGCACGGGGTCCAGGCCTCTGCCCCAGTTAGCACAGACCGCACCGGCCTGGCAGGACCCGACGCCAGCAGCGGCCACTTCCAGCCTTCCCCAGTTGCAGGATTCTGCCCAAACCACCCGGGGACCTTGGGCACGCTGCCCTGCGCTCCCCCCTCAGGAAGCTGCTCTTTGTGCCTGTCCTCCAGACACCCGACCACTCCCGGGAGCTCCTTCCCTGGTCCACTCTCAGGGCTGCGTGGCCTGGCTGGGGACCACTTACAACCCTGCTTAGCCCCCCAGCCCTCTGTCCTCCGCAGGGTCTTAGCAACAGCCTCTGATCTAAGCCGCACAACCACCGTATTACAGACCAGAAGCTGGGGCAGAAACCAAGAGCCTGCTGCTGGGGAGCTGACCACGGGGATCCAAACCCCGTCCCCAGCTGCCTTCTGACCGCAAGGTGCTGGCCTTCACCACCGAACAGCCCTGCCCAAACGCGTAGGCTGAGAAGGGTAAGAGGGCAAGAAGGCTAGACACTGCCAGCTTCTCAGAGGTTCACAGGGCCAAGAGGCAGCCCTGCCAACCTGCCCGCAAGCCCCTGGGACCCGGGCTCCAGTACCTGGCCCAGGGGAGGGGCTGCTGCTGCACTCCGGGCCAGACTGCCCCACGCGGAAGGAGAACTTGGGCTGGTCGGAGCCGCAGCCATCCTCAATGCCATCTACTACCCTGCAGACACAGGTGCCAGGGCGACACATCAGTCCACAGGCCACCACTGCAGCACCCGGCGGCCACACACACAAGCCGCAGGAGCCTGGAGCTCAGGGCCTGGGACAGGTAACCCTTGGTGCCTTTCCCTAGGAGCTTGTGGTTTTGCTAGGGCGACCCGACACACCAGGAATTCAAAGCAGTGAATGGCCGGGCACCAAATGGTGGGTGCCACAGGAAGGTGGAGTCCAAGAAGGACTCCTGGAGGAGGCAGGAATGGGTTAGGATGGAATGGTGGGCACCCAGGGGAGGAATGTGTCCGGCCGAGTCCCCAGCCCTATCCCCACCATCTCTGCCAGAGTACAGTGGCCCAGGGCCTGCTTACCTGGGGCTCAGATCCGGGGGTACGTTCCATGGCACAGAGGGCAGCTGCAGACCCTCTAAGCTTCGAGGGTGGAGAGAGGGGCCAGCCTCAGCCTGCGAAGCCCCTGCCCTGCCCGGCCGTCCTCTGCCCCTTAGCCTGGGCCGGGGCGCCGTCTGGCGTGGGGACAGCAGCTTAGCAGCTGAGGAGGACGACGTGCAGCCAGGGGACAGCAAGGGGCTGGAAGGCTCATCAGCGGGGGCGGGGGAGGCTGTGGGGCCCTGCTCCCCGTCTGTCTCCTTCTCCTCCAGCGTGGACATAAGGGTGTTGTCGCCACTCAGGGAGCTGGTGTCCGCCTGGGGCCAGTGGGGGACAGGGAAGCGGCACGGATAGCCCCTCCTGTGCCCCACTCGCCTGCCCCACCCCGACCTCCCCTCCCTAGAAGGAGCCGTCTTCGTTAAGCTCAATGCCCGGTGTCTCCCACCCGCAGGGGAAGAGGCTCAGGTGTGTATGGGGGGAGGGGCTGCTTTTCTGCTGCCACCACAAAGCCACCAAGCCCTGAAGGGATTTGCTGCCTCTCAAAATTCTAGCCAAGTGTGGATACACCACCCCTCTACGGGGTCCCTCGGACTAACCAAACTATCCAGGAGAACACCGTGCTAAACACAGGTTTGGAATTAGCGATATAAGCCAGGAAAATTCAAAGACCCTCAGAGCAGTTCTCTCTCATGGTGAAGAAGCAAGGGGGAGTCACAGGGCTCGTCTCAGAGGCGGCCCAGAGGCCTAGTGCCTGGCCCTCCCCAGGGGTCCCAGCCCTCGTGTGTGGCCCTGGGCCTCCATCCCAGGCCGGCTCGGACGGGCCAGGGACAGCCAGGAGGGCTGGTGCAGCACAGCTGGGCTGGGATCTAAAGGACAGTGTGGCTGTGAAGGGACAGGAGCCGGGAGAGTATAGACCCCCCCATAGCATGTGCGGCTGTTAACACCAGGCTATCACAGTGCCTCCGAAAGCCCAGCCTCAGCCCACCTCCGCAGGCCCCTGGCACCCCGGCTCCGTCTGCACACATTCCCAGTGCCCTCACCTCTGCAGGGCCTCCACCGGCACCCAGGTTGTAGCTGAGCTCCCCTCGGAGGCCCCGGCTGAAGCGTGGGGCAAACTCGGGGTACAGTGCGAGGCTCTCGTGCAGCCCAGCCAGCTGTAGACACTGTAGGACGCAGTAGGTCAGCCCCTTGACATCGGCATTGGCCTTGACCACCTGCTCCCGCCGGGGCAGCTCGCAGCCAATCAGATCACCCTTCCCTGGGAAGCGGAAGCAGAGGTCAGCGAGCCCCGCCCCTCAGCCCCCGGACGGGGAGTCCAGCAGAGGCCACGAGCTGGCCCTGTGAGCTCAGTGGGGCCCGGCGAGCCGGCACAGAGAGCAGCGGAGGCGCCCAGGCCCTAGCCGAGCCCGGCTGCCTGCCTCCGGCTTCTCAGACCGCCTTGGAGTGAAAAGCATGGAGACCCAGGTGCTCAAGCACGTCTGGGATCAAAGCCACCGAGCTGGACCCATTGGAATTTTAGCTCTGAGACAGCTGAGCTGTCACCAATTCTCGTTGTTCCCAGGCTGCCTGTAGCTCCGAACCCATCTCTCCCAGGCCCCATCTCTACCTACGGAATCATCGTATCTACAGGAGACCCCACAATCCGGTATTTTTCAAGCCTCACAGGTGGTTCAGGTGGGGCTCGTCCAGGAAGCGGAGGTTAGTGCCCCACGGGGCGCAGTGACGTCCGGCGGCCACATTACTTCCTCTCCCTGAGCCCTGGTGCTTGCAGGACAGATTCTGTGTTGAACTGAGTCGGGTGCTTTCTGGATCTTTCCAGAAGGTGTCATTGGAGGGTTTTCCCACCACCCAGCTGAGGCTGCCACCTGGCTGAGAACATTGTAAAATGGCATCAGAGTCTGCATCCCGATCTCGGAGCTGTAAAGTTGTAGGGAAAAACGTTCCTCTTAGAATCAAGGAACTAGGGTGTCTCCCATCAGGGACATGGAAGATTAAACGAGTTAGTATAGGTGAAGTGCCTGACACGGAGGCGACCAATCAAAGTTCATTTCCTTCCTGATCCTCCGGACAAGAGTCCCCACACACAGCTCCCAGCAGGGCTGGCATGCTGCGGGCGCCGCGGCAGAGCCCTCACTGCCCTCCCGAGGCAGCTCAGCCCCTGTCGGAGTTCGCACGATCGGAACACCGTTCCTCACCCTCGAGGAAGAAGATGGATCGGCCACCCCCGCCGCGGGCAGCCTCCTGCTGCCGGCAGAACAGAGCTTAGCAGACTCCTGTAAATGTTCATGGACTTTCACTCAAACTTAAGTGTAGAAGGCATCGCTGTTAAATCGTATTTTCTTGGTTTGGGGCCACCCTTCTGGTTCTTTCCGAGAGCTGTTCGGATCTCAGTGTGCTCGTCTGATGAATGAGCTCTCTCTCCTTGCGTGTGTCATCTGGAAATAGGAGAAGTGTGTATTTTTTGTCTTCATCCAAAAGGTGAGACAGAATCGAGAAACAGTACAGGACTGATGACAGAGCTCCGTGCCACGGGTCCCAGACCAGAGACCGCTCGCTCTCCAGGCCGTCTCTCGGCTGCACGCTCCAGCTCAGCTCTCCGGCCCCCTGGGTCTTCCTGGCGCCGACACCCCGGTCCACCTCTCTCCTGCCTCCTGCCCCACAGCTGACTGTGCCTGCGTAGCGTCCGTTCACACATGGAGGTGGAGCCGGAATTGGCCCGCTCGCGGCACGGTGAGCCTCGGCGGCCAGCAGCAGGCGGGAAGCCGCTGGACGTTCAGCTAAGGACGCAGGCGGGGGCAGGGGTGAAGGCAAAGCAGAACACCGGCTGGTGGGGAACCAGGCATGCACCCGGGCATCCAGACCCGTCAGGTCAGCAGCGGAAACCGTTCATCTGGAGCATATGGGCAGGGACGGGATGGCTCAAAGGTGGCAAAATCCCAGTGCTGGGGACACAGGCAGTGAGGCAAGGGCCTGGGGCGAAGGTGGGGCCATTCCTGAGGCTCCGTCTTAATGGTGAACATGATTATTCTGCAACCTGGTGCCTGGCATCAGTGAAGAGACGTGCTTGCAGGACCGATGCCAGCTCCCAGCCTCCCTGCTTCCTCGGCTCTGAGCTGAAAACCATCTGTTTAATAATCCGCTCGACAGTCTTGACCAGTCTGCGATTGTCAAAATCTGTTTGCCCTTCTGAATCTCTCCGGTTCCCCCTCATTTCTTAAGGAATGCCAGCCATACGTGAGCGGCCATGATTCCATCTGCTCGAAGTCCTGGCGTAAGAGGCATCTAGGTCCGGAAGCCAAACTCACTAAAGACTCGAAGTGAAAGGCGTGGCAGCCTCTGGCCTCTGGCCTGTCTTACTTCCAAGACCCCTTGATGGTATTTCTTCTCCCATCGGAAGATCACTCAAGGGAGGGGCAAAGGACACACAGTAGCTACCGGCTGCCGGTCTTAATTCTCCAGGCTAGTGACAAACCTCAGCCCCTCCAGGGGCCAGCCTTCTGCGCAGTGAGTCTTCGAGCCCTTGGCCGAGGATTCACCTCCCTTCCAGCTCCTGGGCCAGGCCCCCATTCCCCAAGCAGATCGTAGAGTTCCCACCTGCTGGGATCACCGCTGAGAGCCTCCCACCGCTGGGGAGCCGCGCAGCCCTGTTTCCCAGAGCGCCTGCGCGCGCCTTCCTAAAGCCTCGTCGTGTGCGCGTCCTGCCACCCTGAAATCGTGCCCTTTCTTCGGGACACGGCTCTCCCTCGAGCAAAGCGCCTGAGAGCAGAGTGAATGAAGCCTGAGGTTTAGGGTTGGTGGACTAGGTTCTAACCCCTCCTGCCAACTCATGAACCCCTCCAAGCCTCCTGCTCCTTCCACACAAAACCGGCACCACACCAGTGCCTCTGCCGTCGGTTTGTGAGGTCTGTGTGAGCGGAAGAGCCTCAGGGCCAGCCCAGCTGTGAGATTCTTAGGATCCACACTGTTATGACGTCCATTCCACAACTGCAATCGCTTCTTCCTTGTCCAGGGACTTGGCCCGTCTCCACCTCTTTTTGCCACGGAGGGAAGTGTGCAGGCAGAGTCTGAGCCCTGCCGTCACCCCTCGGGGCCCTGGGCCTGCTCTGTGACCGGCCCTAGGAAAGCACAGCAGCCCTCTCTCCAGCGCCGGTGGACGGGCCCTGCCAGGCCAGCCCTCACTGCCCCCTCGCAGCCCCGCCCGAGCACGCTCTCCAGCGCTGCCATCCTCGGTGTCCGATTTTCCTCCTCGCCTGGAAATGCCGATCCTCCCACCCCCTCCCACCCCCCCGGCTGGTGGTCCTGCATCACTCAGGGAGCCTTGCTCACCTGCAGGATAGTTTCCCCCCTCCTTGTGTTGCCACCTGCTGGTCACTGGGTCCGCTGTGAGCTCTGCCCGGGGCTCCATGGCTACTCCTACTCAGTCCTGGCTGTTTCTCCCGGGGCCGCCTTGCCTGTGTCCTCTCTCGGTGTTTCTGCTGAGGGGACCCCCGGTTCCACCCGCCTCCTGCAAGGCCCTGCGTCCTCTCCCCCCACACACACCTAGGATGGCCAGTACAGTGCCGCCTTTGAGCACCTCCATGGAGCCGGAGCAGACGAAGTAGAGGGCCTGGAGAGCGTCCCCTTGGTGGATGAGGTACTCGCCAGGCGTGCAGAAGGCGGGCCGCAGGGCCAGGGACAGTGCCCGCAGGCAGCCACGGCTCGCGGCCTCAAATAGGGGCAGCTGCAGAACCTCCTTGTGCAGGTGCATGGCGATGTCCGCGCGGAGCTCGTCCGGGAGGCTCTGCAGCAGCTGCGGTTGGGGGGGGGGGCGTGGGGAGGTCCGTGGTGGCGGAACGGAAGGCAGCCCCCAGCCAGCTCCTTTCCCTCCCCCGGCAGCAAGGGGAGGCTCCACACGGGGTACGGTCAGGGAGGGGCGCTGCCTCTGCCTCCCTCCCAATCACTTTAGGCAGCCCAGAGCCGCTCCGCTTTCCTCCTCCCGGCCCACAACTGACGTCAGGGAGCAGAGCCTCCAGGCCTAGCGAGGGCGGAGAAAGGCCTCCAAGCCTTCTTGCCCGCCCTTCGCCCCGTACTACTGTCCCCCCCGGGGAGCGCGGAAGCCGAAATTCCGCGATCCTTGCCCCCCAGCCCACTCCTGGGGACTTGAGGCCAAGCACATACTCCTCGAAGGAGCGAAGGCTGGAAGGGCCAGCCCAGGAGGCCTGCGCACCTCGGTGGTGTCGATACCGTTGTTCACGGCCCAGGTCGCCTGGAAGTACTCGAGCATGCGCTGCTTGAGGGGCTTGGGGATGCGGTGGATGCGGATGTAGTCGCGCAGGTCACGCGTGCGGCTGTGGTACAGAAAGCGGCGGGCGTACATGCGCTGGATGATGGCCGTCACGTTCCCAAACACCACCGCGTGCATCAGGGCTGGGGAGGGTGGCGAGAGGGGGTCACCTCCAGGTCCGACCTGACGCCGCGCTGGGCACATCTGTCCTCTCCCCCCGCCCCCACAGGCCCCTGGGCCAGGCACTGGCCACTGTGCGGCTCGGAGCCCTACGGCCAAGGGGCTCCCCTGGCCCTGGTTCTGCGTTCCTCGGGGCCCCCAAAGCGGAGGGACCCCAGGAAGGACCTGGGGACCCTGGGGAGGGGGGGCGTGGGGACCCCCGGAGGCCAGAGGTCTGAGAGTGGGCCCCGGAGGCCGGGAGAGTCGCGGGCCTCACCGCCAATGAGCATGGTGCAGATGGAGAAGATCTTCTCCGTGTCCGTGTTGGCGGACACGTTGCCGAAGCCCACGCTGGTGAGGCTGCTGAGCGCGAAGTAGAGGGAGGTGATGTAGGCGCTGCGCAGCGAGGGGCCGCCCAGGAGCTCCAGGCCGGTCCTGTTGGCCTCCCCGCTGACGCTGCTACAGCTGTCGTTCTGGCCGGAGCTGTTGCCTGCAGCTGGGCTCTGGCCCACCAGGTAGTAGGGGGTCTCCAGTCGGCGGGCCAGCTCCTGCAGCCAGCCTGGGGGAGGGGACGGGGCGGGCCTCAGCCGGCGGGCCGCGCCCCTGCACTGCAGGCCCAGGTGCGCCCGCTCCTCCCCGCCCCTCCCCCTCCGCGGGGGACACGTGGATGCAGACCCACCCCATGGCTTCCTGCCTCTTGCCCCCTCTGCCAGTCCCGCGCAACCGTGTCCACCCCCCTCCACCCTCAGCAAGACAAGCACGTGAGGATGAGGCTGTCATCTCCCCAGCCGGGGTCCGTTGTGCCATGAAAGGAGCAAGGAGCACCACAGCCTCTTCCCTGAGGCCCCCGACTCCCAGGAAACAGGCCCAGCTGGAGGCCACCTCCTCTACCCCGTCCACCCAGACTGCTCTCGCTCTTTCTCTCAGCTTGCCTGCTCTGAAAGCCGCTTCACCCTCACCTGTCCCCACAACCACACAAGCCACCCAACCCCATGGACGCGTTCTCAGGCACGCTGACGTGGCGTGCAAACGCACCATCAAGGCCCCAGACGGGCTCCGCACAGTCGAGAGAACGAGGACACACACGTGTGAGCACATTCACAGGTGCACAGCCACAGCCACTGACACAGAAAAAGCCCTTGCGCACTTGGGAGAGAGACGAGGGTACACAGGCGCTCGCACTCAGGCACGCAGGTCGGAGCGGTGAGCACGAGCGCACAGGTGAGCACACTTAAAGGCCCCAGGCAGACAGGCAGCACTGCACACGCCGAGTGAGCACACACGCAGACATGGGCCAGCGTCAATGCCGCGTTCTCTGGCCTGGCCTTGGCAGGAAGTGGGGCTGTGTACTGGGGTCTCTCAGGAGCTCAGAGTCCCTCGGAGCCCAGCTGGAAGGTTGTGGGAATTCTCGGGTGTTGGATGGGGGTTCCTGGGTTCCACAGAGGTCCCAGGGGTCCTAGCAGAGCTGGGGGTCAGGGGAGAGGGCAGATCTAGAGTGGAGACACCGAGGGCAAGTGCAGAGGGGGGCGCAGGCCCTCAGGCTCTCCACACTCGCACTCTCTGCACGCATTCTGCCCCTCCCACCTGGACACACCCAGCCTCCCTGCTCCGCACTCTCCCTACCACCTTACACACACCGCTGCCCAAGATCTCCAGGCCCCTCCTCAGCCTGGGAGCTGCCTTCAGCAATCTCACAAAGGCGGGCCTCAGTGCCACAGGATGGGGCTCAAACCCACACGCTATGGGTTAGGGCTAGAGGGCTTCCCGAAAGAGGGGACAATTGGTGCCTGGTCTCAGAGGATAGGTAGAGTTTTGATTCAAAGAAACTGAGAGAAGGTTGTTCCTGATCTAGAGAAAGGCCATCGCGGGCCAACCCTAGAGATGGAGACAAGTGCAGGCAAATAGCTCCGCTTAGCTAGAATGTGGGGTTCACACTGGGGGCGTCAAATTCTCGGCTAAGGAATTTGGGAAGATATGTTAAGGCCTAAGCCAAGGTGAGGACTCACCCTCCTGTAACTTGGGGTGTGCTGCGAGGATGCACGGGAGTGTGCAAAACTCTTCAGCCACTATTCAGTTGGGCCCCTGACCTGAAGCCAGTTGCCAGGTAAGGAGGGTGGGGGGCAAGGGGTGAGAAGCAGGAGGATGAGGGGAAGGTAGCAGGGGAGCTCTCTTCTCTGTTTTGGCTGTGGGGCACCGGCAGCTCCTGGAGCTGGTGGTGTGGGGAGGCTGTTCTGGGGGCTGGGGGCTTTCATACTGAGAAATGCCCTGAGTGGTCTCCCTCAGTATTTAGCACCATCTTTTGAAAATCCAGCCCATCTCCCCTGGGCTAATGGGAATCGCGGGAAGGGACTCTGTGTCCACACCATGGCCAGAGAAGCAGCACAACTAAGGCAGGGAAGCCCAGGGAAGGCGCCTCCCTGCAGAGCTGGGCCAGGAGGGGATGCCACTCCCCCTCCAGACATCCCTTCCTAGGCTGCCCTCTGGGAGGTCTGGGTGTGGCTCTGACCCAGCTGGGGAGTAGTTTCTCTGGAGAAAGGAGGAGGTGATGATGCGAAGGACTTGGAAACTCCCCTAATGTGAGCTAGTATCAGCCCAAAATAGAATTAAATCCCTCGAAAGCTTAGGGTTCAAGGGTGTAAGAATGAACATGTCTGCAGAACAGCCTGCCTCCCACTTGCCCATGTTCTCCATGGTGGGACTCAGAGCCCCTCCGGGAACCAAAGATATTCTTCATGTCAGCTGAGCAGCTCCTGTAAGGGGATTGGAGCAAAGGAGCCACATGGCTCGGAGCATCTGGCTCCCGTTTGGGAGCGACCTGACCCGGGATTTGGTGTCTCAGCCCACTTGGGGATCAGGGTCCTGCATTACCGTTATCTATCCTCCAGCGCACTGCCTGTGTTTGCTGGGCGGCCATCCGACCCCAGAGCCACCTCCTGCACAGCCTCCCTCTGGGAAGGGCAGGTGCCAAGGAGCTGACACTGCCTAGAGCATCCGGGTTCCCTGCTCGGCAACTAGAGCTTTGGGGAATATCCAAGTGGGCCTCTGGGCCCCACACCAGCCTCCATGGGCTTGGCGAGGGAGAGAGGATTCACGGGAGCCTCCTCGTCCCTGGGAACTGATCAGAGCACGTTTCTAGGGCCCACCGGCGCTCCTGATGACCCCAGCAAGGAGCAGATGGTCATGCAAGGCCAGTTGAGCAGCTGGCCTGTTGCCCACTGACTGGAACAGGCACTACAGGCCAGTTCCTGGGAAGCCACCAGAAGGCTGGAGGGCATGGGAGGAAGAAGGTGTGTTCGGTTTCAGAGCCTCGGGGTATGAAGAATTAGAACAGGCTGGAACGGAATGGTTTGGAGTTAGGGGTCAGAGGGAAGCTGAGACGGTGTAGGGGCTCCAGTGGGGTCACAGGGCACAAGGTGAGGGGAAGAGACGGGCCGAGGCAGAGGAGGCTGGTGAGGGCCGTGTTGCTCAGGGCAGAGAAGTAGAGCATCTCAAAGGAGTGTGGGTAGCAGGGTTGGATGCCATAGGACTTCAAGGAGATGACAGTTTGGCCCCAGAAGGTCCCTGTGACCTGCCAGTTGCCATTCTGGGTGGAGAGATGGGGGTGGGAGCCTTCCTGGCAGGAGTTAAGATGTGAGTGGGAGGCGAACGGAGGGAGGAGTGGAAGTGGAGGTGAAGTGAAGGAGAGTGAAGACACCAGCGGGGCGCAGAGAAAGGCTGCATTTTAGGCCTGGGGGAGGGCAGAGAAGCAGCTGAGAGAGCCGGGCCTAGAGGTACCAAGAGCGGGCAAGGGCCTCAGCAGGCAAGGTGGGGGGGGGGGGGGAGATTCCGAGCGGGTGATGGGACAGCACCAGGCATCCCAGGAACCCAGGAGGGCAGCGGCTTTCTGCTGAGAGGGGTGCGGTTCTCAGCTGGCTGGGGGCCTGCAGAATGCTACGAAAGCTAAGGCCACAAGGAGGCCACGAGGCGTGAACAGGACTCCTCCGGGCATCCCACCAGGCCTTCACCACCCACTAGGCCCAACTGCCCAAGAACAGGCCTGCCTCAAGCTGGCGGCTCCGTCACACTCACAGCGGGCGTGCACAAACACATCCCCGCTTGCCCGAAAGCCCCGGACACACAAGTAGAGGCGGACTTGCACACACACACACACACGCTTGGACTCACGTCTCCCTGCCAGACACACACTCGAGTAGACACGCTCCTCTGGCACACACGCACACGCGCGCGCCCCCGCGCCCCGAAGCCTCCAGTACCGATCTCCGGCAGCTCCGAGGCGCTGCTCTCGATCTCACGCTGGCCGATGTAGAACCAGACGCAGGCCACCCAGTGCGCGAGCAGGGCGAACACGGCCATGAGCAGCGTGAGCACCACGGCGCTGTACTGGGAGTAGCGGTCCAGCCTCGGCAGCAGCCGCAGCAGCCGCAGCAGCCGCACTGTCTTCAGCAGGTGCGCCCCAAAGTACTGAGGTGGGGGGACACGGGGAGGTCACCCCAGGGCCGGCCCCACGCAGCCCGCCCCGCGGCCCACCCAGCCCTGCCGCACTGACCACGTTGACCTTGAAGGCATGTAGCAGGTCAAAGGGCAGCGCCGCGATGACGTCCAGCAGGAACCAGGTGGTGACGTAGTGGAGGCAAATGGACTTTGGGGCAAACACCACCTGGCCCGACTTGGACACGAACGTGGTGCGGAAATTCAGCACGATGTCTGCAGGAAGTCCGGGTGGGACTCAGCATGGGATGGGGGAGGAGCCACACCTTACCGGGCGCCTGCTCGGTATCGGACACTGTCCTGGGCCCCGGACCATCTTACTTCTCACAGAACTCTAAAGGGTGGACATTGTTGTGACTATTTGATGGAGGGAGAAACTGAGGCTTGGAGAGGCGATGACCAGCTCAGGGTCCTATAACCCATTAGCAGTAGAGACATGTTTGGAACCTAGGTTTGATTTCAAAGCCCACAGGTCACAAACAGGGGGAGGACACAAGGGACACTTGTCGGCAGGCACAGAAACCATGTAGACTCTCCCCATCAGAACCCGAGGGGTGCCCGGCACAGGGTGGGGTGGGAGGCACAGGGCGCACGTACCAAGAATGAAGAGGACCTCCACGGCCAGATCGCAGACGCTGGGGGCACTGCGGGCAGCGCTGGGCTCCCGGGCTGTGCTCACACACACACTGTAGGGCACGGTGACAGCCACGTAGAGGGTGGCGAGCAGGATGAAGCCGTCCCAAGTGGCCCTCAGTGCCCCACAGTGCAGCAGGATGAAAGGAGACTTTCGGATGGCGGCTACTTTGTACTCGGGCAAGTTTGGCTTCTCCCCAAATACCCCCTGAGTGAGGCAGGGCAGGGCAGGTCCGGCCGGGAGGACAGGAAATTGGCAGAGGCTGAGTTTGGATAGGGTCTGGGACAGGCATGCACCTCCTTTCTCTCCCCACATACTCAAAGCTACCTCTGACGTAGGCATTCCAGTCCCCACGTTATAGATCAGAAGACTGAGGATCGGGGAGGCCACTGACTTAGCTGAGGTCACTCCACTGCTTGGGGGAGGAGCCAACATTGATCCAAGGCCCACCTGACACCAGGGCCAAGACTGTATCTTTGATGGATCAGGCATCTGACATTCCTTCCCTCCCTCAGTCACAACCCCCAAAGTACTGGTGGCGCCTGGGCTGTCCCCTGGGCATCCTCTCTCTGGTGGGCTTAGTTCCCTGCTCCATCTCCTCAGCTTGCCCCTCCCCTGCCCCCCAAACACACACCCTTGTGCGCAATCCACCTTATTGAGCTTGTGCTTGCCCTTGGGCTGTTTCTGCAGGTGCCCCGACAGGTGGTAGAGCACAGCCCGGCTCCGCCGCCGGTTGGCATTGAAGCCTTTGGCGCCTGCCCGACCATACCGGCGCCGGCCACCACCTGCAAAGGAGGGGCCCATGAGGATGATGGGGGGAGTGCCCGCACACCCCAGCCAGGCTTTTGGGTGTAGGACACCAGTTGCTGGCCCATGAGCTGGTCTAACTCACGGACCAGTTAGTCTGCTTAGAGTTGGGGGCTCGAGCATCCTCATTTCCAGGGGGCACTCGCCAGCCCCAGCATGGGCAGTCCTGTGGGTGCTTATAGACATCCCCCCCCCATGCCTGCTTCCAGCAGGAGGAGGCCTGGATCAAGGCAAAGGCAGGAGAGGATTTCCATAGGGAAAGGCCTGAGAGAAGAGTAAGGAGGTGGTTCCCAGGGCTGGGGATGAGGAGTGGAGAGTACCCCTGGCATCCCCAGTGGCAGCCAGCTTCTGATGACAGCTTTCTGAGCTGGTCAAAGGCCTCTGCCAGCCCTTGGAGGATACAAGAGGGGAAAGACCCCAGGGACCCAAAGCGGGCTTTGGTCAGGGCTCCCAGTCAGGTCTGTGCAGGGACAGGTACCACGTGGGTCTGCGCTCAGCCCCACTACTTGGTCAGAAAATGGTACCTCACCGGCACTAGTGGAGTTTGCTGCTTTCAGTTTCTTAGTAAAATGGACTTTAAAACTCTAACTTTGTCTCAACTGGTCTATTTGGAAACAAGCTTTCCTGGGCATGTGGAAATGAGAGCAGCCCCGGCCTCTCACCCAGCAAAGCGGGAGTTAATGAATGCAAGACGGTAGGGGGACCCACAACCCCAAGCTGGGTGCCAAGCCCCCCCCCCAGGCCGGAGGTACCCAACACCACAGCAGCTAAATCAACAGCCCCGCAGGCACCCACCTGTCTCCTTCCAGTTGTCGGGGCCCCCTCGGTTCTTGGTGTCACTGATATCCTTGTGAGAGACCAGGAAGAGGGCCACCTCCCCTTTCTCATTCTTTATGGGTATCACATCCAGGAGACACCAGAATGGGAGCCCTGGGCACAAAGACAGACTCAGCCCAGCTCCTATTCGCCACCTTGCCCGAGGTGACAGAGGTCCCACTGCCAGCCCTGGCCAAGACACAGGCAGGATCAGGGCTTTCCTGGGAGGGGAGGGGCAGCCTGGCTCCATTTAGGACAGGGTTTGATGGAACAGGGTCGGGGAAGGCGAAGGAGAGCAGAGATGACCATCAGACATGTGTGTCCATAGATCTGTCCTGCTGAGACGGGGACATTTTTCTGTTCAGGTGAGAAACCCAAGATCGAAAATTGAGTAGAGGCTGAGGTGAGGATGGAGGAGAGAAGCCAGGGGCAGTGGACGCGGTGGAGAAGGCAATGGGTAAGTGGGAAGATGGGGTGAGATGGGGAGATGGAGATGATGGGGATGGAACACAGGGACAGTAGATGGTGTGGATGCCAGGCTGGGGGAGACCTCAAAAGTGAGGTGGGCTGGCCAGGTGGCCCCTCACCGCTCTTCCGGTACAGGATCAGCTCAGCCTTGAACTCCTTGTGCTCATCCAGGGCCTTGCGGATCTGTTGGCGGACAAGCTCACTGGTGTCTGGCCCATAGAGGAAGGAGCAGGCGCAGCCCCGCTGCATGACCTCGGCCCGGGAGAAACCCGTGAGGTCGCAGAAGCCATCAGAGCAGTAGACCACGGGGAAGAGCCCCGCCACCTGGGCGTTGCCCAGCACGAAGTTACTGTCTGCAAGAGAGCACCTCTCAGAGGAGGCATGGGGTGAAGGGGCCCAGGGTCTGCCACCCCTCCTTTCCTACACGCCTGCAGCCAAAGGGCGGGTGTCACAAAACCCAAGAACCCAGTGCGTGCGTGCGTGTGTGTGTGTGTGTGTGTGTGTGTGCGCAAGCGCGCGCAAACCGGGGGTTAGGACAGGCACTGATTACAAACAGGAATCAGTGTGTCACCTATGTAGAGAGCCCACTCCTACCAGTGTGTGTATGTGTGCACTCAGGAATCCACACGTGAACCCGGAGGCTGGCGAACGCAGCCCTGTGTGGGAACTGTGTCCGCTGGACTGTGTCCTGAGCAGCTTGGGGTAAGGGGTAGAATGGCGGATGCCTAGGGGAGGACTGCACGACCGGCTCGAGGCCGCCTCAGCCCTACTCCTACCTCTGCCAGCTTCACTCACCAGCTAGGTACCCAGGGTGGCTGTCTGGCTCCTCTCACTGGGACCCACCTGGATGGGAGGCGGTCCAGGCCACCACCCATTCCGCACTCCCTGTGCAAACCCCAGCTGCCGGACCTGGTCAGGAATTAGTGAATGTGATGGAGAATGGGGGTGTAAGAATGGAAGCTGAACTGCACAGCCTGGAGCCAGGAATGTATTGGGGAGTGGGGGGCACTGAATCAGCAGGCTGCAGGAGCCAAGCGCAGGGCAAAGCAGATGGAGAAGCCAGTGTGTGTGTGTGCGTGTGTGTGTGTGTGTGTGTGTGTGGAGGGGGTGCTCAGTGATGAGCTCCCACCCCCTATCAGGAACTGCAAGACCATGAGGACCATAGGCAGAGAGCTGGGAAGCCCCACTGGGATGAGTATGAGGGAGGAGAAGGAGGGAGGGGGTTTGCACCACTTTCCCTGTGTTCAGAGCCCTGGGAACCCAGGATCCAGAAGCCCTGGTCACCTACTCCAAACTTCCCCAGTCTTGGGGGGAGTCCCCAAATCTAGCTTTTTGGGTCTAGAGGGGCTCTGTGGGTTTAGGCTGGTGAGTTTAGGCGGTGAGGTGAGTTTGGACTAACAGTGCGCTCCTAATCCCGCCTACTCTCTCTCCTTTTTGCAAACCTCTTTTCTAAATCCGTCTTTTAAACCCTCTGGGTGTCCCTGAACACCGCTCCTCTGCCTCAACCCCCACCCCGCCACTTCCATGGTAGTCTGTAGGATAGCGCCAGACACAGGGATGGGCTGAGTTAGACCGACTAGGTCGGGGTTCGCGCCCTCGCCAACAAATGGCATCCTGGGCCCCAAACCCGGAGACTTCCGGCCGTTTTGCCTAACCTGGGGCAGAGTGGACCCCGAATCTTTGAGAAACGGCGTCTGAAAGGAGATGGTGGTCCCGGCCAAAAGCGGGGCGTTGGGGAGGGAGGGTGAGAACAGAGGGCGCCAGGCCGAGATGTCGGGGTGCGGGACCTGCGGGAACCCTGGCAAGAAACTGCTTCTCTGGGAGCCAACGGGGCGAAGGTCAGACTCACGCGTGCCGTCGAAGCGCGTGGCGATGGTGTCCAGGAAGGTGTTCTGCGGCGCCAGGAGTCCCCGCATGGCCGGCATCTTAGGTGGCCGTAGCCGCCCGCCCCATCCCTCCGGGGCGCGGGGGCTCAGCACCGGGGGAGGGCGCCCAGCTCGGCCGCCCCCCGCCGGGCCCCGCGCCCCCTAGCGCAGCCGTCGGAGGCCGAAGCCCACCCCGGGTTCGCAGGCCCGGCCAGCAGCCGGTGCGCGAGGGGGCGTCCCCGCCGTCGGGGCCCGGAGCATGGCGCGCGGCCTCTCGCGTCCTGGCCGCCCACGGATCCCGGGCTCCCGGCTCGGCTCCCGCGGCGCTCTCCGCACCTTCCGCTCGCGGCGGCGGCAGCGGCAGCGGCTCCCGTTTCGGCTGCGGGTCGGGTCCCGCTCGGGCTCCGCTCGGCGCCGGGTTCCCGCAGCTCCCTCCGTCTGTCGGGGAGAGGCGGCAGCCTCCCTCCCTCCCTCCGGCGCCCGCCGCCTGCACCGGGGTAACCATGGAGACGGGCACACCCAGGCAGGGCCGCCTCCTTAAAGGGACAGGCCTCGCGCCTAGGGATCCCCTCCCCTCGGGACCTCGGTGGGGGCAGGGGAGGCGGCGGCCCCCCTACTCCCCGCCGTGGCGGCCGCCCGAGCCGCCCCAAGCCGCCCCGCCCGCCCCTCGGAGAAGACCAGCGAGCGCCTGGTCCCGCGCGGGCTGACTCAGCGCAGGGGCGAGGCGTCTTTCTCTGCAGCATGGGGGTTCGCACAGAGCCTCGCAGACTCTCCTCCCCCGGAGGGACCAGAGGAGAGCTCCGGCGGGGGGTGAGCGGCGGGGGGGGGTGTTTTAGAAGACGCTTTCGCCGAGGAAAAATGTAGTGGGAAAGGGGGCTGAGCCACCGGGCGGAGGTGGGGGAGGCCGGTAGTTAGCGGAGGTTGAGGCCCCAAGAGGGGCCCCAACTGTACAGGAAAGTCTAAAAGGGGATGAGGAGGATGGTGTCTAAACACAGCCTGTGGGCATCCAGGCCTTTCTCCGCTCAACTTGACCCTCATCACTGGGAGGTGCAGCTGCAGGCAGGAGCTGTCAGGAACCTGGCGTATGGGTAGCCCTGGAAGGAATGTTGAGGCGCTCTCCGTGAGCGCCGTTGTGAGTGTGCGTGTGCGTGTGCGTGTGTGTGTGTGTGTGTGTGTGTGTGTAAAGGGTGTGGGAGGGTGGGGAGTAGCCCTAGGTCCTTGGTCCCGCCCCTGTATTTCTATTATTTGTCACCTTTGGCCTCTCAGGCTGCTCCAGAGGGTCAGGTTGCAAGCACAGGGGACGGGTAGGACGTCAGACACTGGGAGAACTTCCTAAGCCCGTGCGTGTGGGTCCCTGCGAGCGGGGAGTGAGAAGGACGCAGCCTCCGCTGCCCCACCCCCTCCAGGGCCGGGGAACTGGGCTCCGCGATGGAGGGGGAGCGCTGGCCGCAGGGACCCCCTCCGGGGAGGGGGGGGAAGGGCCCGGGCGGGGCGGGGTGGTGCGGGGCCGGGGCGGCAGTCTGTAGCTTGCCTCCGCGCTGCGTCGGTCCCCCCGGCCTCGCTCTGCCAGCGCCGCTCCTCCTCCCTCCCACGATTTGCCAGCGAGCGCGGCTACCGCCCGCGCCCAGAGGAGACGCCGCGGCCAAAACAGCAATTTGTTCCCCGAGTGAAGCGGGAGGCCCAGCACCCCCACCACTCTAGGAGACACAGCTACAGCCACAGCCACCAGCATCGGAAAGAAAGGAGTGTCACCTGCCCCACCCACACCTCCATCAGCAACGAGGGCCAAAGCCCCAGACACCTGTATTTAAATGAGCTGGTGCTTTGGGAGAAAAGGGAGGAAGTGTCCTCCTCCCCAAGTCCTCTGAATCCTGGAATCCTGCTCCCAAGAACTACCCCAAGGAACCTGCAGACCATGCTCCCCACGCGAAGTCAGCCCTCCCCCAAGCCCATCAAAGTGCCCTCCACTCTGTCCGAACATTCTACTAGGAGAGGGTGCAGTTTAGCTGTCAGCCCACTGGGAGACCAGACAAGGTAGTGGTTGAAAGCACCCAACTTGGTCTGACAACAGTCCTGCCACTTGCTGTGTGATTTTTCTCTTGGGACCCCATTTTCTCCTTTGTGAAATGGGGATGATAATAAATGATAACTAGCTCAGAGGGTTGTTGGGAAGATTATGAGTAAAGGACTTAGAACAGCCCCCGGCATTTGCATCATGTAAATATTTGTAATCTGATTTTGAATTTCATAGGGTTCCTGGGAAATAAGCAAGGTAGATATACTTACACTCCATTCACAAATGAAGAAACAGAGGCAGAGAGAGAGAGCGAGAGAAAGAATGGGAGAGGGGGAGGGACTTTGCTCAGGGTAACCAAGTTGGTAATTGACAGAACTAGGGTTCCAACCCTGACAGCCTTCCATCCCCGGGGCCAGATAGCACAGCCATCTCCCACCGGGGACCCAGAAAGAACCGCAGCCCAGCTGTGTGGATGCTCCCAAGGACCGGTTATCCAGGGCTGGGTGCCAGATCCAGGTGGCCCTCCAGTCACCCATTTAAGCGTTCAGATTTTCAGGCTTCCAGCTTATCAGCGTAGGCTGACCTTGGTTATTAAAGACAATGGTTTAGATATTAAGACAAACCCAGAGCAGACACCTCGGGTCAGAGTGAGGAGGGGGTAGATGGAATGTGGGGTGCTGCAAAGAATTATAGTTTATGTTTACTGAGCATTAACTTTGGGCCAAGCACGGTGCTAAGTGCTCTGCTGGGTTAATGTTCATCATAACTCTATGAAGAAGTTACTGTTATAATTGCCAATTTACAGATGAAAAGATTGAGGCAGAGAGGTTAAATATCTAAGATGCACTGCCTCCTCCCCAGCTCCGGGCACAACGCCTGAATCACTGTTTTAGTGTCCTGGTCCCAAATATACTAGAAAATACACTAACCTTTATTGAATGTTACGATCACTCTTATACCAGAATGAAACTATAATGTTTTGGTCTTTAAACCCCTTCCCCCACTGCCCTTCAAAGAATTTGTGGGACTGTATGGGGTGGGGGTGTGGACACTGCCCAAGTCCTTCAGTCCGACCTGATTTAAGGTGCCCTTTTGACCGAGAGGCCAGTAAGTGTTCGGGCATAGGGCCTCCTGCTCTCCTCCCTCTTCCACTTCACCTAGTCTCTAGGGTCTTCCTTCCAGACTTGGCCCATAGGCCCCCTCAGCTAACAGTAACAGATTCCTTGCCTCCTCCTTCCATACCCCCCCCACCATACATATACTTTGAGGGGTGGGGACCCACATCTAGGAGATGGTGAGATGGGGGTTGGGGAGGAGCTGAGAAGTGAACAGGGGTATTGGGAGGTCGGGGAGCACAGTAAGCCCTCTTCCTTTTCCATTCCCCCAACTCTTGACTCATTAGGCCATGGTGGGGAGTCACAGGGAGGGGAAGGTTGAGGGAGCCCTGTTCAGACACAGCTCAAAGCCATTATCAAAAAGAAGAAACTCAGGAGGCTGCATTTTGGAGCTGCCGTGGGAGGCCTGTGGGAGTATTATCTACAAAAGGAACTAGGAGAGAGAGAAGGGAAGAGCAAAGCAAGGGAAAAACCGCTCAAGACACAAAGGATGGAAAAAGCACCCCGCCCCCCAAAGCGCAGGCGGAGTCAGTCACTGTGCGCAGGGGGTGAAAGCAGGTGGCTGTCGAGGAACAGAGCCCAGGGGCCCCTCCCCTCTCCTCCCCTCTTCCCACTCTCTCCCTCCTTTCGGGAGGTCCCCAGGTCTGTTTCCAGCCTGGCTCTCTCAGCCAACGTGGCCAGGATCTGCTTCCAAGGCCGTATTGAGCAGTGGGAAAATCTCAGGTTTCCAAGTCTGGATTAGAATTCTGGTCTGCCACTGATGACCTTTGACGGGGTAGGAGTGGGGTGGGTGTTAATCTCCAAGAGCATCAGTTCGTTTGTGAAATGATCTCTCCTCAAAGGATTGTTGAGATGAGCTTAGTAGGTGGTTGGGACTGTCATCGAAGTCCCCTAGTGCTTGCCCTGGCCATGGGTGCTGGGAACACAGAAATGAGCTCAGGAGGAAGGCTCACTGAAGGTTTCCCATCTCCACCAAAACAAACATTTTGGAAAATTTTGAGGCTTCCAGTACTTGGCCACTCCTTGGCTATCTCATTCTAGGTCATTCCGTTTCTGTTAGTGGAAGATCCTAGCTAGTGTGAGTAAAACCATAATACATTTTCTTTCTTTTTTTTTTAAAGATTTATCCATTTGACAGAGACACAGTGTGAGAGGGAGCACAAGGGGGGGGGCGATGAGAGAGGGAGAAGCAGACTCCCCGCTGAGCAGGAAGCCCGATAAGGCGCTTGATCCCAGGATCATGACCTGAGCCGAAGGCAGACGCTTAACCAACTGAGCCACCCAGCACCCCCAGAATACATTTTCAAACGAGGGAATCCTGGAAGATACATGGTTTTATTTAGATATGGCAGCTGCTGTGCTTCATGAGGCTACTAAGTGGAGGAACCAGGTCTGAATCAAGACAGTTTGTTAGTCTGCCACCTTGCTGGAGCGCTTTGTCCTGTCCTTGGGCAAACGGCCTCTTCAAAGGGGACGGTATGGTCACTTTGATGAGTGCTCAGATAGTGACCTGTCGTGAGGGCCCACAGTGCACAGCAAGCCGGCCCTCGAACCATGGGGAGCTAGGCCAGTCGACTGCTGGCTCCCCAGCCCGGCGGGGAGGGGCGTCTGCCGCAGCCCTGCCTGTGGCGGGCAAGGGCGTGAGTCTGAGAAGTCTCAGTCTCAATCTGCGTGTTCTAGCAACACCAGAAAACGGGTTTGTTTGAAATCAAGTTATAGAGAAAGCCTAACTGGGTTAAGTTGAAGAGAGACATAAAAAGGAGACCTGACTTTTCCCTGAGGAATCGGAGTGGGTGGTATTTGTTCCTGCTGTTTTGACGGCAATGAAGGGGCGGGCGGGCTGGGGAACAGTGGTACTGGTGGTAGTGATGGTGGGTGAGTTCCCAGTAAGATCGTCAGAGAGCGTCTCCCCCTGAGTGGGGAGCAGAGCAGGTAACAAAGCTGCCTCAGCACCTGGACGGAAAGAATGTTCGCTGGCTCTCCCCTGGGCAGCCCCAGCTGCAGCCTCACTCCCGCCATCAGCCTCTGGCCTGCACACCCCCCTCCCCCACCCAGGGCTCAGAAAGGGGAGGGGACGGTGGGCTGCTCTGACAGGTGTATGGCAGACGGACAAGAGGGGTACAGAGCTCACCGTGCTGGGGGGATAGGCACGCAGGAGAAAAGCTAGACAAGATAGGATAACGGAGTCATTCTTTTTTTACCTTTTTTAATAAGTCTGTCCGGCGGGAGATAGGGGAAGTCTTTCACACACTTTGTAACAGGGCAGGAGAGACAGAAAAGCAAAGGAGTTCTGGAGAGTGGACGCTCCATTTGTCACCGGTTAGCTTAGCCGCCAGGGTGCTAGCCACCTCCTCCCGCCTCTCCATGGCGCAGTCGCCACTGTGTCCGCTCTCCAGTCGGGAAGGGCCTCAAAGATGTGACATTATGGCCCAAGGCTAGTCGGTCACATAGCTAGCAAGTTGGGAAGCCAGAATTAAAATCCAGGTATGGGTCTCCAAAGTCCTGGGTCTTTCCACTCCACCACACCGCGTAGCCACCAACAGCTTCCAAAAGTTTGAAGAAGAGCTAAGAGCTATGTTTCCTTCACCTGCACAGTGGCTGTGGAAAAAGCTGGAACCGTTTATCTTTGGCTCAGAACTCAGTGCAGGGCCCAGCACACAGTAAGCACCTCGGTGTTTGAAGGAAGGAAAGAATGTGCTCGGGTGGCTAATGCAACCAGAAGGCGAGCTTGACTGACTGAACAGTTACGTTGTTCTGGTGACCAGGACTCGCGCTGGTACTCAGAACTGGCCGGAACAGTGACACAACAGCTTCCTGATGGCCGAACTCCAAATGTGCACTGATCTGAACAACTTTTTCTTCCATAAAGTGTGCTACTTTATGGATAGAATCCCTACCAGGAAGACAAGAGAAAGGTTGGACCCTATAAATCAGGTAAGACAGATCCTCATCTCATTAGGTCAAATGGCAGAATTTCTAGGGGGCATGACGTCATTACTTCCTTGATCTCCAAAAGTACAGGTTCGTTCACAGACTGGTAATCATGACTGCTGGCTGGCTTCTCCAGGTCACTCCCAACCTAAGAGAGTTTATCTTGCTTTTCCCCATACATACATTGGTACTCACATGACTGTACCCTGGCTTAGGATTCTGAAATATGTCACCCTATCTATCAGCCACTGAACAAAGGCCTGGCCATTCCTTGGTGTAGTCCCACCGTAAGCACAGGCCCCAGCCGTCAGCGTAGTGCTTCCTCCACGGTACTCACACCCGGGCCGGGGCGGGGGGGGGGGGGGACTCTTTCATGCAACACTACTATTTTATTCAATGTGTCCGTTGCCCCAGCTGGGGTGTCAGCCCCTTGGAGGACTGTAGTTTACTTATCTTTACCTCTCCTTAGCTTCCAGCTTAGCAACTGTACAAAGCACCCCTAAACGTTGGTGAGAGTATGTAAACCCATGCATCTTTAAGAGGGCCTTTTCAATAACTATATGGCCCAGCAACTCCATCCTAGGAATCTATCCTGAAGATACACTCTCACAAATAAAAATTATATATGTATTATAAGATGCTCATTATACTAACAAAACCTGAAAATCATCATTAGGGACTGGTTAATTATGTTAAGTTTATACAACGGGATATATGTAGCCATAGAAAGAACAAGATATATTTATGAATACTGACATGGAAAGAGATCTAAATTGTATACTTTCTTTAGAAAAAAAGATTTATTTATTTGTTTATTTATTTGGGGGGTGGGGAGTGGGCAGAGGCGCAGAGGGAGAGAATCCCCAGGCAGACTCCCCGCTGAGCGAGGAGCCCAACGTGGGCCTGATCCTACAACCCACGCGATCACGACCTGAGCCGAAACCAAGGGTCGGACGAGGCCCAACCAACTTAGCCACCCGGGCACCATGACCCTGAGATCAAGAGTCACATGCTCTACCGACTAGCCAGCCCGGTGTCCCTCTTCAAGGTGGTTTTGACACACACGTAGCCTCCCATCCGCCTGGGAGGTTAAATACAATCTTGCCTGGATACAGGGATAGACCTCGTAATCCTTCAAGGTCATTTCAATCTCTGGATTTTCTATCAAGTAGAGGGAAGCAATTAATCAGAAAAGGAGGGCTTTTCCCTGACACCCAGCAGGCTGGTGGTGGTGTTGGGCAAATTCCCCAAAATGAGGTGATGAGCCCTTTAGAAAATGGCTTCCCAGTATTCCTTGACTACTGTTTTCTTTATTGAAAGACACACACACACACACACACACACACACACACACACACACACACACTCTCTCTCTCTCTCTCTCTCTCTCTCTCTCTCTCTCTCTCTATCTGTTCAACCAACCTGAACCCCGGCAGCTCAGCTGCAGCCGAAGAGCCAAGGGAAGCCCTGAGGCGGCTAAGTTCTGCACCACTGCCGCTCACGGTCCGGACTTCAGACTCGGGAGAAGGAAAATGCTCGGCTGTTATTCAATCATAGATGCTGGAGGTGGTGCGGGGTGGAGGGGTCTGGCCCCAGTGCCACTGCTACAGGCCGGCGCTCAATTATACCGTCACATTCACTACTCCCGTCAAGGGGCAGGCAGTGGAGGAGAGGGGCTGCCTGGGAGAGCTGCTGGCAGCTGTGGTTTTTCTCAACTGGCAAGCTTCTTTTGGAAAGTCACCGTTCCCTGTACGACGAATCCTTTCCCACGAGGAACAGCTGCATTTGCTCACGCCGGCCTTCACATGTTCATCTGCTTCCGAAGCTAAGCGGTGGACAAATGACTTAGGAATCAGCCACCCTCATTTAAGCCCCGAACACGCTGCCCGAGTGACTTCTACCCCACGAGGCCCAAGGAAAACCGGATAATGAAATGAAGGCATTTGTTGCTGTGAAACAAAGGCGGGAACATTTACGCAGTTGTTTTTATTTATTCAACTATAAAGACCGCGGCAATTTTTTGATGGGCAACATCTTAGATCAACACTAATTATATTGCTATAAATGTGGTTGAGGATCAGAAGAGGATTCAGGAACAAGGGAGAACAATAACAACAAAAACCTTCAAACATTGAAACAAAGAAAGACTTTTTTAATTAAATGCTCCTCTCCCACAGACTTCCCTAGACCGGGCTGCAGTCTAAGGTGATAGGAAAACAAGGCTTTGGGCATTCTGAAGAGACCGCGGGCTAAGCTACAGTGCCAAGCAGGAGACGGAAACCCTGATCTGAGTGTCAATCTCAGGCACGTTCTGGGAGCAGAGGCAGATTCTCAAACATTTTCTGGGAGCAGAGGCAGATTCTCAAACATTTCCTTTTCACCAATTAAATGTCCCCTTCTCTGGCTAATTCAGTGCAGGACACAATCCCCTCACTGCCTTTCCTGGTCCCACTGTCGTGTAGGGGGCACCTGACGGGAATGTGTGGCTTCTGCTTAGACGGAAGAGCAGCTGGACTAGCTCTGACCCACCTCCTCCTGAGAGCCTGAACTGGAGGGAGGTGCCGAGGAAGGTCTCTTCAGGCAACTGAAAGGTCCCGCGCACCGGGAAGGGCACTGCTGACCCTCGGGAAACCTGGGCCTCAGTGGCCTGTGATTCCAGGTGGAAATGACCAATCAGAATCAATCCATATCATTGGGAAAGGTCAAGGGAAAAAACAGCTTCCCCTCCAAAAATGGTAGAGAGGAAACCAGGAGAGAAGAAACTAAAAATATTTAGAATGGCATAAAAAGTGATATGCGTAAACTTCTTTGTTATTACATCTAACTATAAGTTTCCTAATAAGTCCAGTTACCAAGTTGAATTGCGTGGGGTAGAGGAGAGGCCAACTGGAACTGCCCTCAAGAGTTCACAGCCCCAAGCTGAGAGGTCCTAGGTTTGCGCTGGGGGAGCCCCTTTTTGAACGAGGGCTTGGGTGGGCTGGGCTCCATGCTGGCTCCAGTTCCATTGGTCCCTGCAGAGTGGGTCTGGCCCCGTTCACTAATGTTTCCTGATGCCTGGGATGGAGCGCTCTGATACCTGGAACCAGATGAATACCATGAACTATTTCTGTAACGACCCACACTGTCATGTCGCCCTTGGTTCACGGGGTCATTGGACTTTTGGCCTTGCGGCCTGTAGCCTTGTCCTCCTCGTCTGTTCCCTGGCAATACCTGAGGAGAGAAGAATAGAATGTTCAGAGCACTCTGGCATTATGGCGCCCGGTCTATTCCAGTTCAGCTTACAGGAGTATTCTGAGAGCCTAAATTGTGGGATCCCACGCGTGGGACTCAGTTCTCTCTCAAGACCCCCAGAATTGTGTCAGCCAATCCAACCCAGCCACTACACCAGAATTACAAAATCCTTCACTACGTTTGCCCCACCTTTCACCCCTAGGCTCTCCACTGGAGAGGAGTTCACTTTTCTTTGGCTGGGCACAAGAAGAAAGCTAAGAAGGAAGAAAAGAACATTCTTTGGGCTGTTCCAACCCTCAACTGGGCAAGCATCTTATCACACGGCTGAACTCTGCAGATCACAAGCCATTTGTAAAGATAATGAACACCTGGAACAGCAAACATCATTATCATCTGCTTTGCTATACATCACCAGCCACAGACTAAATCCTGCTGCCCGGACACTTCGGACATCTTTCACATTACAACCCGGAAGGCTTACGGGATGGGGTTTTATTTTCATCCTCCGCTTCCAGTGTAACCCCAGTTCAGCACAGCCTTGGATTGCTCTTGTGTATCTTCTTCAAGCCAGGAAAGGAAACTACAGATTATGCTTCGGCTTCCTGGTGTTCCCCCCCCCTCCACCAGCTTCCCGGTCTCGGTCCCTGCGCTACTCCGCGCTGTGCTTCTAGAGGGCTGCTGCTTCAGACGCGCTCTGCGGAGCCCGCCGCTACCTCGAGATGGGGGCATGACTCCCCGGGGACTAATTACCAGGCAATACTACCTGCAACAGCGAGGACTGCCGCCAACTTCGGAAAGGCAGCAGTCTTGGCAACAGGAAACCTAAGCTAGCCGGTGGTTTGGAACATACGTACCCAATGCTCTCTCTGGAACTCACGGGCTGGAGGGATTCAAAATAGGTGTGGAACGGGCATCAAGAGAGGAAGGTAATGTACTGAGCTGTCAGCGTTTAAACGGTGACAATCTGGTAACTTTTCTCCGTAACTGGCTGAGGGGGGAAGCTGGGTTACCTCTCGGTGAGGCTGGAAGGGCCGGCCACTGGGGTTGGCTGCGGCTGCAGGGGTCTCTCCCGGTGCCGAGTTTTTCTTGTTAGCACTTGTAAGGCTGGGAGCAGAGGCACAGGTGGAAGAGGAAGCAGCAGAGGCACCACACGGGCTACTCAAGGACACGGACGTGACTGAGCTACACCGGGACCTGGTGGAATAGCTGTTCTTTGGATGGGACACTGAACGAAAACATGAGAAGTATGTTGTCACAGGACGGAAGAGCATGACGGGTAAGGTTTTCCCGATTTCTCCATTGCACAATAAGCACTTTGAGATAAAGAGCTGTGTACCTGAGTACTTGTAAAGGTAAGCTTATAAAATGGGTAACAGGAAGCAAAAGCTTCCTTCTGCCCTCTTCTTCCACTGCTTCCAAATCCCCACTGCTTTGTTTTTTGGGTTTTTTTTTTTTTCCAAGTTTTTATTTAAATTCCAGTTAGTGAGTCCCCACTGCTTTGTAAAGGAACTCTCAGAGACAGGAGAACAGTGTAAGATCGGAATGATCGTTCCCCCACCAACTAATGACTTCTCAGTATTTCCTACTAAACTCCTGGCTACGGCTCCAGCCGCTGACTAAGCCGAGGAACAATAGTATGGGCCATATGTTCAGTTTCCTATGCAGGAACATTCTGAGGGACTGACTTCACAAAGAAAGAAAAAGGTAAATAAAAAGCTAAATCCTTTTTAAAAAAAAATCTGTATGATGCAAGATATAAATAATCAAGATTAAACATGAACAGAACTAGTTTTTATAACAAACATGTATCTTCTTCCCAAGGTTCTTTCTGCAAAAAATAACCCCAAATTCAAAATACCAATGTATCTGAAAAATAGGAATATTTTCACTTCAAATTTTGTCAGAATTCAATGACTTAAAACTACCTCTTACATTTTTTTCTTGGTTTTAAGCCTGGACTGATGCTGAGCTCACAGTCACTGCTCTCGGTCCAACCTTTCACTATTATACTGACACAGAAAGAACAAAGGCGCCGAGCTCAGTGTTTGACGGATGTGTTCCTATAAGCTCTCAAGTTGGGGGAGGCCTCCCCGTCCCCTTGCGGCCATTATTTAAGCACCTGTCCTGGGCAGGCCAGGCAGATATTGTTATCTCCATTTGGGAGAGGAGTGAAATGAAGCTCTAGGAGTTATCATAAAGGCAACGATTCAAGCTTGGTCCGACTCCAGAGCCTCCTAACATTGCAAATTTAGGGAGCTGGAAACCACCCATCTGAGCTCCAAGACTCTGTATCCGGTGACTTCCTAAGTATGTCAGAATTACTTCTCACAAAAACAAGCAAACAAAAACACAAGAGGCACTAAAGACGAATCAGTGGAGAAGCCACAACTTCAGTCTCTGACGAGCAGGGTCTTCCCAGCACCATCTCCAGCGCCCAGAATCCCTTACCATCTTACCTTGTCCAAACGACTCAATGTCCTTCTTCAGGGTCTCTACATCACAGGTGAACCGGGCTACTCGTCCCAGATCCTCATCGTATTTACGCTCACTAACAAAGTGCTGGAGAAAGGACAAAGGAAAGCCTCCAGGTGAGACAAGCGGTGAGACAAGCGGAAACCAGGCTGCTATACAGAGATGAAACAGTGAGTTCCCGCTGCCTTCTTTTTACTGCTTCACATTTTGCAAAATGGCCATCATATTACCTATGCGGGATGACTGGCGAAATCCAGTCATTTTCTTAAGGCCCAAAGAGAAATCTATTGGGGGGCTTTATGAAATGCTCCATGATGGCCAAAGCCCATTAGGTATAATCAAGAGAAATAAATTGTAGAGATAGAAGAAAAAGTTCACAGTGTAGAGGCCCCTCTTTCCACTATTGGCTACTCTCCACATTGTTCCATTTTATACAGAAGCAGAGGCAGCAAAAATGCTCCTCCGTCACAGCAACGATTCCAGGTAAATAGATGGCTTGGTGTTCTTTGACAGCAACTTCCTTAGGAAACGCGCTTCATCCCTGTATGAAGCGGGATTTGTTACAGTCCTCAGAATGGGCACAACTTCCTGAGATGGAAAATCATTCATGTGAAAAGCCAACTTTGCAAATGAGAAGGGTTTGTGCTGCAAGTAATTTAATCCTTTTAAGCGGACTGAGCTGAGAAGTAACCCACCCTTTGGGTCAAAACTAACTAGCGACTGTGGGACTAGAAATATGTCAGGAATAAAGTGCTTCTGGGGGTGTCTTTCAGTAAACAATCTCCAAGGTAGCCTGGGATCTTTTTTTTTTTTTTTTCCAGATGAAAAGGAGGTGAAAAAGTTAAGTTAAAGGCCTAGATATAAGTTACCGGAACTGAACCCCTCAGAGCAGCCCTCTAGCAGGCGGACTAATTCCACCTTGGATTTTCAAGGGTACAATCAAATGCACCAAAACCTTGGGATAGATCGAGAAGCAGTAAATGGGAAAAGAGACATCAAAATCCCCTCTGGGCTTTGATGTCCTAAGGCTTCAGAGTACACGCGGCGTAGGAAAGCATGAACCTCTGTGACATACAGCCTTCAGACATGTAATCTCAGTGGGAGAGTAATTCTGAAACAAATTCTAGGGTTTGTTGAGCCAGAGACATAACAGGAATGACGGAAATAAGATGATCTGGAAATAAGACATTTAAATTGCACAGCACCCACTTCAGTACACTGAAAACGTGGAGAGAAACAGATCCTTAGTCAGCCTGCAGAAATATTTCTAGCAGCTTTTTAACCACGTGGGAAGGAGAACAGATGAAGCCTGTGAGAGCCAGAACTCTCATCTATTTCCAAAGGGGTTTCCGGCTTCTCCAGAGAGTTGAATGAGACTGACTGGCATCAACGCGAAGACGACTTTCTATAACTTTCAGTAACGTGGTTCTAGCCAATAGAAGCACTAATCTCATATGGGACTGTTCTGCTATTTCACCCCAGTAGGGTCGAAGCGGGAGGGAGTGAAAGGCTGGGTCGGAATGGGGACAAGGATACCTAGGTCGGCTTAGATGACCTTCCACCTGTTTTTACCCTGCAAAGACTGAGAAACAGCCTCGGCGCCAAGTGTTCCTCTTAGAGATGGCAGGACATCTCACGTGTCAGAAAGAGCGGAGGTTAAGGGTCAGGACGAGGGGTGGCCAACTCTCCCTGTTCCCATAGCTCACGGGTTAAAGGCCATCATTTAGAAAGCCAGCGTCCACGACTACCCAAGAACACCTCAACATCTTTCACATTTCCACCCTTGTCTCAGAAACACTGTTCTTTGTATAAGAATGTAAAATGTATGAGTGTTGAACCTAGGTCATTGTTATAAACATTAGATTACAATATAATCATCATCTCGAACTGCTCATTTTCTCTTATAAAATCAGAATGGTTGCAACTATTTAAATATTTACTGAATACCTACTATGTGCCAAGGCACTGTGCTAGGCGCTGGAGACGCGCCAGTTCCTGCCATCATAAAGTTTACCATCTGGCTAGGAAGACAGACCAGTCAAATGAACCCTTTATGCTAGGAAGGCACAAAACAGGGGAAATGACAGGGAAGTCAGGAAGCATGAGTAGGTCATGAGTGATCTGTGTGCTGGGAGTGGGTGGGCAGTATGTTTTGTACAGATCGAAAAGCATATGCAGTAGCCCTCCAGCAGGAGGGAACAGGATACATTTGTGGAAAGGAGACGCTAAGATGGCCAGAGTATAGAGAACAAGGAGGGGCATGGAGTGAAATGAAATGGTGGCACAGCCAGACCATGCAGAACCCTAGCGGCCACGTTAAGGATTACAATCTCTATCCTAAAAGCAGGGGAAGGTTTGAAGTAGGTTACTGTGGTGCGAGGAACAGTGATGGAGGGCTGGGGAAGGTGGGGCACGGACAAAGTGGATGGGTGGAATCAGTTAAGAGGCTATGACAAAAGTCCAAATGAAAGATAACAGTGGCTTGACCATGACGGTGGTGGGAGACAAGGAGAAAAGATCAGAGCTGAGATTTAGTAGGAGGTCAAATGGTCAGGGTCTGCTGATAGATTTAATGTGGGAAAGGAGAAATTTCCTGAGGTTTCCAGACTGGACACCTGGATAGATGACAGTACCACTTACAGAGAAAGGGAACATGGAAGAGGGCCAGGTTTGAGAAGGGAAGATCTTGAGTTCAATATATTAGATATGGCCATGAATTATGGAGATCTGCTGCTTCAGTCCCCGAGGGTAAGAAGAAAGGCAGGAAGGAGAAGGAAGTTTTACCTTGATATCAGCTCTGAGCTCAACCAATTGCTCCTCTGACATTCGAACAGCCACATCAGTCATCTTCTTTAGAAGTTCGGCTTTCTTTTGTCGGCTGAGCAAAATTTCCACTGTGGAGAAAAAGAGTATGACTCTTATGTTCTGCTAAATAGGATAAAGAAGAATTGGAAATATGGGCCTCCCAGTATGTATTTGGACAGCCAACGGCTTAGCTGCCCACCCATCCAGAAAATGAAAATACCAAAGGTCCAGTTTCCACCTTCTTGAGGGACTCTGAAGCCAGTTAAATGGTAAACACTTTTTATGAATCATAAAGACTCATAAATCATTTGTCATTTCTCCTTCTCCTCTTCCCAGTCAAAAAAAATTCTTTTTATCAAGAAACATATGAATTAGAAATATATACCCAGGGTAAAAAAAAAAAAATTCACTTAGAATAAATGGGTAGAAGATGAAAAGTAAAAGTGTCCCTCCTATTTCTGACTTTGTAGTTCCCTCCCCAATAGAGACCAATGTTAAAAATTTCTTATGCATCCTTCCAAATGTATTCTAGGCACACACAGCACACCTCTCTCCCTTTTCCCTCTCTTCACGAATGGGAGCATATCATACACATGGTCCTTTCCCTTACCTTGGCTATTTTTACTTAACACATCTCACAGTGCATTCACTATCAATACGCGGGCTCTCCCTCACTGGTTAACAGCCACACTGCATTCTACCATGTGGCTGTACCATCTCTATTCACCAAGTCCCCTAACGGTGGGAATTTAGATTGTTTACAGCTTTGTAAGAAGTATATTCTTTGGCACGCTCCTGGATATATAGATACGGCCACAGACAACACTGGGGAAAAAAAAATTTCTCAGAGTGGAGAACCAGGGGCTTCAGAGGACGTGAGCCAAAGAAATCCTCCAGCAGAAGGAGAAGTAGGAGCTGCCATATGAACCAAGGAACTTTCTCTATTAGAAAAGGGCAGGGACTCTGCTATACCTGTCCAGTAAGATCAGATCACTGCTTTTCCAGGTGGTATTTTTTTTTACTATAATTATCCTCTTCTTTCTCTATCTGTATTACATTGGAGGAGGGGGCATTTAACTTTTAACTTAGGGGACCCCAGACCACGACATGCCACATTCAGACCTGAACTGAAAGATCTGAAGTTACCCAGCAGTCCTGGACTTTCAGCTGAAGATACTAACTAGATGAGTCTTCGGAAGTGTTGCCATTGAGGAGGAGGTGAGTGAGTTCCCATTTTTTAAAAAAGAAGGATGTCGGGTAGCTGAGGGGTGGGCTGTGGCAAAGACTGGGAGCCACTGCATATCCATTCTCCTTTTCTTCCTACTGGAAGGCCAGTGTTTTGGGTACCATCTGCTCAGGTAAGAATCTACATTTCTTGGCTTTGCTACAGATGCGATAATCATGTTATCACATGACTTGGTTATGTTATCACATGGTTTGGTCACTGAGATCTAAGCCGAACTCACGGGGCGGGGTTTACAGGACAACTCTTTAAAGGAGTCTTGGTCAGCAGATAGCATTTTTGCCTCTCCTCAGCTGGAGCCTTGGGAGGTATATTTTGACCATAAGCACACTCTAAGGATGCCTGGGTACAAAGACAAAGAAGCCTGGGTTCCTCGTGTCATTTTGGAGATGTCCTGCCAACCCTGATCACTTACCTCTGGACCTTTCATCTCATGAGAGACAAATAAACTTTTATTTAGGCCACTCTGTTGCATGCAGTCAAACTCAGTTCCTAACTGTTATACATAGAATCCTGTAACCTACTTAGAAATTAGCCAAATTTGTGTTAGAAAATAAACAGAATTTTCCAAGAGCTACATCAGGTAGTCCAGAGAGCTGAATGTCTTTAGCAATTTTACTGAGCCTGATTGCCCCATGTATGCCATCCATGCGGTACCCCTACCCATGGCAGGTAAATCAGTAAGAACACACTTTCCAATAAGTGAGGAATGTGCCGACAAAAGTTTCTTGACACCAAGGCCCAACAGTTACAGATGATCTACTTGATCTGGCTCCCAACATAAAACCTGTCTGCCAAATTCACCTGCTTCTCAGTTCCCATACTATAGGATTCTAAGACAAAAGCATAGATCTTAACATGGAGGAAATGTGTCAAGATCTCCACACATATCAGAGGACCCAATTACATAACTCGGGACAGTCACAGCTTTTCCAAAGGACTAGTTTCTTCGTTTACTAAATGAAAACAAAAATAGGAAAACCCAATTACCTCATAAGGTTAATGTGAAGATCACAGACGAATGAGTGAAAAAACTCTAAACTGGGAAGTACTGTGAACATATAAATTAATAAAATGATTACGTGTAAAAAAGAAAAAGAAGCACCTTCTTGATAGTACTGGTAAATGAGTAATCACATTTAGTGACATTGAGAACCAGGATTTTTTAAAGGTGACGCGTAGGAGACTGGTAAGGGGACGGGAATCAGGCATGCAGTCTTCTAGGGCACAGGAAGATAAGGTTCCTGTGTGTCCTCATGGTCATGGGGGGCTGGTGGGAGGGTTTCAAACAGGAGGGAGATGGTCCAGAGGAATGTGGAGGGGAAAGAGTGGAGGCTTGAGGGCGGAAGGGCAGGGGGAGGAGGAGCAGAGAAGGAGACGGAGGAGGGCTGGTCAGAGAAAGGAGAAGACTAGGGAGAGTTGGCTTGGAAACCCAGAGGGAGCATGGTCACCAGTGCAGCCAGAAGGCTCTGGATGACCCTCGCGGAGCAGCCGCACTGCCCAGGCAGGATGAGCCCCCGCAGCAGGGTGGGCTGCAGGAGAAGGGGCTCCGTGGGCAGGAGTGTAACTTGTGGAAGAGGACTGTGCAATCGCTGCAGAGGCTGAAGGTCCAAGAGTGTGTAAGGGGACACTTGGATTTACCTCCACCAGCCTGCTGTACACCAAAGCAGAAAATCGGAGCGACAAAGTTTATGTAATCAATCTGACCAGTCTGGTTGCCCCAGCTGCCCCTAACCAAAGATTCTGTCGTATTAAGTGTCTGTGGAAGGGCACTGCAACAATAACTGTTTCTTGGGGCGCCTGGGTGGCTCAGTCAGTGGAGTGTCTGCCTTCAGCACAGGTCATGATCCTGCAGTCCTGGGATTGAGCCCGTGTCAGGCTCTCTACACGGTGAGGAGCCTGCTTCTCCCTCTCCCTGCCTGCCACTCCCCCTGCTTGTGCATGCTCTCTGTCAAATAAGTAAAAATCGTAAAAAAAAAAAAAAAAAGAGAGAGAGAACCAGGATTTTTAGCATGAGAGAAAGGAGATACAGATATACAATTGATGAAATTAAGTAAAACTCGCTAGCTCTTAATTTGATAAAATGAGATTGGTCATGAATTGATAATTAGTTGAAACTGGATGATGGCGGTTAATTATATTAGCCTCTCTCTTTGAAATATGCTTGGACTTTTCTATAAAAGTTCTGTTTTTAAAAAGTACCTTCTCAAAAAGTAAGGACTATGTCTTCTCACTAGTTTTATCTGAAACTTCACCTTCAAAATAGGACACATAGGTACATGAATGGACCGAAATTGTCACATTTAGAGATTTCAGGATATACCCCTCGATTTAAATGAAATCTCACCTCTGAAAAACAGTGGAGAGTACCTGTTCAACATTTCAGCTCAAAACTGAACTCAGCTCCGTGCCTCCTCTGGCCCATGACCATAAACACAAATGATTTAATTGTGAGTCATCATCTCAGCCTATTTCCATTCTTACCAGTTTGCGAGCAGGTTAAAAGAAACAACCCTCCTAATTACAAATCCAGCATTGGACACATGAAGGTAAACCCGCAGCTTTCAAAGCCCCACATCCAATGCCACTGCAGAAGCTGCAACTGACACTCCCTGTTCTCCATACAGCTGTGTGTCTTCTACCTAACCTTTAACAGAAATGACAAAAAACAGGTCTCTGGTTCATTGCTACAAAAACCCCACCGATTACCCAAGTTAGACTCTGTTCTTCCAGAATCTTTTAGTAAGCATTCGAGGAACCCTAGTCATGATATCCTAAAACCTCATTTCATTGAATTCCCCTACATAATGGTCACAGACACTGAGTGAAGACTGTTCTAAAATTGAGAAAACAAAAAAAGCTCGGTGACAGGTAATGACAATAATGTTTACACTAATGTGTAAGTAACCGTGAAGTTTTCTCTGATGATGCCAAACATTTTTTGACAAGTAGAAAAAAACCTAGTAGAATTGTTCAATCGCTGGAAGCTAAAAACAAAATAAAACAAAACCCAGGCACCTGCAAGGATACTTTATTTTCCTAAGCTGATGCTGTGGTGGCAGATACCATGAGGCAGTCCCTTACACACTGAATTTTACATTCAAAATATTCAAATTCAAAAATATTAAAAAACCAGGTTCTTGTAAAGTTGTTTCACCTGAAAGGATTCATACGCCAGGGCAGTACAACTGCTCAAGATTGTTTAAGTAAATACATAAACTCTTCTAGTGGCATTTATACTGAGCTTTGTTATGAGGGTTGAAAGGCAGATCCCTACTAAGTGGTAATAGCTTTAACTACAGATCAGTCTTACTTGCTTCAGCTTTCACTTTGTCCATTTCAGCCAGCAACGCCACTTCTCGATCCATTAAACTGGGAAAAGATGACAAAGGGAAAAAAGGTTTGTCAGAAACTCCAACAGAAATAGCACATTGTTAACAGTGGAGAGAGACTGCGGAGTTTGTTCACTAAAAGCATACTACAAAGTAAACCCTGGGTGGACCACATAAAAATTCTGTCTCGCCCTCAGCAAAGAATATTTGAGGATTCCAATAAACAGACCTAATTTCCTTTTATTTCTATGTATTACAGCCGAAGTCCCAGAATTGAGAACCAGTAGGTGGCAGTAGCAAGCTACAGAACACTTCCCACTCAACTTGCGCTAAAGCGAAAGTCCTTAAAGTTACGGATTTCCACATTCGGGCTCACATAATTTTATTTGGTCTATAAAATGGGGCAGCTTTGCTTCAAATACAGTTGACAGGCAATACCTCTTCTAGGGCATGGTTAATGTATTCACAATAAGGATCTGTATATTCTCAACATTTTACCAAAGTTGTACTAAGTCACTGGCACTTTAATCTATTTTTTTAAGTTTTTATTTTTAATTTTTTATTTAAATTCCAGTGAGTTCACATACAGTGTTATATTAGTCGTAGGTGTACAATATAGTGATTCAACACTTGCATACGTCATCCGGTGCTTCCCATTACATCCGGTGCTTCCCATACATCCGGTGCTTCCCATACATCAAGGGCATTCCTTCACCCCCATCACCCATTTAGCTCCCCTCCTCCCCACCTCCCCTCTGGTAACCATCAGTTTTCTCTCTAGAGTTCAGAGTCTGTTTCTTGGTTTGCCTCTCCCTTCCTCTCTCTATTTTTCCCCCTTTGCTCATTTGTTTCATTTCTGGTGCTTTAGTCTTTAGAAGACAAAGTAATTAAAAGATATATATACATTGCGCTGGTTTCAGGTCAACATTTAACAGTAATCCAGAAAAGAGGAAATCGAAGGTTTCTGGTAGGCTTTTTACAGAAACAGAGTATTAAATGAGTAATTAGAATTTTCTCCACTGCAAATGTAAATGGTTTGTAGGCACATAAAGCTTTTTTTTTTTTTAAGATTTTATTTATTTATTCGACAGAGATAGAGACAGCCAGCGAGAGAGGGAACACAAGCAGGGGAGTGGGAGAGGAAGAAGCAGGCTCATAGTTGAAGAGCCTGATGTGGGGCTCGATCCCATAATGCCGGGATCACGCCCTGAGCCGAAGGCAGACGCTTAACCGCTGTGCCACCCAGGTGCCCCCACATAAAGCTTTCTATGTCCTTATAAAAGAGCCCACCGCCTTCAACGTATAGAGAGGCAATACTCTGTGCCCTGGTCTTCAACCTCTGGATACCAAGTAATTTTCCTTACCATATCGGTTTTATCAGTGGTGAAAAAAAATCTAAAATTTAATACCTACGTAGACATGAAATATTCTAACTCTCTTCAAATTTGCTATTCATTCTGATTTCCCCTTTTTGTTTTTTAAGATTTTATTTATTTATTTATTTATTTATTTATTTATTTATTTATTTGACAGAGAGAGACAGCCAGAGAGAGAGGCAACACAAGCAGGGGGAGTGGTAGAGGAAGAAGCAGGCTTCCAGTGGAGGAGCCCGATGCGGGGCTCGATCCTGTAATGCCGGGATCACGCCCTGAGCTGAAGGCAGATGCTTAACGACTGAGCCACCCAGGCGCTCCGATGATTTCCCCTTTTTGAAAAGGAATATATCTATAGGGTTAATAAAAGTTGTACTCTTGTCTCTGATTGTAAAACTAGTCACACACATACATAAACACAGACACACAATAAAAATGTATACATATGTATGAATACTGATTCAATTTAGCTCAATATGTAGTGATTTCAGCACAAAGTAGTTAATACAGAGACTACAGTGTGAGGTATACAAAAAAAAAAAAGGATAAGGCAGGGTCATCCCCTCAAGGAGCAAAATCCTTTATAGTGAAGTGCCAGACAACATGATCATCATTACGCACGATGTGAATAAACAGACTTGCAATGAAACAAATTTGGTTGGCGTATTAATCCAAAAGCACCAGACTGAAGAGAAGATGCAACTATTGTAGGGTAGCAGTACTCTGCTAAGAAAGCCCTTCCCACACCTTGGCAATATTTTGCTCCACGAACTCTAGCAGCATTTGGAATACCTAAAAGCAAAACGAAAGCACAACGGAGACAGGAGCTGCCAGGCCTCAATTTTGACACCACCTCTTTTCTGCTGCTGAATCACCTTAAGATGCAGACACTGTGTCCACCAGATGACAAATTTGTCTCTGGCAAAGCTTGTAAAATATTTATTTAAAGACTTCAGCAAACAAGTAAGCTTTCTGCAGCTTACAATCTTTATTATGAAAAAGTAGAACGTCATGTGACACGTTTAGCAAGAAAAAAGTTTCGCACCATCACAATCAGACTTTTCTGCAGCAGTGGGAGCTACGAAGTACCTCGTGTTGGCTTTTTTTTTTTTTCCCCCTGCAGGAATGACTAGTATCCATTTAAATAAACTCTGTTTTTCAACTGACTCACTGGTGAGCATAAGAAATGCAGAGGCAGCTGCATGGACAACCATCTGACCACGCCATTAAAAAAAGTTTAACTTTTTCATGCCAAAAACCCCCACTGAAAAGCAGTAAGCGCTTCTATTCCTTGTTTGCTGTGTGTAATGTCTTACCATCTACTGATAACACTTATTAAGAGGTCCTGTGATGTCAGCCAAGAATTAAACGGAGGAATCTACTGATTAACCGAGGCTGTTGGGATACTTCTCAGAAAAAAAGCCTGATGAAAATTCCGATTTTCTTTAAAATTTTCACAAGTCTTTAAAATATAAAAATGAATAAATGTTAAACTATAAATGCCCAACAGTTAGTTTTTCTCATTGTAATTTAAGTGCCTGAAATTAAGCTTTTGATTGCCTAGAACTCCATTTCAAAGACATCTCAAATAAACAGACTGCAGCTACATGACATAGCCAGGCTGCCCCACACATGAAGTTCCTCTTTTCAAAGCCCTGAGTGACTCACATATCTTGCATGGCCCTACATTTCCCTTCCCACTCTTTAATTCTTGCTCTTATGTTTTACATTCACCAATAAAGAGTGAACCCACCAAAAACCTGAGGCAACCCACTGTCAACCCCAACCTGTGCTCTGTTTCTGCACACCTTGCTGTGTGACCCTGGGCATGCCGTGTGCCCTCTAGGACATATAAGTAATAAACCTTGTGGTTTTTTCAAAGTTCCCCTACGGCTGTTGCTGATGTGTGTCTGGCAATCGTAGAACCACCAGGGCTGATCCAGTCACAATATTAGCTCAAATACGGGCTTATCACAAGTAAGGTGGGACCCAGGTGAGTGCCCCCAGGCATTCCTAGCTGAGAGCATCACCACAGATAGGCTGAGACTGACACAAAACAATATAATAACAACTTTCTTATTAAAAGTACATCACCTAATGTGTTGCAATTGTGTAGAATGACCATGTTTTTAGGTCATCCGTGCTAAAGCGTTTAGAGATGTCATGTCACGTCATGATGCCTGCAACTTCCAAATGGTTCCACCAAAACAACACAACACACACACACACACACACACACAGAGTACTATCCTTTCATCTTTTTTGTATCTTTGGAAGTTTTCATAATAAAAAGTTGGGGAGGGGCACCTGTGTGGCTCAGGTCATGATCCCAGGGTCCTGGAACTGAGCCCGAAGTCTAGCCCCACTTTGGGCTCCCTGCTCAGTGGGGAGCCTGCTCCTCCCTCTCCTTCTGCTGCTGCCCCTGCTTGTGCTCTCTTGCCCTCACGTGCGTGCACACTCTGTCAAATAAATAAATAAATACAAACTTGAAGGAAAAAAGTTGGGGAAATACGTGCATTACCAAATACATAGAGAAGGTGGGAAGAGTTCAAAAGTGGAAAGTATGTTTAAGCATAAAGATAAATAGCAGAAGCTTTTTTTTTTTTACAATTAAAAACTATAGTTTATTTTAATAGAGCTTTCTAACAATATGGAAACTTCAGCTCAAGTTTTTCATCTGTTCCTAAGCTAAATGGTAGTCCCTGAATAGATCTGTGGCCAAGAGATTCAAAAGTACCTGTGGTTTGAGGTACCAGTTTTTAGAGGCCATAACTGCAAGCAATGAGGCCTCTGACAGAGCGATGAAAGGCTCACTCAGAAGGTCGGACTTTGTTACCTGCTCCTGCCAATACATGAGGGCACTAAGTCTGCAACTGTTCTCTCAAGGTCCTCCTGAATGGAAACACACCCCAATAAGCATCTGATACACTGGATTCTGGAACCGCTAATGAAATTCAACTAAATACAGCTGGAAGTTTATTCAGAAAGACAGTAGGTCTTATTAAGCCCAAGCCTCATTAACAGTGTAGAGAACTTCCGTATCTTTTCTTCAATCATGAAAAATGGTTTTAGATGACTTATCACTGTTACTAAGGGAAAAGACTGGTAAACGTCTGAGGTTCTGTATCTCCTTCCCTCCTTACCAAGACTTTTTACTATCTTCGCATTTGCTCAATTTATTCTAAAGCTTTTATGTATTTAGTTGCTCGGAACCGTTTTCCCTGTAGTATTACCATTCATATCTCTCAGATATATCGTATGCCCACCATTTGAAGCGAGCCCTTTGATTAATATATTTAACATGTAGATTATTGATTCTAGATATCGCCTTCGGTATTCCTTGGTGCCAAAAAGTTGTTAACTATCATTTGCTTATGGTTGTTACATTAGAAAACAATGTTATAATAGAAACACATTTCTGGAAATTCCGCAGCTAATTATTTTAAGGGACAATACTCTAAACCACTTGATAATGTTAGAAAATATTTGTAGTTGATGATATTTGCTGAAAACCTAAAACTTGTTTATTCTAACTCCACTAGCCAATCAAAGCAGAAATCCAAGCAAAGCCAAAGCAAACACCTTTCTTTCTCCGAAGACACTTCCCTCTTCTCATAAAAACCATCAAGAGAGAGAACTGTCAGTAGTTTTTATTACCAGAAAATTAATGTTTCATAGGTTTTGCAGAACCCCATACTCCCAAGCACTGGCCTTGGTGGGGTATGGTACACACATGCAGGCTCAAAACGAAAACAACCCCGGGGAGGTAGTCAGGTCATCGTACTGAGTTGAACAAAAGAGGAAAAATTCACTGAAAGAACTAGCTTACTAAATCCAATTTGGATCTTATGAAAATTTTGGTGGGTTCCTCTTTTTGTCAGGAGTCTTTTACGAAGCACGTAGACATGCAATTTCGTATTTCAACAGTCTGAAGTAGCTTTAAAGAAGTGAGGATGTGAACATAAGCTGTTCGTTTGGAACGGGTTTTCTCAGTGGATAACTTTTCTTTCTGTTCTTTTCCAGTGGTAAAAAGTATCCCAATTCTGAAGTAACACTACAGACCGTATAACTTGATTATATTTTACAATATATTTAGGAAAAAAAGAACCAGCAGCAATCTGGATTACCAAGGAGTTTATTATTCAAGTTTCTGGTTGGTAAGGAAAAATGGTTAGAGTGTTAGGCCATCTAGCCAGCAGCTGACTAACTCCTCATGTCGAACAGTACGGTTGTGTTTTTATTTATTTTTTATCCTCTCTCTCAAATTATGATAGCAACGTCTAAAGTGAGACAGGTTTAGCCTAGGAAGGCAAAGACTGAAAAATAAAGGCAAACACAGATACCTGGTAAGACACAGAAAAAGGAAGCAGGGTAGAATAGAAAAGTGTCACTGAATACCAAGTATGACTCTGGGTGGATCATTTTTTTCTGTGCCCATCTTTTCTCATCTATAAAAGGAGCATAATCCACAGTGATACCGTACAATCTCATACGGATTAGAGATACGTGCACACAAGCTTCCGACGTACGATAACGGCTCAATAAACGGCAGCAATTATTATTCTATTTTTGGTACTCCTCTTGATTCCTCAGTTTCAGCAGAATAGCTACTTAGTAAAAATGCTTTCATATTAACTTTGGTAAATCACTATACTTTCCAGATCCATTGTCTAGAAATTCTTAAATGAACACGCACACACACTAGCAGAGTGTAGGCAGTTACAGAGAGATGAATCAAATATAACTTGAAATGAAAAGAATATGTTCCAAAATTATGCTCCCTATGATTACAATTATTAAGATTATGTAGGCATGTAGATGGGCAACACAAGGGAACACAGAAAATAGAAAATTAATTCTGTGTTAAGTTGGCAGAGTTACAGGACTTTTACTCCTATTTTTAGAAACGGTTATAATGATGGGAAATACAGTAAACATAAGAAGGAATGATGGAACCTTAAAAAAAAAAAAAGAAACACAAAATTCAGATTCCTTCATCAAATGCTCTCGTTTTACCTTGGTCTCTGATTTCATCCCTTATTACTTTCAACTACTGCCCCCCCCCCCCCCCAGCTGGAGCTGCACAATGTGGAGTCCCTATGTGGCTTCTTCCTTGCCTTTGCTTAGCTCAGGCCTCCTAAAAGCAGTGTCCTAGTCCCATCCTTTCTGCCAATGTAAATCCTATCTGTCTTTCAAGGCTTAAAAATGATTCGTTTCCTTTTAGAAATATTTTCTTTTCTTTCTTTAAAAAAAAATTTTTTTTTTGAGAGAAAGAGAGAGCAAGAACAAGCGGGGAAGAGGGGCAGAGGCAGAGGGAGAAGCAGACTCTCTGCTGACCAGGGAGCCAGATGTGGGGCTCGATCCCAGGACCCTGAGATCACGACCTGAGCCGAAGGCAGATGCTTAACCGACTGAGCCACCCAGGCGCCCCTTAGAAATCTTTTCTAATTGACTCCACTCCATAGTTACCTTTCCCACAATCTTCATACCTTCCCCACAACTAGGATACGACCTGAAGGATATGTGAATCACAAGTCATTCCAAGTTGTGACTTAAGAAGAGTGATTTAGGGCTTCTGAATTACAACGTAAGATTTGGATGGAATACTCCTCCTTATAGATTTATTTTATTGAACTAAAAAAAATACTTATAAAGGCTTTTATAGGCTCAGTCAAAATCTTGGTCCTTCTCATTCTAACCTTGTTCCATAATGACAAAACTCCTTAGTCCCTAAATTTCCTCTGTTACATAGCCTTTATAAAAGCTGAGACGGAAATAATATATGTGACGAGTACCAAGTCTCTAGCATTCTTCCCAAGCTTTAGTGAGAAATGGGCTATCAATGATAGATGCGATGACAATCACAGGTTACTGGGAGTCAGAACCCACAGATTCAAACACTGAGTCTGCAACTTAATGATGTCATGTTAGACAAATTGCTTAACCTAAGACTCGAATCCCTTTTAAGCAGTGAAGTTGAATTTAAAATCCCTACTTTTCAGGATAGAAATCCAGATAAATAAATCATATAATAGGACTGAATATGTTTGGTAAACTGTAATTTTCATAGGTTACTAGTTCTTTTCACAGATGGTTAAAGAGTTAAAATTTTAAATTAAAGAATAGCAAAAGCCATGCAGGCCAAGTACTAATAGAAATAAGGTATCAATGTACTAAACATGCAAAAACTGAAGAATAATTTAAAGCTAGAGTGCTGTGGACATGTTTTGATAACACATTGTTACATTAGCCCACTCCTTTATTTCTATGCTTTTTAGACATTTTTAAAAATGCTTTGGTTCATAAAATGATACCTAAGTTTCCACCATCTTTATATGGACTTTAGATTTAAACATCTACAAGCCTTAGGTAAGCTTAGGTAGCTTAATATGAGAGGGAAAGGGAAGCTCAAATAAAAGGAACTTTTCTAAGATGAATGAGGACTGAGCTAGAAAAATTTCAATCTTAAGCATAAGCTTAGACTGACCTTATGTGTTGCAGAATTTCAGATTTCTTATGCATTTTCTCCTTTTAAATGAGTATCTTTTGACTTTCAATAAAATAGAAGTTTTTATTTAAAATGCAAGTTGAGTGTGTTTCCTGTTGGCATTTTCACCAACATATTATAGGACAACTGTCCAAAATAATTTATCTACTTTATTTTTTAAAAAAAGGTTTTATTTATTTATTTGACAGAGATAGAGACAGCCAGCGAGAGAGGGAACACAGGCAGGGGGAGTGGGAGAGGAAGAAGCAGGCTCCCAGCAGAGGAGCCCGATGCAGGGCTCGATCCCAGAACGCCGGGATCACGCCCTGAGCCGAAGGCAGACGCTTAACGACAGAGCCACCCAGGCACCCCTAATTTATCTACTTTAGCTTCATGTTCCATTCCATATCTTTTTCCTTAGTAGCCTTTAACTTAAGTCAACTAATAGCTCCAACAATGTAAGTCAGACAAATTTTATGAATGAACAAGAAAAGTAAACTTGGGTCTAGAGATGATTATTACTGGATCACAAAAAACAGATTTTAAGTTTTATATACCTGAAAGCCTCTGATTTTACCTTCCTACAGGTATGTGTCAGCTTTCATTTGGCCCCAAAATGAAAGTAGTTATCTATATAATTCCCCTAGTGCCCCATCAGGGGTAATGTAATCTTACTGTTGCAAATTCGTTAAAATGCTTTGCTTTTCTTTCATACTATAACCAATACCAAAAAATGGCTTCCTAAGTGACATTAACTCCAAGCTCTGGTTCGGTGCCAAATGGAGTTAGCTCACCTGCCAATTATGTCTTGAAGTAGCAACTACAAGGGGCACTGGAACAAGGTAGTATAAAACCCAATCAGCCAGAGAGAAGGGCACCAGCAGGAAAGGGCAGGTAAATCTCTTTCCTCAAGGTAAACTGACCTGGTTGCCACGTCTGCTAATCAATCCTAAATACACAGTCCCAGGCAGGAAACTATTTCATTTGTCATTTATTGAAGGAGGCTCCCCCTGGCTGAGTTCCAAGTCAACAGGAACTCACAAATCTCTCTCCCGGAACTGTGTTTCCTGGTTCAGGCTGGTTCTGAATAGAATCAGATCCTGTGGCTAAGTAATCAGTAAGCTAAACAATCATGGAGACCAGAGGCTTATCAAAGCAAAGCTGTGATGACCTACTCTTAGCTCTTTATTCTTTTCAAAATGAGTCAATAATATCTGACATGATAATACTCCAGGGCAAAGGGCATGATGTTTCCTCCCACAAGGTTCAGAAAGAGTAGAAACCAATTACCTAGAAATATTTCCAGAAGAAGTTGCAGCTTAATTTAAGTTTGGGAGAACTGGTTAGATTTACAGAAGTATAAAGATACAGACGAACATATTAGGATAGGAAAGTGGCATTAACAATTATGTGGAAGAGGAAATGTGAATGTTAAGTCTTGAGACAATCTGGCTGAAGTAAACATGTATGTAAGAAAAACAGAAGCTACATGGGGCGCCTGGGTGGCTCAGTCGTTAAGCATCTGCGTTTGGCTCAGGGTATGATCCCGGGAGTCCTGGGATCGGGCCCCACATCGGGCTCCTCCGCTGGGAGCCTGCTTCTTCCTCTCCCACTCCCCCTGCTTGTGTTCCCTCTCTCGCTAGCTGTCTCTCTCCCTGTCAAATAAATAAATAAATAAAATCTTTAAAAAAAAAAAAAAGAAAAAAAGAAAAACAGAAGATATGACATTAAGTTTCTAGCTATAAAACCGGAGGGGGAAAACTCAGGATTTGGGACAAAGCGTGGGTAGACTAGCAGACGAATTATCTATCTTAAAAGTACTTTTTGGTTATGATGATTTAGTGGACCATTCTACATTTTGCAAATGATAAAGTAGGTGTCAGCAGCTTTTTGGAGGCTTTATTCTATATCTTCGTTAATTCACCCCCTCTTCAATTTCACAGGAGGATTGAGGCTATCTACATCCCCTCTGTCTCGTTTCCTGTGGCATGAAGTGACCAAACCAAGTTTATGAAGGCAAGAAAACAGATGGAGGGTTGAGAGGAAGAGTGGGGTAGGTTCTCTGTATTCATGAACCCTTCCTCTCACATTTCACATCTTGGTTGGTTTAACAAAGAAGCAGAGTAGACACAGTCTTAAATCCCCAAACATCAACCTAGCTGCTTATCTTTCCACCACTTTACTGAATTTGGTCCTCAGAGCTTTTCTATTTTCAAAAAAGTCCCTTATAAAATACAAATACCTCCCCAGAAAGGAGTTATGGTTTCAGTATCAGTTAGCACCTTAATATATGATAGTTAAAACAGCTTCAGTGTTCAAAAACATTAGAATATATTTCTCCCCCCGAAAGATTTTATAATCAAATACCCTCGAGAAATAGCTTAGTATAACTTCCTCTTGCAGATTCACAGTGCACATCAGCATTGGGAAAGCACTTAAGAAGTCTAGTAGTAAAATGTTTTAAAAAGTAGTTTCAAATCTCTTTAACTACCAAACCCTATTTCCCCTACAGAACACATACTAACATATTTTAAGATATGAGTATTTTTTAGAACACAGTTTGAAAAACACAAAATTAAAACAAGTCAATGACTAATAATAAGGCACAGAAGAGACAATTCGGGCAGGGTGCATTAGGAAGGATGACAGGAGGTAGGAAAGCAAAAACAGAGCTTTTTTACTTCACAACTTTGTTCAAAAACATGATGTCATTTGTTGCAGGTTTCTGGTTTAAGAGCCAGACCCTAAAGTAAGGACTCATGATCTATTCTATAATTATTTGTCCCTTTCTGAACACTATCGACCTCTGGCCCATTCCTAGAACATGAGTTCTCTATACCACCCTTTCCCACACTGTGACCAAAAGGAGTTGAATGAAGCAAAAAGCTAAATATACCATAGGACTTCTAAGTTTCTCCCTACTATACAGAGCAGTTAAGAGTCAGGAATTAAAGAACCCGGTGAGTGGCTGACCATCTTCATAAGTGATCAAAAGCAACTTAACTTACCAGCTCTGCAACTCAGCAAAAGCCTGTTTCATTTTCTTAATGGAAGCATCCATTTCTTCTTTAACTACGACTCGATACCGTGCAAGAGACACTGTGCAGCGCTGGAGGTCTTTCACAGATTTTTCAATATTGGAACCTTGGGGGGAAAAAAACCCCCAACAATTAATATAAAAAAGGAGCACAGGTAACTTGAAAGGTAGATATGAATACCCACGCATGTAAAGTATCAATGTTACGTGGACGAAGAATGTTCCTAAGTGGCCACCCTCCTCGACAAAAAATTGATGTTTCCATAGATTAAAAAAAAAAAAAAAAAGGTATCCTGGCCAAGATGGAGTAATGGGAGGTGGATTTATCCTCCTGTCTTAAACAACTAAACACATACACACAGACAAAACATATGAAACTTGGTTTTCATAAAAAAGACATTAAGGCAGTACTTTTTGCCTGAGAAAACAGAAACGAAATGAGGCCTATACTGCCCCAACTTACTGCCACAAGAGTTTCCAGGCTGCAGCACAAGGGGGAGAAATCCTAATCCTGAATTGAGGGGACAGAGTTGAGGACTGGGGAGGCCAAGGTGGCTACAATTCTAAGGGCAGCAGACTGGAGAGGAGAGAGCTACACAAAGATGAGAAAATGGTACAGAGACCTACAGAGGATTCTGAATGCACTGGTATGAGGAAACTACTGAGATAGGAAAAAGAACCACTGGAAAGAAACAGGCAGAACCACCCCCAGACCTCACCCAGACCACCAACAGCTCATGTTCACGCCAGCCAGGATGGGGCACCAGTAGAACACTTGGAAGGGCACGGCCTCAGTAATGAGGCCAAAATATCTCTAAAGGCCGCTCCAGTTCCACCTACCAAAGCTTAGAGCAAGCCTCAAACTGTTACCAAATAACAGTCCAGAACAACTCATAAGAATACTTAAATAGGGTGCCTGGGGGGCTCAGTCAGTTAAGCGTCTGCCTTCGGCTCAGGTCATGATCCCAGGATCCTGGGATGGAGCCCCGAGTTGGGCACCCTGCTCAGCAGGAAGTCTGCTTCTCCCTTCCCCTCTGCCACTCCCCCTGCTTGTGCTCTCTCTCTCTTCTCTCTCAAATAAATAAAATCTTTAAAAAAAAAGAATACTTAAATAAAACACAAAAATATCAACAAAGAGGGGCGCCTGGGTGGCACAGCGGTTAAGCGTCTGCCTTCGGCTCAGGGCGTGATCCCGGCGTTATGGGATCGAGCCCCACATCAGGCTCCTCCGCTATGAGCCTGCTTCTTCCTCTCCCACTCCCCCTGCTTGTGTTTCCTCTCTCGCTGGCTGTCTCTATCTCTGTCAAATAAATAAATAAAATCTTTAAAAAAAAAATATCAACAAAGAAAAAAATAACAACAAAGAAAAATTCACATGTCTGGCATCCAAGAAAAAATTACTAGGCGTGCAAAGAGGCAGACAAATATGACCCAAAGCGAAGAGAAAAATCAACTAACAGAAGCAGATGCAGAAATGTCACAGATGCAGAATGAAGTAAATAAGAACATCAAAACAGCTAATATGATCAGCTACCATATGTTCGAGAAGGCAGAGGAAAGCACAAACATGTTGAGGAGAGACATGGATGATACTTTAAAAAAACTCCAACGGAACCTCTAGAGATGAGTCAAAGACAATGTCTGGATGGGACTGACAGCAGATTAGAAGCTGTTGAAAACAAAAAGATTAATGAATTTAAGGATAGCAACTTCAGAAACCATCCAAAATGAAATAAAACACGGTGAGAAAAAAGGCTAAAAAAGTATTTGAATAGGTACCAAAGCTTCAAAACTCTCTAAGTGACAGGATTCAGCAGAATATAATTCACCATGTAGACATTACAAAATTAATAAAATTCTCTCTGTAGTACAGTTTGAAGCATTATATGCGGATAAGCCAACTTTGTAGATAAAGATGAAATATATTTACCTACCCAACACACGCTATATTTCTATACAGAAATGTGGTGCGTGGGTACTCACATTCGCCTTTCAATATTTCCATATTCACCAATGTCAAAGTTATACATGCAACTGATAGGTGGAATCATGGATCTAAGAAGTCTATAATGTGCCGAGATAGAGATTTTCCATTTTTTATTTAAATTCCTGTTGATTTCCTTCCAAATCTACTTAAAAGCTTTCAAGCCTCGTCCTTTTCTTTGTAAAGTCTGACTGAATATTTTTGATGTGCTTTTCTGCACCAAGCTGAGGGTTATGTTAGATTTAAAAGGAAAGCTTCCCTAATTAAATTTAGCTCAGGTGAAATAAATAATTCAATAAAGAGCTACAGGTTACAAGTGTCTTTTATGTTTCTATGTTTCATTTGTTTAGTGGAGAGGACCACCTCGCTTAGATGTATGACACTCAAAGAGGCTATCATCTCCACCCGTTTAATTATCGGCTGATTATTTAAATGATTATTACAGTTAAAAAAAAAAAAAAGCAAAGAGCTACCACCAGTGAATGCTGAGTACTTACTTAAGAGGAAATGATCTTGTTTAAAGCTAGAGTCTGACAGATATTACTAAGAGCACGCAGTTGTGAAGAGAAATGAAAATATTTTTTTAAAAATGTCATGTCAGAGATGGCAGAGCTTTTTACTGTTAAGTCAACCAGGAGATAAAACTGAAGGAAACGGTACAAAAATGTCGCAGTAAAGCAAATAAAAGAAACAAGTTAATGTTAGCAGAAAAGTCATCCTGACCAGTAGAGTTTGACTTTCATTCACTAGAAGGATCCGTCACTGTAACAAGACTGTACAGCATCTGGAACACTATCAAACTCCAACCGCGCATCTGGAGTTAGAGGGGCAGTTACTGCCTAAAAAAACAGAAAATGTATTACCTGCTACCATTGGAGCTACCTGCTACACCTTATCTGTGGGAACCAGGAGATAATCTGCCCTCGCTAGCCAAAAACAGATTTTTTTTTTGTTTTCTCTCAAAGGTAGGCTTCTGATTTACCTAGCTTTTTGTTGGTGGAGGAGAGTGGAACATCTTCCATCCCCAGATTTGAAAACTGAGGTGCTGTGGTAGGTCTTGAAAGAGTTTTGGCAGCATTCCTATTTTGTTGAGAATTCTGAGTAGACTGCATAGTCAAAGACTTGGGTTCAAAATCAGAGATGCCATTCTCCAGCGTGGACCCTGTCAAAGAAAGAAGCCAGGATTTTAGAGTAAAATTTAGGGGTAAATCAATCAAGCAGGCTTAAGTATAAACAAATAGGAAAGGTAAAAATGTTTCAGGCAAAACTATGCCTCTTAAAGGCTGTGAACAAAAACAACTGACAAAATAGAACAAAGAGCAGAAGCAGTTGGACGAGGCTATGAGCAGCATCTGGCTGCATTCTGAATGAGGGTGACAAGGCTGTGTTCACCCGTCGCTAGATAAGCTAGCTTGTTCCCTGTATCTCGGTAGCTCTGGGCACGAGGAAGTGAAGAGAGTCAATAGCACTAATTCCTGATAGCTTCTGTAAGTTATGTTGAGGACAAAAGAGTTTTACCCTGTTCTAGGGAACGATGAATTTTAAAAGTTTTAAGAAAAGGGCAAAGAGTTAGGAAATAAGAGCGCCAGCTCAGAATACAAGAAGAAAGCCACTGACTACCTTCGGTTTGTTTGAGGTCAGCATAGGTGCTATATCTTTCTCTAAGTCTTTTTGTGTGAGCAAACTAATCAATAAAAGAACATCTAAGAAATACAGAATAATTCTTAAATTGTCATTACGTTAATAAGGCCAGCAGCAACAGAGCAACGGGAAATGGATTAACAAACAAGTAATTAAAAAAACAATTTTAAAAGAGATACTCGCTGGGTGCCTAGGTTGCACAGTCGGCTAAGCATCTGGCTCTTGGGCCTAATCTCAGGGTTGTGAGATCGAGCCCCATGGCGGGCTCCACGCACAGCACAGAGTCTGCTTAGGTTTCTCTTTCCCTCTCTCTCTGCTCGTCCCCTACATGTGTGCTCCCTCTCTATCAAATAAATAAATAAATACTTTTAAAAAATAAAAGATATTCCCAATATCTTCCCAGCATTCATCAAAATGGTTAATAAAACAAAAAAATGTGCAAGATATGTGAATTTACAACTAACACTAATCTAAAATCTTTACTAGAAAACAAATGTGGGACTATAAAAACCGATAGTCCACTTCCCATGAAAGCCATGGGATTACAGTTATTATTATATATTCCTCAGTGTGTTGAGTCTTAGAATAATACCATCAACATCAACTCATCATCACCATTTTCTTAGTAAGTATGCAATTAAAGAAATCTTAAGGTTACCTTCTGTGATCTCTAACTACTAAGGGATTATTCATTTAGAAGATTTCCACAAGACTGACTTAAACTAAAATTAAAATATGAGACAATGGAATAAAAATTATAGTTTTCTTGGCCTTTGATAATTACAGTTGACTCTTAAACAATGTGGGCATTGGGACGCTGACCCCCCCCAGCTGAAAATCTGTATATAACTTTGACTATCATTAAACTTAATAGCCTACTGTTGGCCAGAAGCCTTACCAATAAGTTGATAAACACATATTTTGTACTTTATATGTATTATATCCTGTATTCTTACAATAAAGTAAGCTAAAGAAGATGTTATTAAGAAAATCATCAGGAGGGGTGCCTGGGTGGCTCAGTCATTAAGCATCTGCCTTCGGCTCAGGGCGTGATCCCAGCGTTCTGGGATCGAGCCCCACATCAGGCTCCCTGCTCCGCTGGGAGCCTGCCTCTTCCTCTCCCACTCCCCCTGCTTGTGTTCCCCCTCTCTTGCTGGCTGTCTCTCTCTCTCTGTCAAATAAATAAATAAATAAAAATCTTTAAAAAAAAAAAAAAGAAAAGAAAATCATCAGGAAGAGAAAATATATTTACAGTACTGTAGTGTTATTTTTTGGAAAAAAAAACAAACAAAACCCACATACAGGTGGACCGACACAGTCCAAACCCTGTTGTTCAAGAATCAACTCTTTCACATAAAAGGCCAACGAAAGCTAAAAAGTAAAAGACGAAAACTAAATGTAATTTATTGATTGCTTTCTCAAGGAAGCCCTTGTATTTTTCAACAGAATGCAACTTTTCAAAGACCTGTTAATAAACTCACCCGTTCTATCCAGCATATCTGTTGTGGCAGACTCAGGATCTTCCAATTCTCTGGCATCTATTGAAAGTATCTCCATACCCTCACTGAGAGAGTCCACAGACTCAGTATCATTGATGGCACCGTTGACATGGTAACCATTAATACCACCTTTCTCTGAAGAAGCCACAGACTGTTCCTCTTGAATGGAAACCGATTTACTGGAATCTGGGATACTGTTACTTGGTTCTGCTGCAGGCTTGGGTTTGCTTTTCTTCTTTTTGTTCTAATGATTATTAAAGATTTGAAAAAAAGAAAAGAAAAGAAGACCCCCACAATCCAAAGAGGTAATTCTAGTTACCCACAGATAAACAACATTACCAATTTCTCATATGCTCTTCCAGAAATTGAACACATTTTGTATATGTTGAGCTACTAAAATAACTATGTAAAATGCTTTGGATGAACTCAAACACATAAATATAAAAATTAATGCATGGTAAAACCCACCATAAGCAAAATCAAAACATAAATCTTAAAACGTGAAAAAATATGTCCAACTTCTATACAAAAAACTAAATTTATACAGAGTTCTAACAAAAACCAAAGAAAACAATAACCCAATAGAAAAAAATGTTATAGGATAGAAACATATGGAATGAAGTGTAACCTCAGTCTAATAAGAGACATAAATTAAAAGTGCACTGCAGAGGATTCTGGGAAGATGACAGAGGAGGAAGCACCAGTAATCTTTCTCCCTCGACAACAATAACACTGGCAGAATCTGCCTGATATAACTATGTTGGAGCTCTCGAGTCTACTGAAGGCTGGCAATTTGCAGGTGAAGACCTGGACAGTAAACTGTGGTTAATTTCAGTTAGTATCAGCTCCTAGTATAGAAGCAGTTACCTTAGGGGACAGGCAGCTGTGCACCTGTTCTTGGAGCAGCTTGCACAAATTATGGGAGCCAGGGTAAACAAAAAGAACCCCACCCCCTCCAAATATTGGGGATCTGTGCTCTGATCACTGATTGCTGCTTTTGATCACAGAAGTGCAGACAAAGAGGCAGTCATCCATTGTTTCTGCACCTCCTCCTGTTGTTGCAAGCCCCACCTCTTTGGCTGAGTGACTTCCAGGGGAATAGAAAGAGCAGTGCCCCAGAAAACTAATAATAACAAAAAAATAAGCAAACCCTGAGGAAGGGGGGAATCTGATTTCCAAAGTTACCACATTGTTAGATTCAAATGTCCAGTTTTCAACAAAAAATCCCAAGGCACAAAAATCACACAAAAAACAAGTATGCCCTATTTAAAGGGAAAAAAAATCAACAGAAACTGGCCTTGAAAAAGATCTCTTGGCAGATACATTAAAGACTAAAACAACTGTCTTACCCTTAACTACAGAGAACAAACTGCTGGTCACTAGAGGGGAGGCTGGGGTGGGGGGAGGGTGAAAGAGGTGATGGGATGAAGGAGGACACTTGTGATGAGCACCGAGTGTTGTAAGATAAGTGTCGAATCACTATATTGCACATCTGAAACTTATATTACACTGTATGTTAACTAACTGGAATTTAAATAAAAACTTAAAATAACTGTCTTAAAGTTGCTCAAGAAACTACAAGAAGATATGGAGAAAATCAAGAAAGCAAAGTATGAACAAAATGGAAGAATCAATAAAGAGATAGAAAACCTAAAAGAGGGGCGCCTGGGTGGCACAGCGGTTAAGCGTCTGCCTTCGGCTCAGGGCGTGATCCCGGCGTTATGGGATCAGCCCCACATCAGGCTCCTCCGCTGTGAGCCTGCTTCTTCCTCTCCCACTCCCCCTGCTTGTGTTCCCTCTCTCACTGGCTGTCTCTAACTCTGTCGAATAAATAAATAAAATCTTTAAAAAAAAAAAAAAAAGAAAACCTAAAAGAAATTAAATAAAGAAATATTGGAGCTGAAAAGTAGAGTGAATTTTTAAAATTCACTAAAGGGATTGAAAGGCAGATTTCATCAGACAAAAGAAAAAAAATCAGTGAACTTGAAGACTGAAGAATGGAAATTGTCAAGTCTGAGGAACAGAAAGAAAAACTATTGAAGAAAAGTGAGCAGAGAGGCGCCTGGCTGGCTCAGTCTGCAGAGCATGTGACTCTCAACCTCAGGGTTGTGAGTTCAAACCTGAAATCACATGGAAGAGACTGTGTGGCATTCTACGGTCACAGCTGTGTTTCAGTATCACTGAAGACTTTTTTAAACCAGATGAAGTGAAGTGGCATATGTAAATCTTTTCTTTCAAATATTTTTGCAGGGCCTAAAGTTTTTTTAATAATATAAATGCCAATATCATGCTTTTAAATTTAATTCATTTTTACCTTTTTCTTGCCTGTTACTGTCCATTCTTTGAGTACTTCACTGGCACTACCTGTAAAAGAAACCAATGAGAGATTTTCTCTCCAATCACATGCATGGTCAACCAGGAATTAGTGTTCCTGCATTTTGTAATTGCGGAGCAATTTCCAAAGTTCCTAATAGGGAAAGGTTAAGGTTCAAGTCTCTGAGCTAATGTAATAAGACAATCACATTATACTTAGGAATACCTGTCCATTTAGAACCCCTTCTCCATGTAATTTCCCTGGTAAGTTCTTCTAAGAAGAGAGTAATGTAGCCTGAACATTTTGAAGATTCTTTTATTTATTTATATTTAGATTAAATATAAAGATAACTGGTTTCAGTCCAAATACGCCATCCCCTCCCCTCTAGAAGATCACATACCACCGTGGCTATGTTGTTTTAGAGAGAGCTGGACGCTGCCCTAGACCCAAATACTAATATCATAAAGAAAACAGATGTTGATAAAGAAAAAACTTCCAGTATTTGGTCTGTTTCTTATACACTGATAGATTCAGAAGAATAGAAACAGGAAGACCTAATCTGGTGCTGCTGTTCAATGAAGCAATAGCTTCAGGCAAAGTTTTTCTCAAGTTTCAATGTGGAAAGAAGTTTATAAAACATTCCTCAACTCTATAAACTGAAAGCTTGGCTAAACACACCATTCTTCTATATGTTAGATAAGGAAACTGAAACCCTTACATTTGAATCACTCGCCGGAAACCAAACGAAATGGTACAGGAGCCTGGAAGAGAATGCTGAATGCCTGAATTTGTCATCTGGTGCTGGGCCACTCGCTGGGTCATTGCTCTGTCCCTAGAAGTTTCTTAAATTCTTACTCAACCCAATTCCAATCAAGTCCCTTATACCACTAGCCACACAATTTGTTCTTAAAGCCAATAGAGAACATTCTGAGTAAACTGATGGAGTTTTCTCAGCTTGTGTTTTATTCTAAGATATCATACAGTTTATGAATGAATTACTTCTAGGGCTGAAAGAGGTATCTTAAAAAAAAAAAAGCCAGGTTACCATGGGGTCTGCTATATCATCTATGAAACACCAGACTGCTGTATGAATGTTACAGAAGTCCGAAGCAACTTCTATTTGAACAAACGCAAACTTATTTAAAAACTGAACAAGGATTACCTTCCATGAACGCTTGTACTGTTTTGTCCACACAATTATCAAAGTGCTGCAAAACCAGGATGATTTCATTATTGCTCTTATTGGGAACTATTGCACGCACTGCATTTATCTGGAAAAGATGACAGGATCATTTAATTCTAGCATCAGTCCGTCGGTTGGCAACTGATGCCTATTACAGAGAGTAACGGAAAAAATGATATGGGTCACTCTTTAGTGTCAGTGAGAGTACATACAACCATCTCACTGGGAATGATTAATGGACGAGTGATAACAGCACATAAAAAATTAATTTCAAAACCTAGAAAAGCAGCACATTTCTAGAAGTAGAAGGTATGTGCTAGACTTTATTTCAAGAAAGGGTGGTTTAATGAGGTCTCAGGTATTATTTTAGCATCAATATTTCCTCATCTTAGCCTACTGTGGGGAAAGGTAGAAAGTTTAATGAAGCACCAACAGTAACAACTTACATTTTTCAGTAGTATTTTTCAAAACATTTTTACTTCAAAAAAAATTTTTTACTTCATAACATTTAATTGTATAATAACACTATAATTTAAGTTATCATAAACTGTTTCAGGCATACAAAACATAACGAACACCTGCTACGTGATAATTGGTTTAATACAATAAAATAGATGGCAATGGAGGCCCCCATGAAGTCCCTCATAAATCGCATCCCCCACCTCTTCACAGAGATTTCTGCCTTGAATTTGGCATTATCTTGATACATGTTTTTGCACTTTTATGATGTATATATCCATAGGTAATATATACTATTGTTTTGCCTTACATAAATATATTATACATATCTATATTCAATTTTCTTTTTTCTTTTTTCTTTTGTTTTTTAAAGATTTTATTTATTTATGTGACAGAGAGACAGCCAGTGAGAGAGGGAACACAGGCAGGGGGAGTGGGAGAGGAAGAAGCAGGCTCCCAGCAGGGGAGCCCGATGTGGGACTCGATCCCGGAACACCAGGATCACGCCCTGAGCCGAAGGCAGACGCTTAACGACTGCGCTACCCAGGCGCTCTCAATTTGCTTTCTTCACGTAACATCGTTCTTTACGATTTTTTTGTGCATTGATAAATGCATCTCTTATTTATTTTAACTGCTGCATAACATTTATTTTAACTGCTACATAACACTGTATGAATATAGCCAATTTATTCATTCTCCTGTTGATGACCATTTACATTGTTTCCAATGTTGGCTATTATGAAAAATGCTGGCATGAACATTCCTATGTTTATTTGCTGCTGAATCTTCAAAGCTTAAAAAGATGTTCATCACATTGTAAACAATTAAAAAAGAAAAAAATCACATCTTCTGTGAATAGTGACAGAATGTGTCTATTGTGTATTACCACTAGAATTCTTGAATATTAGGGCATCTACAAATTCATTACATAGCACCAAGTTGTTCTTTAAAATAGATATGCCAAGGAGCGCCTGGGTGGCTCAGCTGGTTGAGTTGGAGGACTCTCGATTGCAGATGGGGATATGGTCTCAGGTTGTGGGATCTACCCCCACCAGCAGGCTTGTGCTTAGTGGGGAGTCTGCTGAAGGTTCTCTCTCTCCCTCTCTCATGCCCCTCCCCCTGTTCCTGCATGCTCTAAAATAAATCTTAAAAAATTTTTTTAATAAAATAAAATAAAATAGATATGGCAATTTTGTTGGATTTATTCCTAAGGTTTTTTTTTTAAATTCAAGTATAATTAACATACCCTGTGATATTAATTACAACATAATGATTCAACAATTCTATACATTTCTTAGTACTCATCAAGGTAAGTATACTCCTAATAACTTTTATCTATTTCACCCATTCTCCCCCTACCCACCACTGCTCTGGGCAATTTGAGAAAATCTGCATATTCTGTTTTCATTTTTGTATATCAATTTAATATTCAGCAACCTTGATGAATTCTTATAATTTCTTGCTTTCTTGGTTTTTCTATGCAGACAGAAAATAACTGTATTGTCTATAAATAACAAGTTTTTTTCTTCCTTTCCAATCCTTACAATTTTCATTTCTTACCTCACTGCATAATGTGAAATTGGCTATTTCTCCAAGCAAACCCGGCTCTTTTTGGTAGGGAGTAGCACCTAGAAACCAAGATCTAAGAGCTGGATGCGTTTATTGTTACTGGGTAGTCATTATTTCTAGGTTTTTTTTCAGTGGATAGAGCTAGGAGATTTTGTTTTTTACAACATGAGTTCATAACACCTTCAATTCAAATATAACATTAAAAGGCTTTTTCTTAATTTTAAACATGTATCTATTTTCTGTACACTAAAAGTTTTTACTAATTTGCTTAATTCTATAATATTCAAAAAATATTACTAATAAACTAAAACATAATATTACTAATGATAAAACACTGAATACAATGAAAGATTTGCAATTCTTTTTGTCTTTTACAATATCCCTCTAAACATGTACAGAGTACTGAATTGTTCAGATGTCAGTGGGAAGATTTGTTGCAGTTCACCCTTTCCCCGAAGGTGAAATATTTTTAGGATCTCAACTTTATATAAGACCTTAGCCCCGAATCCTAACCCAGGACGAGCCTTGGGCTTCAGGGCCCTGTGTGGTAAAACCCAACTTTTATTGAGACTGGCAAAACACATCAGAGTTACCTAGCTCAGGCCTACCACTCTGGTTTTTAGTGCCCTCTATATTTTTGGTCCCTAGGGATATCCTTTACTTGTTATGTTACGGTATGCATTTTAAATGATGTATGTTATTTTTCATTCTGTATTTCTAAGAATTTTATAACAGGAATGTTTCCAGGTTCTTTAGTCAGCCATACTGCTTAAAAAGGAAGTATTTTTATATATGAAGAGAAATAAAAGTATATTGTCTAAGTAATAAGCAGAATCTGTATTGGAACCTAAGTCTTCTTTAGTACATTTGCTTTTATATCATTCTACCCCTTTTTTGCTTCAGGCTTACCTGAACAATGATAAGGTTTAAAACCATACAAAGTGGGAAGGTATATAATGTATAATCCAAAGAGGGCTAATCTATAATATACATTTTTGACATGAGCAAAAAACTTAGTACTGATCACTATAAAATGGACTTTGGGCAAAACTTACAGATTCTATGATAAAAGTAAGATTCTGATCATTTAAAATGTGAAAGTGTTTATATTATTCAACCAATATAGTGTATCTGTGACTCCATAATCAACAATATACCTTTCTTAATAAAACAGAGAAAGCACAAAAAGCTTTTGTTTTTCTCAGTAAAACTCATTAAGGGTTATATTACTAAAAACACCTGGTTTTCTTCCAGAGGAATGTTACTTGGAAGATCTATTTCTCTTCTTGTTCTGAACTCTCCAAATGAATGGAAAGACCCTACTCAGGTTATTCCTTAAAGAATGCTGCCAGATGAGATACACACTTAGCCATATATATATTATTGGTTATAATAGTAACTAATATTTATGACATTAGTTATGCAAACAAAATCATACTTCACTTGTTTGTGTAGCCACTGATTGTATTAGCATCTAAATTTTACTGACATTCGAGCTTACTATCCGTAGTAACTAGTCATACCTTCTCTTTCATGTTCTCAAAAGCTCCTCCCTGGGCCAATACAGTATTGGACTGCAAATCAAAAATGAATCCTGATGTATCTGCAAGAATAAGAAGGAAAAAATATATTCAACACGATCCAAAACTAACACGTGATCCATCCCCCAAATGGAAGCGCCATACCAGCTGCTTTCCTCTCATAAACAGTTAACAATTTAGTTGCTATTTTGTAAATTCTATTCTATATATAACTGATAACTACACTTGAGTTAAAATTATAAAATTTGATTTTAATAGAAACCATCAAGAGCTACAGAAAGACACTAAATACATCAACTATATTAGACTGTCCAGTAATCCTTGACATCTTTGTTAACTATCCTAATTTAAAAGGCCCTTTAGAAATATTGCTAGTAAATAGTTCCCCAAGGTAAAATTTAACACTAATGAATCTGAAAATGTGAATATGAGAGCTTCTATACCATTATTAATAACAACACATGAAACTAATTACCATCTTCTAGACTGCATCACACACGTTCCTAGACTATCAAAATCCCTGAACACATTCATGTTTATATCCCCAACATAATGCTTGACAAAGCAATGTACCTGAGCTGACACCACGGGCACAACACGGGAAAACAGTGTAACGCGACGGATTACAAAAAAGAGTTTGGCTTCCTTGTGCTTATAAAGAAAAGGTTATCTGCAAATGTAATCAATTTCTTTACCTGTGACTATGTAATCCATAAATTATCTCAGCTTTAACACTTGACAATTTGTTTTAATCTAATGAGATGCAATGGCAGGAAATGGTTAGAGTACTTCTGAAATTCTGATGTGGATACTTATTATCTGGGGAATCTTAGGTTAAAATGCAGGTTCTGATTCAGTAGTTTGGCTTGTGGCCTGAGATCTGTACTCTCCGGCGGTATCAACGCTGCTGATCCATGCACCATACTTGGGAAGAGCTTGGGGGTTAGAATTTCAACAAAGCAAGCAAAAGGAGAAATTTTAAGAAAAGAGGTTGCTATGGTTTAAATGTTTGTGTGTCCACCTCCCACTCCCGCCTGCCACCACCCAGCACTAAATTCATATGTTGAAATCCTTAAGTGTTAGTATTATATGATGGTATTATTAGCAGTGGGACCTTTGAGAGGTGACTAGGTCATGAGACTGGAGTCCTCATGATGGGATTAGTGCTATTATAAAAGAGACCCCACGGAGTTCTCCAGCCCCTGCCACTGTGGGAGGACAAAATGAGAAGTAGTCTGCAACCCAGAAGAGGGCCCTCAGCTGACTACGCTAGCACTCTGATCTCAGACTTCCAGCCTCGCAGAACTGTGAGAAATAAATTTCTGTTGTTTAGAAGCTACTCAGTCTATTATGGCAGCTAGAACAGAATAAGACAGGGGTATAAAAAATACAGTAATATTCCAGTATACTTTCCAAATTCTTTTGCTATTATTATAAATGTGTTTTAATTAAAGCCTCTTTTCAGGGATAAAAGATACAGCATAGGGAATAGTCAATGGTACTGTAATAGCATTGCATGGTGACAGATGGGAGCTACACTTGGGTGAGCATAGCATAATGTATAGACTTGTCAAATCACTATGTTGTAACCTGAAACTAATGTAACAGTGTGTGTCAGCTATACTTCAATTTAAAAATATAATAAAGACTCTTTTACAGCTTAACCCTGGGTTTTCAAGTACTTCCTAGTTCCTATGGAAGACTGGTAATTCATAAGTTAGAATGGTAACAACATTTTGGTACTAAAAGTGGAAAAGAGGATATGAATAGAGTCAATGTCATTCCAAGAGAAACTGTGATTGCCAGTTGCCAATACAACCGTGAATTAATTTTTTTTAAAGATTTTATTTATTTGAGAGAGAGAGAGCACGGGAACGCACAGAGAGAGAGAGAGCAAGAGCAGGGGGAGGGGCAGAGGGAGAAGCAGAATCCCCAATGAGCAGGGAGCCGGATGGGGGACTCAATCCCAGGACGCTGGGGATCATGACCTGAGCCGAAGGCAGATGCTTAACTGACTGAGGCACCCAGGCACCCCAAAACCGTGAATTAATTTAGATTTAACCTCTGTAATACTGGCAGTTTTCAGACTGTTACCTAAATTAAAAATTAGGTTGCACTTAAAACGAACTCAGTATTTAAGTCTGAGTTTTCCAGATAACTACATAATATGGTTAACTCTCAATTATCTTTATTAACTGAAAAAAGACACAGTTTTGAAAATCCTGTGCAGTCAAAATACTATCCAGCAACCTACTCAATTGCTATAGGTTAGCCGAACGATTTCACTTGGGTGTTACAAGTACTTTCCCCTAAAGACAAATTAATGAGCAAGGAGATGATACAAAGGATGTCAACAATCTTATTAAAGAATCAAACCATCAACCTCTTTTAAGGTGGAAGCAAAACAGCATTTTGGGGTCTGTATTTATTTGTTTTGGGGTTTGTATTTAAATGAACAATTAGTATTACTAGCTTCTTACACATCACCTAACACTTTATTTTTTTCCTTTAACAACACATTAGATAAAGTACAAGGAAAACAAAGGTTAGTTCTGTAAACACCTTCAGCTGTTGCCCCCCAAATTAGCGTAAGTATTACTAGGGTTTATCTGACATACATACAGGTTAGGATAATGATTAAAAATACATAAAGCAGTCAGGATCCCAGTAGGAAACAAATGGCACGCTCAAATTGGGAAATCTGAGGAGAGTTTAATAAAGGGACTGTTTTCAAAGGTCCTAGTAAGGAGTAGGGAACCCAAAAGATACATACAGTGCAGTACTCTTGGCTAATAACAGCAATGTACCCTGCTACTCTGAGGTTTTAACGAGGTAGAAGGAGAAAGCAATTCCTGGAACCCAGAGACACAAGGCTCTTTCATCTCTGTTTCCTCTGGTATGGAGAGGGCCATAGGACCATAGCTATGACCTTTGGTCGAAGGACAAGGTAAGCCCACAGTGACCTCCCTCAGGGAAAGTCTGGGAAATAAAACCACTACCTCACTCTCCTCCCTGCCTCTGATCTCCTGCCTATGCTGCCTGCCTAACGGCCAAAACCAACTAGAAGCCCAAGAGCAAGAGAGCCATTGAGGTAGTGTATACAGGTCAGCCTCCCATGGCACAAATGCCAATTTCATATTTATACTCTAAATCGTAAGTTCATCAAAAAGGTAAAGCAATAATTCAACATCTTAACTTGCCTACTCACCAGCTAATATTGCCTCTTTTAACTTAACTCAACATTCAAAACCTTGCTTCAATGAACTGGTGCTTAAGGGCCTCTCAGCATTACAGATAAGGTCATTTTTAGTTCCCATCAATAATATTTAGTAATTTAACAATTTTCTTATTTTTTCATGCAAAGAAAGCCTGAGATTTACTTAATTCCACTGGTAGGAAATGAGGCAGGATCTCAACCATTGATATCTATCCTATGATAGAGAGCGTGTATACTCAGCAAGAAATCTATTTTTTATTTTATTTTATTTTTAAAAAAGATCTTATTTACTTGTCAGAGAGAGAGCGAGTGAACAAGCACACAAAGCAGGGGGAGCGACAGGCAGAGGGAGAAGCAGGCTCCTCCCTGAGCAAGGAGCTGATATGGGACTCGATCCCAGGACCCTGGGATCATGACCTGAGCCAAAGGCAGACGCTTAACTGACTGAGCCACCCAGGCATTCCAAGAAATACATCTTTAAAGAACAATTCAGTTAAATACTACTCTCACACAAAACTCATAAAGGATACAAAGAATTCTGAACTTCCTTACCATTTATTTCACTCTATTAGGAACCACCTCAGAAGTTCCTTGGAATTATTTCAAATAGCACACATTTAGGAACATTTTGGAAAAAGTATGTTATTTACAGTATCACTGACATATTTGCAAATACTGCAGGCTTTGTTATTATTGTTTTTGCTGGCTTCAAAAATCAGACAAAAGTTGTTTTAGACACTGAGAATGACACAGAAATATCTGAGTCTGATAATACCATGTGTTACACCAAACTTGAACAAGTTTTTTCTTAACTGAGGTGTAACTGACATACAACATAGTGGTTCACTATTTATATATATTGAGAAATGATCACCACAATAACTGTAGTTAACATCTGTCACCATACATAGCTACAAATTTTTTTTCTTGTGAGAACTCTAAGATCCACTCTCTTAGCAACCTACAAACATGCAACACAGATTAACTACGTTAACATGCTGTATATTACATCCCCATGACTTATTTTTTTTATAACTAGAAGTCTACTTTTTGACCCCCTTTGCCCATTTCACTCCCCCTCCTCTCTGGTAAACACCAATCTGTTCTCCATATCTATGAGCTTGGTTTTATTTTGTTTTATAAGATTTCACATATAAGTGAGATCATAGGATATTTGTCTTTCTCTGACATTCACTTGACATAATGCCCACAAGGTCCGTCCATATCGTCCAAATGGGAAGATTTCCTTCTTTTTATGGTTAAATGATATTCCATTATGTGTGTGTGTGTGTGTGTGTGTGTGTGTGTGTGTGTGCACGTTTTCTTAATCCATCCAGGATAGGCCGCTAAACGGTTGATATCTTCGCTATTGTAAATAATAAGGCAATAAACATGGGAGTGCATATATCTTTTTAAGTTAGTGTTTTTGTTTTGGGGGGATAACTACCCAAAAGTGGAATTGCTGGATCATGTGGTAAGCCTATCTTTAATTTCTTAAGGAATTTCCATACTGTTTTCCATAGTCGCTATACCAATTTACATTCCCACCAAAAGTATGTGAGGGTTTCCTTCTTTCCACATCCTAGCCAACACTTGTTCTTTTTTTTTTAAATAGACTTTATTTATTTATTTGAGAGAGAGAGAGAGAGAAAGCATGAGCTGGGGGAGGGGGCGGGGCAGAGGGAGAGAGAGCAGCTGACTCCCTGCTGAGCAGGGAGTCTGAGGTGGGGCGTGATCCCAGGATCCTGGCATCATGACCTGAGTTGAAGGCAGATGCTTAACTGACTGAGCCACCCAGGTGCCCCAACACTCGTTATTTCTTGTCTTTTTGATAATAACCATTCTAACATGTGTGAGGTGTTATCGCATTGTAGTTTTGATTGCATTTCCTTGATGATTAGTAATGTTGAGCACTTTTTCTTTTTTCCCAATAAATTTTTAATTTAAATTCAATTAATTAACATATACAGTATTATTAGTTTCAGAGGTAGATTTCAGTGACTCATCAGTCTTATATAAAATCCAGCGCTCATTATATCACATGCCCTCTTTAATGTCCACCACCCAGTTACCCCAACCCCTCACCCCCTCCCCTCCAGCAGCCTTCAATTTCCTATGATGAAGAGTCTCTTATAGTTTGTCTCCCTCTCTGATTTTGTCTTGTTTCATTGTCCTTCTCTTCCCCTATGATCTTCTTTTTAGTTTCTTAAATTCCACGAGTGAGATCACATGATAATCTTCTTTCTGTTTGACTTATTTCCCTTAGCATAATACCCTCTAGTTCCATCCACATCGTTGCAAATGGCAAGACTGCATTTTTTTGATGGCTGAATAGTATGCTATTGTATAAATATATCACATCTTCTTTACCCATGCATCTGTCGATGGACATCTGGGCTCTTTCCACAGTTCGGCTATTGTGGACATTGCTGCTATGAACATCGGGGTGCAGGTGCCCCTTTGGATCACTGCATTTGTATCTCTGGGGTAGATACCTAGAGTAGGTTGAGCACCTTTTCATGTACCTGTTGACCATCTATCTGTAAGTCTTCTTTGGAACCGAACATGTATTTTCAATACACGTATCTTAACAAACTTTGAAACAAGGTCTGATTCTGTTGATAATTTATAATTTAACCTGAAGGCTGTATTTTATTGAATGTTTTATAATTCATTTGGATGAAAGTTCTGATTATATTCACACCTATCAGAATGACCATCGACAAAAGAAAGAGGGAGAGAGGAAGGGAAAGAGAGAAAGAGAACAAGTGTCGACAAGCACATGGAGAAATAGGAATCCTCATACCCTGCTGGTGGGAACGTCAAATGGTATAGCTGCTGTGGAAAGCTATATGGATTGTGGTTCCTTAAATAATTAAACACAGAATTATTACAAGACCAAGCAATTCCACTTCTGAGTATATACATAAGAGAACTGAAAGCAGCAACCTAAACAAATATTTATATATCTATGTCTATAGCAGAATTATTCACAATAGCCAAGATATAGAAACAACTCTTAAGTGTCCATCAATAGATGAATGGATAAAGAAAATGTCGTGTTTATGTATGCACACACACAAAGGAATATTATTCAGCATTAAAAAGGAAGAAAATTCTGACATACGCTACAATATGGGTGAACCTTGACAATATCAAGCTAAGTAAATTCAGTCAGTCACAAAATGACAAATACTATATGAATCTATTCATATGATGTACCTAGAATAGTCAAATTAATACAGAAAGTAGGGTGGTGGTTGCTAGGGGCTGGGGGGAAGAAGGAAACGGCGAGTTGTTTAATAGGTACAGAGTTTCAGTGCGGCAAGATGAAAAAGTTGTGGAGATAAACAGTGGTGATGGTTGCAGAGAATGTGAGTATACGTAATGCCACTTAACTGTACACTTAGAAATGGTTAAAATGGTAAATCTTATATAAGTTTTACCACAAATAATTTTTTTTAATTTTTTAAAGATTTTATTTATTTGAGAAAGACAATGCGTGTGAGAGCAGGAGTGGGGGGAGGGACAGAGGGAGAGGGAGAGGCAGACTCCCCACTGAGCAGGGAGCCGGGACTCGATCCCAGGACTCTGGGATCATGACTCGAGCCGAAGACAGACGCTTAACTGACTGAGCCACCCAGGCATCCCAAGATGGAAGTTTCTTAAATAACTTTTAAAGAAATAAATATAAAAGAGTGTTAGCATTTCAGAAGGCTATACCCGTCTGTACTAGACATCTTACAAAATGGCATTTTGACAGTTGTTTTTCTAAATTTCCCATCTAGGATTTGCTCCCCTTCCAAGCCTGATTCTTATTTACACATTTTCTTTTTTTTATATATATCCTTTTTCTTACAAAAACAGTCATAATTCTTCCAAGCTTAGGTGGTAAATTGGCAGAAGAGAAAATTATGACCTAAGAAACTGAAGTTGGTGACCTCTTCAGTTTCAAAGTTGTGAATACATTCTGAACTTTAGCTATTCATGTCTGTGATGGTAACTTTCTTCCCCTGTCCCCGTATTTGTCATTAGGGCACATGAAGAAACTGCACTCCACTTGCCATTTTATTGGTGATTTATGTGTGGATTATTCTCAAAACTGTCATGAGAAAAAACAGCTTCAAGAAACTGGTTATTTTCTTTTAGGTTGTTGAGTACTGATTGGCTGTGTTTAGGCTAAAGGAGAACCTTAGGTTATTTAATTGTTCGTGAGATACATTTCTGTAAGAATTGGCACTTACTCTTCTCCTGAGTCTGTCTACCTTTTAATTTTTAAGAGGAAGTTGATACACTTGAGAAAATATGATAAGCGATCATCACGCTTGTTAGGTTATCTGCACATCTAGGCTTTCTCACCTGTGGGCTTACTTGCGTTTAATTGGAGGATCTTACCTCTATGACCGCTCTTTGACCATGGTGAAATATGAACAATTTTGTTATCCAGCTTGTTTTATGCATGTGTAAGGAATATCAGTCAGCAATAACAAGAACCCGAGATCCTTAGAAGAAAGGTGATATATCAAGGTACTGTTAAAATAATGGCAACTTGAGAACTAGTATGATTGGGGAGTTCAGCACTAAGGTTGAATGGCATTAAGCTTGGACTCTGTCCTTGATTCTGCTGTAGGGTTCTTATTGTGTGACTTTGAGTAAGAAATGGTACCATGACTGATTTTTCTCATCAATGTAAAATTAAAGTATTCTGGCAGGGATTATAATTCCATCTTTCTATTCACTTGTCAGAAGGGATAGTACAGTAATTTGCCATCATCTATGTTAATGGAAAAACATATAAACAATCTAAAATCATAAATTTTTAGTTGTTAAATTCTAAGATACAAATTCAGTAGCTCCTATAAGAATCCATGCCTGGGTTTGAGTCCCCTCTATACTTCTCTCTACTGTAAGCAACCTGGAATTTGGGGGATAGGCTTTTCCAACAATGTAGACAACCTGTTCATAATCAGATTGAATTCACTTCAGTACTTTCAAAGAGCCTTACTGTGTGTTCATAATATTAGTTCTGCTAAACCTTTTAGGACCCTAAGTAGTAGAGCTTTTAAAAATCCCCACCTCATAGTAGTTTATTGTGGGGGGCTAGTATATGTATACAGTACTGTGCAATTTAATAAACTAATGCACAGTTGCTATCCTATTGAGATGATTTTTTTTTTACTGATCTCTGGCACTAGACTATAAAACTCTAAGAGAGCAGAAACCATAGAAGTCTTGTTCACCAGTGTATCCTCAATGCCTAACTTGGTTCATGGTAGGTGTTTACCAAATATTTATTGTAGGAATTAATTTGAAATCTCAGTAAGGGATCCCTACATTTTAAAATTTACATAAGAAAAAATGCTGTTTTCTTAACATCTTTTTTAATCAGAAAAATTTTTTAAAGATTTATTTATTTGTCAGAGAGTGAGAGGGGATGGAGAGAGAGAACACAAGCAGGGGGAGAGGCAGGCAGAGGGAGAAGCAGGCTCCCCGCTGAGCAAGGAGCCTGATGTGGGACTCGATCCCAGGACCCTGGGATCAAGACCTGAGCTGAAGGTAGATGCTTAACCGACTGAGTCACCCAGGCACCCCAATCAGAAATTTCTTTAAAATGTATTTGTGCGGGGCGCCTGGGTGGCTCAGTCACTTAAGCATCTGCCTTCGACTCAGGTCATGATCCCAGAATCCTGGGATCAAGTCCTGCGTCAGGCTCCCTGCTCAACGGGGAGTCTGCTTCTCCCTTTCCATCTGCCCCTCCCCTGGCTCATGAGTGTGCACATTCTCTCTCTCTCAAATAAATAAATAAATAAATAAATCTTAAAAAAAGTTTCCACCTTGGTTGCTGATGGCCAACCACAAAAATCTTCTTAGTAGACTGCAAGGATACAGACTTACAGTTTTAGCAATAGGCCTTCCTAGGCATCTCAGATGACTACTGCTATGTTATACATGTTCAGAAAAATCCACACTTCAACTACCAATCTGCTAAGTGGGTCTTCAATGAAAGGAAGTGGCCTTTTATTTTCCTGCTTTATTTTCCATCATTTGTCATTTGGCCTTAACAGCTGATTAATTTTTTTCTTTACTTTGCCCCTTTGAGTGCTTCTTCAACTACATTCGGAAGGATGTTGTGCCTCTTCTTAAAGGACAAAACAGTTACACTGGGAAATTTCTAAACTTCTAGAGTGAGTTTTGATTTTTCCAGGTAGAGCTTGCCGGAAAGTCAGGGTTTTTATTAACAAGCAATTAAAGCCTACCTTACTCTCACCAATAGATGTTCCTAGGTTTCCATCAAGTGCAACAGAATAAGCTTTTTTTTAAGTTCCAAGAATTCTTGAGGGTCTTGTTTAAAAGGTTTACTGGTTCAAATAATACATTCCTCCGTGAATGGTGATTAGATAGGAAATTCTATCCACCTTTCGAAAACCTTTTTAGTAATGTACTCTAGAGAACCGCCAGGAGGCAATGATATTGATTTTAATGCTCAACCTCTTCTGTCTCAATGCCATCTTCCATTAGTTTGGAATTAGTTCTCCCACATATGAAATTAAATGCATAGCTTAAAAAAAATTCTTTCTTACTCCTTCCTGTCCTTCAGAGTCTCAGGAATTCTACCAGCTTTTCCAGGGGAAAAAAACTCAATTTCATAAATTAAAAAAATTAAAGCATTTGAGAACTATGATTTTTTAAAAAGAACACACATAAATCCTCAATTACTAAGATCACTACACATTCTTTGCTGATTCTAGATCATCTCTGAACTAATGTCTTACTTACAATATCTTGTATATAGTTCCAGAGATTACATGAATTCAAATAGTTACTTTAAAAAATTATGAAGCCACATGATGATTATTTTGATATCTATTTACAGCCAACTTGCAAACTAATTTTTAATGGAATGGGGCACTAAAATAGAATAAAAATTAAATATGTAGTTAAATCTTTATTTCCAAGTAGCGAGAAAGACTCTCAAGAGTTTTATGTTTCTACTTGCTAATCTCTCCCTGCTTTTAGGGAAAGGTAAAAATAAATTGTGGAGCACCTGGGTGGCGCAGTTGGTTGGGAGCTGATTCTTGGTTTCAGCTCAGGTCATGATCTCAGGGTTGCAGGACTGAGCCCTATATGGGGCTCCGCGCTTAGCATGGAGTCTGCTTGAGAGCTTCTCCCTCCCCATCTCCCCCTCCCACTCATGCTGTCTCTTTCTCTCTCTCTCTCAAATAAATAAAATCTTTAAAAGAAAAAAAATAAATTGTGATGTGGTTAAAAGATGAACAGCCAGTAAAAACAGGAGAAAAAAGAGAAAGCAAGGATTCTGGATAATCTAAAAACCAGAAAATCAGTCTGCAAATGAATCAAGTCTTATAAAATGCCTCTGTGTGAGATGGTCACTTGAGTCTAAAGAAAAACACAGTTTTAGCTACCAAGGGCCTATTTTCTGGGGCGCTTGGGTGGCTCAGTCGGGTAAGTGTCTGCCTTCTGCTCGGGTCATGATCCCAGGGTCCTCGGACTGAGTCCTGCAGCAGGTTCCCTGCTCAGCGGGGAGCCTGCTTCTCCCTCTGCCTGCCACTTCCCCTGCTTGTGCTCTCACTCTGTCAAATAAATAAATAAAGTTAAAATAAAAAGGGGGGGCCTATTTTCTGTCTCTCTTACAAGTCAAACCCTCATTTTTAGATTTCAATAAAATTTCTCTACTCAATGAGATTGTTAATTCCTGTATATTATACAATATATGCCATAGTTCTGGACTTAGGATGGATTGGGTTAACTGAATGTACCATTAAAAAAAAAATTAGATCCTACTCCTCACTGTCCTTCAGATTCTCAAAAATTCTACCAGCTTGGGGTGCCTGGGTGGCTCAGTCAGTTAAGTGTCTGCCTTCGGAGTCAGTTAAGTGTCTGCCTTCGGCTCAGGTCATGATCCCAGGGTCCTGGGATGGAGTCCCACATGGGGCTCGCTGCTCAGCGGGGAGTCTGATTCTCCCTTTCCCTCCACCTGCCACTCCCCCCGGCTTGTGCTCTCTCTCTGTCAAATAAATAAATAAAATCTTAAAAAAAAAAAAAAGAATTCTAGCAGCTATTTTAGGAAAGAAACTCAATTCCAATAAGTCAATGAAATTAAAATATTAAAGAACTATGATACTTACAAGGCAAACAAATCTTTAATTACTAAGCTCAGTATAGACTAGCTGGTAGAATTCCTGAGAATCCGGAGAGTGAGGAGAAGGAAATAATTTTTTAAACAGTGTGTTTCATTTCATATGTAGAACTAATTTCAATTAGATCTGAGAGATATTCTTTTGTCATTGGATGTTTCTTCTAGCACTGTAAACCAGTGAATATCTTCCCTTTCCAGCCCATCTCAATCTCTGTGCTTCAAAGTACAGAAATGAACAGGTAATCCTAATTGCATAATCTATCTCTAACAAAACAAACCTGTCTCATAAAACCACACAGCACTTCAAAATCTGTCACTCTATTCATTAGCCTTCATGCAAGTAAGAATTAAATCTGTCTGCTTCTTCTTTCTTAAAACTGGAAAAATTATGTATCAGTTATCTACTATGATTACAAATATTTCTATTTCCAAATAATTGTTACAATTACCACAATGCAGATACTAGCTTTTAAGTGTTACACTTGTGAAGGTAAGACATACATTAACTAAAACACACTTAAGCTCATTTTGTCCTAATAAAACATTTTTTTAAAAAAATTTTTTACTGTGGGGGTGCCTGGGTGGTTCAGTGGATTAAGCATCCAACTCTTTTTTTTTTTTTTTAAAGATTTTATTTATTTATTCGACAGAGAGAGAGACAGCCAGCAAGAGAGGGAACACAAGCAGGGGGAGTGGGAGAGGAAGAAGCAGGCTAATAGCGGAAGAGCCTGACGTGGGGCTCAATCCCAGAACTCCGGGATCACGCCCTGAGCCGAAGGCAAACGCTTAACCTCTGTGCCACCCAGGCGCCCCAAGCATCCAACTCTTGATTTCGGCTCAGGTCATGATCTCAGGGTTGTGAGATCAAGCCCACATCAGGCTCCACATTCAGCACAGAGTCTGCTTGAGATTCTCTCTCCTCTCCCCATGCCCTCTCCCCCACCTGCAGTCACTCTCTCTCAAATAAATAAATAAATCTTAAAAAAAAAAGTGAAAATTTTCATTGTGAAATATAACACATTTATAGTGCACACACACACATAAAGTATCACATCTTAATAATTTATCACAAAACAAACACTCAAATACTACTACCCAGGTTAAGAAATAAAACTGCTAGTACCCCAGAAGTCTTCCTCATATCCCCCTCTCATATTATCTCTCCCCATTCACCAAAGGGACCATCCTCCAAACTTCTTTTCTTCATAGTTGATACCACTGAAGGAGATATACCTAAATATTATGGTATGGTTTTACTTTTATCTTATTATAAAAGGAATAATTCTGTACGTATTTTATTTCTGGTGCATGGATTGTTTTGCTCAACACTGCGTAAGATTCATGCATATTTTTGCAAGTAAATGTAGTTTGTCCATTTTCCTTGAATAACATTTCATTGTATGATTACGTCATTGTTTATTCTGCTACACAACTGATGGACAAACAGTTGGGCTTTCTGCTAGACAAATGATGGACAATTGGGTTGCTTCTAGTTTTTGGCCAACATAAACAATGCTGTTTTGAATATTCTTGTACAAAGCTCCTGGTGTACCTGGGAATGCATTTCTACTGAATACTCAAGAACAGAACTAAGTCATATGCATAGGTATGCATATCTTCAATTCTAGTACATATGTCCCACAGCTTCTCAAAGTAGCTGTACCAATTTAAACCTTCCACTAGCAGTTTTTGAAAGTTTCTATTACTCCATATACTCACACTTTTGGTATTGTTAATCATTTCAATTTTAGCCATTCCAGTGCAAGAGTAATAGTATCTCATTGTTTCAATTTGCATTTCGCTTATTTGTAAAGACACTGAGTGCCTTTACAGTATGTTATTAACCGTTATTCTCTTTCCTACTCTTGCCCAGTTTTTGGAGGGAGAATTGTCTTTTCCTTATTATCTGTAGTCGTTCTCTATCATTTAAACATGATACAAATTTCTTCGCCCATTCTGTGCCTTGCCTGTTAACTCTCTTAACTGTGACTTTTGATAAAGAGAAGTTTTTAATCTTTTTTAAAGATTTTATTTATTTATTTGTCAGAGAGAGAGAGAACATGCGCACGTGCACACAAGCAGGGGGAGCGGCAGGCAGAGGGAGAAGCAGGCTCCCCTCTGAGCAGCGAGCCCCATGTGGGACTCCATCCCAGATCCTGGGATCATGACCTGAGCTGAAGGCAGATGCTTAACTGACTGAGCCACCCAGGCGTCCCTAGTTCTTAATTTTAATGTATTACTGCACTGACACTAATTCTTCTCCTTTATGATCAGTGCTTTTTATGTCTACCAAAATCTCTTTCCCTGAGATGATGTCAGAAACTTGCTTCAAAATAATCCACTGGGGGTGGATTAAAGTATAGACAAAAAAGAATGGCCATGTGTTGTTAATTATTGGACTTGAGTTATGAGTATTTGGGAGTCCACTGTATTATTCTATTTTTCATAAGCTTAAAATTTTCAATAACAAGTTAAAAAAATAAACGTTATTAAAAACTCCTGGAATTTTTAAGTGATTATAGCAAGGTTGCAGGATACAAGGCTAATATAAAAAAAAGTCAATCACTTTCCCATATAAAAACAACAAAGAAGTGTTTTGAATTTGAAACAAAAAACACAATACCATTTACATTAGCACCCCCAAAATGAAATACTTACATGTAAATCTAAAAAGTATGCATTAAGACCTATATGAGTAAAACTATAAAACTCTAAGAAAAAAAAGGAAAACACTAAATAAATGAGAGACATTCTATGTTTGTAGATTGAAAGACTCAATATTGTCAAGATGTCAGCTCCTCCCAACTTAGTCTATAGAGTAAATACAATCCCAACCAAAATTCCACCAACTTATTTTTGGATATCAACAAAGTGATTCAAAAATATATATGGAAAGGCAAAAGACACAGAATAGTCAATACAATATTGAAGGAGAACAATGTTGAACTGACACTACACGAATTCGAGACACATTATAGAGCTACAGTAATCAAGGCAGTGTAGTATTGGTGAAAAAAACAGACAAAAAAAATCAGTGGGACAGAATAGAAAGCCCAGAAATAGACTGATATATATTTAAGGCAACTGATCCTTGACAAAGGAACAAAGGCAATACAACGGATGTAAGAAAGTCTTTACGACAATGGTGCTAGAACCACCAGACATCCACATGCAAAAAATGAATCGAGATACAGACTTTACATCCTTCACAAAAATTAACACCAAATGGATCACAGACCTAAGTGTAAACTGCAAAACTATATCTTGGAAGATAACATAGGATAAAATCTAGATAACCTTGGGTTTTATAATGACTTTTTAGATGTAACAACAAAGGCACAATCCATGAAAGGAAGACTTGATAAGCTGGATTTCATTAAAATTAAAACTGCCTGCTCTGTAAAAGACACTGTCAAGAGAATGAAAAGACAAGCCACAGACTAGGAGAAAATATTTGCAAAAGACATCTGATAAAGGACTATTACTCAATATATACAAAGAACTCTTTTTTTTTTTAAGATATTATTTATTTATTCGACAGAGATAGAGACAGCCAGCGAGAGAGGGAACACAAGCAGGGGGAGTGGGAGAGGAAGAAGCAGGCTCATAGCGGAGGAGCCTGATGTGGGGCTCAATCCCGTAACGCCGGGATCACGCCCTGAGCCGAAGGCAGACGCTTAACCGCTGTGCCACCCAGGCGCCCCCAAAGAACTCTTGAAATTCAACAATAAGAAACAACACAATTTAAAAGTGGGCCTAAGATCTTAACAGACATCTCACCAAAGAAGAGTACAGAGATGGCAAACAAGCATATAAAAAGATGCTTCACGTCATATGTCGTGAAGGAAATGTAAATTAAAACAATCGGGGCGCCTGGGTGGTTCAGTTAAGCGTCTGCCTTCGGCTCAGGGCGTGATCCCGGGGTCCTGGGATCGAGCCCCACATCAGGCTCCTCCGCTGGGGACTGCTTCTTCCTTTCCCACTCCCCCTGCCTGTGTTCCCTCTCTCGCTGGCTGTCTCTCTCTCTGTCAAATAAATAAATAAAATATTTTTTAAAAAATTTAAAAAAAAACCAAAACAATGAAATACCACTACACATCTCTTAGAATGGCCCACACCCAGAACACTGACAACACTAACTGCTAGCAAGGATGTGGAACAACAGGAACTCTCATCCATTGCTGGTAAAAAAGCAAAATGGTACAGGCACTTTGGAAGACAGTTCGGCAGTTTCTTACAGAACTTACCATGAGATCCAGCAATCACTCTTTTTGGTATTTACCCAAAGGAGATGAAAATTTATGCCCACACAAAAACCTGCACATGGATGTTTATATCAACTCCCTATCTATCTATCTATCTATCTATTTTTATTATTATTATGTTCAGTTAGCCCCTGTATAGGACATCATTAGTTTTTGATGTAGTGTTCAACGATTCATTAGTTGCATATAACACCCAGTGCTCATCATAACACATGCCCTCCTTAATACCCATATCAACTCTATTTATAACTGCCAAAAATGGAACCAACCAAGTTGTCCTTCAGTAGATGAATGGATACATAAACTGTGGTACATCCATACAATGGAATGCTATTCAGTGCTAAAAAGAAACTAGCTAACAAGCCATGAAAAGACATAGAGGAAACTTAAATGCTTATTACTAATTGAAAGAAGTCAATGTGAAAAGTCTACATACTGTATGATTCCAGCTATATGACATTCTGGAAAAGGCAAAACTATAGCAACAGTAAAAGGTAGTTGCCAGGGGTTAAACGGACTGAAAGATTAATAAGCAGAGCAGAGAGGATTTTTAGAGGAGTGAAACTACTCTGTATGATACTATAATAGTGGATACATGTCATTAAACATGTCCAAATCCAAAAAATGTACAACACCAAGAGAGAATCCTAATGTAAACTATAGACTTTGGGTGATAATAATGTGTCAATGTAGGTTTACCCATTGTAGCAAATGTGTCACTCTGGTGGAGGATATGGATAATGGGGGAGGCTACCTATGTTTGGGGGTAGGAGATATACAGGAAATCTGTACCTTCTCCTCCACTTTGCTGTAAACCTAAAACTGCTCTTAAAAACAAACTCCATTGAGACATTTTAAAAATGCTATTAAGGAAAAAAGATTTAAAAAGAAAGAATCCTTCCTTCTCTGAGGTCTTAAAGATATTCTTCTAAATTATCCTTTATAAGCATTATTATTTTACCTTTCACATTTAGGTCTATAACCTAAACCGTGAATTGCTTTACAGGTATGAAGTAAAGAGTTATTTTTTTCCATATGGATTTCTAAGTGAAAAAAGATCACCTTTTCCTCAAAGCTCTGCAGTATTACCTTTTAGGTAAATAAAATCTCCATACATGAATAGCTCTGTTTCTGGCCTCTCTGTTTCATTTGTCTGTATTTCTGTCTTATGGTAATACCATATTGTCTTCATTAGTGTAGCTTTACGATAACTCTTGGTATCGAATTCAACGAGTTTACTGACCATGTTGTTAAGAATTCTTCAGCTATTCTTGGATCTTTGCATTATCATATACATTTCAGAATCACTTTGTCAATTTGCACAAAAAATAACATTGGTTGGGGGGGGGGTGCCTGGCTGGCTCGGTCAGAAAAGCATGCAACTCTTGATCTTGGGGTTGTGAGTCTGAGCCCCACGTTGGGTGTAGAGATTACTAAAAAAAAAAAAAAAAAAAAAAAATCAATAAACTTAAAAAAATAATGTTGGGGGTTTTTATGAGGATTGCATTAAATCTATAAATCCATTTCGGAGGACAGTTGTCTTCAAAATATTGAGTCTTCCAATCCATGAATATGGTATACTCTTTGATTTAAGTGTTCTTTCATTTCTTCCAATGACGCTTTATCATTTTTTAATAGTGTTGTTACATATCTTTCATTGAATTTATTTCTATGTTATACTTTTGGTATAATTGTAAATGGCATCTGTTTTTAAATTTCATTTTCTTTTTTTTAATTTTTTATTTATTTTTATTTTTTTTTAAGATTTTATTTATTTATTTGACAGAGATAGAGACAGCCAGCGAGAGAGGGAACACAAGCAGGGGGAGTAGGAGAGGAAGAAGCAGGCTCATAGCAGAGGAGCCTGATGTGGGGCTCGATCCCACAACGCCGGGATCATGCCCTGAGCCGAAGGCAGACGCTCAACCGCTGTGCCACCCAGGCGCCCCTAAATTTCATTTTCTAATGACTTACTGCTGGTATAAGTGTGACTGATTTTTGTAGAATGATTTTATATCCAGCGACATTGTTAAAATCACTAATTCTAATAGTTTACATTCTGTGGGCTTTCTATGTAGGGCATCTACAAAAACCATACAGCAAACATCAACGTAATGGTATGCTAAGCCCTTTTCCTTTGAGACCAGAAAACAAGACCAAAATGTTTGCTTCATCACTTTTTTCCCCCTCCCAACCTTATTGAGAAATTGACAAATATAATTATATATAATTAAAGTGTACAATGCAATGAGCTGCTATACATATCTATTGTTGGAATAATGACCAAGACCAAAACAATTAACACATTCATCACCTCACATAGTTAACTCTTCTGCTTTATTACCTCTAGACAACTGGAGAACTAACAACTACGATAAAGCAAGGAAAAGGGAGAGATATCATAATTATTAGAGTCCCACTATTCAAGAATCATTTTATTTCCTCTCTTCTACATTTCTGGGAGGATTTGATTTTCTGTTTTTTTCCTAACTTACTTAGAACTTAGCTCACTCATTGGTAGCCTATCTTCTTTTTCTTGTACATACATTTAAAGCTAAAAAACTTTAAAAATCCCTCTAGGGGCGCCTGGATGGCACAGCGGTTAAGCGTCTGCCTTCGGCTCAGGGCGTGATCCCGGCGTTATGGGATGGAGCCCCACATCAGGCTCCTCCGCTATGAGCCTGCTTCTTCCTCTCCCACTCCACCTGTTTGTGTTCCCTCTCTCGCTGGCTGTCTCTATCTCTGTCAAGTAAATAAATAAAATCTTAAAAAAAAAATAAAAAATAAAAATCCCTCTAAACATGGTTTTAGCTGCATGTTATAAGTTCTTTGTATAAATTTCTATTATTGTTCTATTTAAAATATTTTCTAATTTCTATTTTGATTTTTTTTTATCCAACTGTTATTTAGATGTATATTTTGTCATACCTAAATATTTGGAGACTTTCTAATTAACTTTTGGATAACTAGCTTAAGTTCACTATGGTCAAATAACAATCTGTATGATTTTAATTCTCTAAAAATGGTGGTAATTTGCTGTATGGCCCAGTATGTGCTTAATTTTTGAAAATGTTCTAGATGCACTTAAGAAGTAATAAACAGGGGTGTCTGGGTGGCTCAGTCAGTTGAGTGTCCAACTCTTGATCTCAGTTCAGGTCTTGATCTCATGGTCTTGAGTTCAAGCCCTGCATTGGGCTCCATGCTGGGCAGTAGCTTACTTTAAAAAAAAGAAACAAAAAAAGAAGTAATAAATAAATAAATAAATAAATAAATAAATAAATAAAGACTTAGTTGTTAGGATATACTGTTCTAATTATGACAATTATATCACATTTGCTGGTCATATCATTCAAATATTTTATATCCTTATTAATTCCTCATCTAATTGCTTTATCAGTTACTAAGACAGCTGTATTAAAATCTCCTACTATAATTATATATTTCTCTCCTTTTACTTCTGTCAATCTTTGTTTTAAACCCGTTATTAGAAGAGTGCCTGGGTGGCTCAGTCCGTTAAGCATCTGCCTTAGGCTAGGGTCTTGATCTCAGGGTCTTGGGATCAAGCCCTATATCAGGCTCCCTGCTCCACAGAGAGTCGGCTTCTCCCTCCCCCTGCCTGTACTCTCTCTCTCAAATAAATAAAAATTTTTAAAAATCTAAATCTATCATTAAAATTATTTTTGTTAAATTAAATGGTTTATCATTATGAAGTGCCCCTCCTTTATCCCTAATCATGCTTTTTTGCCTTAAAGTCTACTTTGCTGAATATTAATATATCCACATTCAGAACAGTTTTCTTTTGTTTAGTCTCTCTCTTTTTTTATTCTGGTAAAAAAAAAAAAAGCACAGCATAAAACTTACCATCTTAACCATTTCTAAGTGTATATAGTTCAGTCGTGTTTAGTCACATTATTATACAACTACTCTCCAGAACTTTTTCATCTTACAAAATTAAAACTCTGTATCTATTAAACAACAACTCCCCATAGCCCATTATACCCCATAACACCCAACTCCTAACAATCACCATTCTACTTTCTGTGACTTTGACTACTGAAGATACCTTCTGTAAGTGGAATCCGATATTTGTATTTTTATGACTAGCTTATTTCACTTAACATAATGTTCTTCAGGTTTATCCATGTTGCAGCATGTAGTGACTATTTTTTTAATTTAATAGCTTCCCTGGAGATTATAACATCTATTTTTGACTTGCAAAATTCTACTATTAATTGGCAGTTTTACCCCTCTTCCTTGATAAAGCAAGGGAGCTTATGTCCCTCCTAATTTATAAGCCATGACCACCATGCATGCTAATTCTCCGTGTTTTTTAAAAGTTATTTATTTGAGAGTGAGAGAGTGAGAGAGAGAGAGAGAGAGAGAGTCAGCGGAGGGGCAGAGGGAGAGAATCTTCAAGTAGACTCTGCACTGAGCAGGGAGCCCAACAAGACATGGGGCTTGATCTCACAGCCCATGAGTTCATGACTTGAGCCGAAACCAAGAGTTGGACACTCACTCAATTAAGCTACCCAGGCACCCCATCATTCTCTTTTTGTGTGTGGGTTTGTTTTTTTTTAATGAAAGATGTATTTTTTAATTTATTTTTGCGAGAGAGAGAAAGCGAGCACAAGCAGGGGGAGGGGCAGAGGGAGAGGGAGAAGCTGACTCCTGTTGAGCAGGGAGACCGATGCAGGACTTGATCCCAGGACCCTGGCATCATGACCTGAGCCGAAGGCAGATGCTTAACCGACTGAGCCACCCAGGCGTCCTCTCTATGTGTTTTCAAATCCTAATAAAACATTCTTTTTTTTTTTTTTTAAGATTTTATTTATTTATTTATTTGACAGAGAGAGAGACAGCCAGCGAGAGAGGGAACACAGCAGGGGGAGTGGGAGAGGAAGAAGCAGGCTCCCAGCGGAGGAGCCTGATGTGGGGCTTGATACCAGAACGCCAGGATCACGCCCTGAGCCGAAGGCAGACGCTTAACCGCTGTGCCACCCAGGCGCCCCCTAATAAAACATTCCTATTGTTTTATACAATCAATATTCATTTAGACTTGACCATGTATTTGTGGTTTGCTTTGCTATTCATGCCTTCTTGCATCTCCAACCGTCCAACTGGGTCATCTTTCTTCTGTATTCGGAATACCTTTAGGATTTTTTCAGTGGGGTTCCAATGGTGATGACTTCTTTTTGGTTTTATTTTTGTGTTTTGTTGTTTTTTAAAATTGTGCTTATTTCTGCTTCATTCTAGAAGGATATTTTCACTGTATATGATGTATGTAGAATTGCAGACTAGCAGTTATTTTTATTCAGACCTTTAAAGATATCACCCTACTGTCCTCTGACCTCTATTGTTCCTGTTGAGAAGTTAGCTCTAAGTCTGTGATCCTTCCAAAAAAAAAATTTTTTTTTAAGATTTTATTTATTTACCTGACAGAGAGCACAAGCGGGGGGAACGGCAAAGGGAGAGGGAGAAGCAGGCTCACCGCTGAGAAGGGAGCCCAATGCGGGGCTCGATCGTAGGACCCCAGGATCATCACCTGAGCCGAAGGCAGATGCTTAACCAACTGACCGACCCAGGCGCCCTCAAAATTGTACATTTTCTTCCTCTGGCTGCTATATTTTCTTTGTTTCCTAGAAATTTTACTATGATGTTATGAGGTGTGGATTTCTTTATATTTATTCTGCTTGTGATTTGTAGTACTTCCTGAATCTGTGGCTTGATGGTTTTCATGAATTTTGGGAAGTTATCAACAGTATCTCCTCAAATACTCTTCCTTATTCTTTTTCTTCTGGAGTTCCCATTACACGTATGACATACCTAATCTCTGTTGCCTCTAGGTCTTTCACCTCCTTTTCTGTATTTCCTAATCTTTTGAATTTCCATGCATGATTTAGTTTCTTCTAATTTATAATGCAGTTCACTGATTCTTCTCAGATACTATCAATCTGTTTTCATTTTATTTTTTTAAAGATTTTATTTATTTGTTTATTTGAGAGAGAGAGAATGAGCATAAGCAGGGGGAGGGGCAGAGGGAGAGGGAGAGGGAGAAGCAGACTCCCTGCTGAGCAAGGAGCCCAATTCAGGGCTCAATCCCAGGACCCCAGGATCAAGACCAGAGCCAAAGGTAGATGCTTAACCAACTGAGCCACCAAGGTGCCCCTGTTTTTAAAACCATACATTGAGTTCATAGTTTCAATTACTGCATTTTTCTGGTCTAATATATGCATTACAAAATAGTTTGCCAGTTATCTGTTGAATTTCCCCACGTTGTCTTTATTTCCTTGAACCTTTTAAGAATATTTTATTTTTTTATTTTTATTTTTTGAAGAGTAGTTATTTTAAATGTGGTAACTTCAATATTTTGATCTCCTGTATATTTGTTCTACTATCTAATGTTTCTTGTTCCATATTCTTATTGTTTCATCCCCTCAGGTTTCTTTTTCTTTTTTTTAACATTTTATTTATTTATTTGACAGAGAGAGACAGCGAGAGAGGGAATACAAGCAAGGGAGTGGGAGAGGGAGAAGAAGGCTCCCTAGAGCAGGGAGCCTGATGCGGGGCTCGATCCCAAGACCCTGGGATCATGACCTGAGCAGAAGGCAGACACTTAATGGCTGAGCCACCCAGGCGCCCCTCCCCTCAGGTTTCTAATTATTTTTTCATTGTGTACTAAATAACCTATTTAAAAAACTGATAATGAGAGTAATCTGTGAAGATTTCCAAAGAGGATCTGTTTACTTGTCCCAGGGCACATATGTTACCTCAAACTAATTTCAGGTACTGAAATAATTTGAAACTAAGTTGCAATTCCTACAAAGGTAAGTCTTTTTCCACTCATCTTTACTACTAGGACTCAGTTTCTTGGGATCCTACCGCAGAGCAAGGAGGGATGGTCACTAGTCCCCACTCATACACCAGAAGGCCCTGGACATCAATCACTGTCTTCTTGGCTCCAGGAATTTGTCACCATTCAGCTTTTCAGCTGCTCTATCCTATTTGCTTCACCCAAGTAATTGCCTGTCTATGTTATTCTCCCTTCAAAATGTTTACCTTCCCTATCTTTGGTCTAACGGATTCTTGCATGCACCAAACAAACCCTTCTGGACTAATTTTCAAAACAATACACATTTGAAAAACAGGGGGATTTTTTTTTTTTTTTGTAGTAAGCAGATAAATGAGTAGTAAAGAAACAACTTAAATTGGTTCTAAGAATAACCTATTTTTTTAATTGTCCGGAGTAGAAAAATAAGCCACATTTACTTACTTGTTTCCCAACTTATATTAGATATTTTAGATACATTAGATATTTTACCCCTAAAAGAAAAAAGAGAGAAATATATGGCCTATTATTTCCAGTTACCTTTTGTAGAACAGTCAGCTAGAGCCTAAAATAAAATATCCTCTTTATTGAATTTCTAAAAAGAGATGACATTAAAAAAGTATATTTAGAGTGAGTAAATGACTTTCAACAAAAAGAATGTGGTTGAGAACAATGAACCTAAAAGGCCCAAAGACTTGCTTTGGTTCTGTATTAATTTCCCATGGCTGTTACAATAAATTACCACAAACTTGGTAGCTCAAACAACAGACATTTATTCTATCATAGTTCTAAAGCCTAGAAGTCCAAAACCAGTATCGCTGGGCTGAAATCAAGGTAACAGCAAGGCCACACTCCCTCTACGAGCTCTAGAGGAGAATCTGTTCCTTGCCTTTTCCACTTGCTGGTAGGTGTAGGCATTCCTTGGCTTGCCACATCACTCCAATCTCTGCCCTCATCGTTACATAACGCCCTCTCTTCTCTCTGAAACCTTCTTCTGCCTCCCCCTTATAAGGATACTTGTGACTGCCATCTAGGGCTCACCTGGATGATCCAGGATAACCTCCCCATCTGAAGATGGTGACAGATGGTAGCTACACCTGTGGTGAACATATAGCATTATATATAGTTTTCAAATCACTATGTTGTACACCTGAAACTAATGGAACAATGTGTGTCAACTATACTTCAATTAAAAAATTTAATTTTAAAAAAGAAAAAATCTGACGTATTTTTAAAATTATAAACTAACATCATTTGTTTCTAGACAATCTACAGTGTATCAAGGTAATGAGCTAGTTGTTGGAAAAACATACAAGAATAAAACCCAATTATTATCCCAGCAGGCTCAGAGTCTAATAGGAAAAGAAAGACAGGCATACAGTGAATGTTTGTAGGTATCACTGATGAAGTGGGACGTACAAAGAATAGAGGTTAGTTCTGACAGTTATTAAGGTTCCTTTAAATTTAAAAATTCTATGACTTTATAAAAACAGTTTGTAGCGCTCACATCGGTAGCACATATACTAAAATTGGAATGGTACAGAGAAGATTGGCATGGCCCCCACACAAGGATGACATGCAAATTCATGAAGTGTTCCACAAAAAAGGGTTTTTTAAATTAAAATTTAAAAATAAAAACAGGTTGTAGCTCTTCTCTTTCAAAGGAAGTCCTCACATCCATTAGGATAGCTATTGAAAAAGCAAACAAAACAACAAGTGTTGGGGAAGATGTAAACAAGCTAGAACCCTGTGTACTGCTGGTGGGAACATAAAATGGTACATCTGCTACCGAAAACAAAATGGCAGTTCTCACAAAATTAAACAGAATTACCATTAATCCGGCAATTCCACTCTTGGCTATAAACCCAAAAGAAGTGAGAGCAGGGATTTCAAAAGGTTATCTGCGCACCCATGTTCACAGCAGTATTATTTACAATATTCAGAAAGTGGAAACAACCCAAGTGCCCATCCACAGATAAATAAACAAAATGTGATAATACATACAATGGAACGTTATTCAGCTTTAAAAAGGAAGGAAATTCTGACATGGATTCACAACATGGATTAACTCTGAACACATTATCCTTCGTGAAACAAGACAGTCATAAAAGACAAATACTATATGATTCCACTTGTATGAGTGAGTTATCAAGAGTAGTCAAATTCAGAGAAACAGAAAACAGAAGGTAGGATGGGAGTTTCCAGGGATCAGGATAAGGGAGAGTAGGGAATTATTGGATACAGAGTTTCTGTTTTGTGAAATGAAAAAAAGTTGGGGAGGGCGGAAGAAAGGAAGAGAGAAACATTTAGGTAGATCCATACGAAACAAAAAGTAGTGAAGCAATTAAGCAATAGCACAGTACTGAGACAGAGAAACTAGTCGTGCATGATCAGCTATGTAATTTAAGTCAGCTATTTTAATGTTTCAGAGGTTTAAAGATCAGACGTGAAGGTGTTTTGTAGCTGAATAGTTTCACAAGTGGGAAAAGAGGAAGAGAGAGAACTAAAGTTAAGTGCAAAATGAAGTCAACAAAAAAAGGACAATACTTGTGAACTTGCCCTTATCATTATAACTTCATAAATATTGTTAGACACTTACAGGCAAACACGGTTTTTATGTCTAGAAAAATATTAGCAAATCTGTTTTTTTTTTTAGAGTCTGTGTACCATCCCCAGAGATAGTGATTAAAAAATAATATATATATTTTTAAATTTCCACGATGATTCTGAGATACAGTCAAGTTTGAGAGAAAGACATTACTTGACCCAAAGCAGGGCTCCTAAAATTTTAAAAATTACAATCGTTTGGTCTCATCCTTCTCTAGTCTCTAAAGACTATTTAGAGAGAAAATTAGGATCATTAGTGTCTGTGGGAATCAGAACTAAACCTATTCACAACCTTGGATTACCCCCAGAACTGGTTTCCTTTTATCTAGTGCTAAATTCAGACATCAGTCAGGAAAAGGTAAAAAGTTGTAAGTAATTACCCCGCTATAAATTTATATCATGAACCTAATAGGTTCCCAAATATCTGCTATGGGTTCTACTCAAAAGTTCTCTTATTTGATTTTCAACAGTGGGGTGCCCGACAAACAGTTCAAGTAATCCAAGGGTAAGGCCCACAAGAGATTTTTGGCAGAAGCATTTTTCCCTAATTAACTAGTAAGCCACATGAACCAGTAGGCTACTTAATGTCTAAAGACCTGCCCCCTGTAGTCACTATTTAATTCAGACCTATTCAAACCACCAGGTATAAAGAACTAGTTGTTTTTATTGTTTTAATTTCTAATCTTTGAGGACAAGTGCTTTATAAAAACAATAAAACTGGGCTTGAGGGTGGTGGGAAGAAGTTGGGCAAGTCCTCTCCTTAAAACACAAGTATTAAACTGAACAAAACTGTCAAAAACAACCATCTCAGGGCTCTGGAAATCAATCAAAGGCCACAACAAATTACTGAGAAACTGCTAAAGCCTTAAGTAAGAACAATGAAGTCTCTACCCTTCTTGCCTAGGTCTGCTCCCATTCATATCTCCAGCTCCGTGGAGAACAAGAGCTTTACCAGGGCAGGGCTAGCCATAAAAATCAGCAGCTTTATTGCCAAAGAAGGCTAACTAGAGAGGAGGGCAAAACTCCATAGCTCTCTCAGCTCAAGTGGAGAACTCAGAAAAAAATTTTTTTAAACTTGCTGCTTCGCTAGCCTGAAGTTGGAGTCTTGGTTAGGTGAGTGATAAACGAATAGGAAATTTAAAGGGAAATCCTGGAAATGAAAGAACCATAGAAAAGCTAGATGAGTTCTCTACACATCCCTAGCTAAATGAGAAACTATGCACATGCACGGGGAAACCCAAGAGGCCAGTGGAAAGTAAAAGTGAAAACAAACTTAAGAACCGCCTGAATTTTGAATGTCCTCCTCAACACACATAGTTCAATTAGCAGAGGATAAAAGCTATGCATCAGCCAGTCCAAATCACTGGCTGACCAATAAGCATTGCAGACTCAGGGACAATCCCTAAAAAGTAAAAATAAAAAATAAAAATTAGAATTTAAAAGATTGTGCAGGGGCACCTGGGTGGCTCAGCGGTTAAGCGTCTGCCTTCGGCTCAGGGCGTGATCCCGGCGTTATGGGATCGAGCCCCACATCAGGCTCTTCCACTATGAGCCTGCTTCTTCCTCCCCCACTCCCCCTGCTTGTGTTCCCTCTCTCGCTGGCTGTCTCTATCTCTGTCGAATAAATAAATAAAATCTTTAAAAAAAAATAAAATAAAAATAAAAAAATAAATAAAAAATAAAAAATTGTGCAGATACACTTGTGATGTACACATGGGACAGGTAGAGAGGTAGATGCCTCAGTTTATGTCCAGGCTAATTATTTTTAAAATACCTCAAGCAAATAAGTTAAGAATCTGGAGTTAATATATTACCTTAATTATCCACTTAAAAAAAAGCCAAGAAAGAAAGAAAGATTCATACATAGGAAAAACACCAATCAATAGAAACCGCCTCTGAGTGGGTCCACAAGTTGGTGGACTTAACCAACAAAAACTTCAAAACAACTAATACAAACGTATTCAAGGAGTTAAAGGAAAATATAGTCATAGTGACTTAACAAACAGAGAATCTCAATAGAGAAATAGAAACTGTAAGGTAAAACTAAAAAGAAATTCTAATTGAAAATATAATACCCAAATGAAAAAGTCACCAGATAGGCTTAATAGCAAATTTGAGATAGCAGAAGAAAAAAACCAGTGAACTTGAAGAGAACAACAGGAATTAATCTAAATAAAGGAAGAAGAATATGAAAAAAATTTTTTGAAGAAAAAAGAAAAATGTTCCTCAGTCACCTGTGGGATAACATTAAGCTTACCAATATATACATCACAGGATTCCTAGCAGGGGAGGAGAGAGCGAAAGGAGCAGGAAAAAAAATTTTTTTGATGAAATAATGGCAAACATTTGATGAAATTCCCAAGAAATCCATACTAAATTGCATCAAACTGCTAAAGACAAAGAGAAAATCTTGACAACAAGAAAAAATGATTCATCACAGAGGAACAACAATACGACATATTCAGTGGAAAAGCATGTTCTAAGTGCCAAACTCTACTACAGCCAGCAAAACAATCCTTCAGAAATGAAGATAAAGACATCCAGATTAAAAAAAAGAAAAAAAGTCTAAAAGAATCCATTCCTGTCAGACTTGTGCACAAGAAAAACTAAATCCTACCAACAGTGTAAGAGGGATCCCCTTTCTCCACATCCTCTCCAACATTTGTTTCCTGCCTTGTCAATTTTTGCCATTCTAACTGGTGTAAGGTGGTATCTCAAGGTGGTTTTGATTTGAATTTCCCTGATGGCTAATGATTTTGAACATTTTTTTCATGTGTCTATTAGCCATTTGTATGTCTTCATTGGAAAAGTATCTGTTCATATCTTCTGCCCATTTTTTTATTTGATTGTTTCACGTGTATTGAGTTTGAGAAGCTCTTTGTAGATCTTGGATACTAGCCACTTTGGAAAACAGTGTGGAGGTCCCTTAAAAAGTTAAAAATTGAGGGGCACCTGGGTAGTGCAGTCGTTAAGCGTCTGCCTTCAGCTCAGGGCGTGATCCTGGCGTTCCCGGATCGAGTCCCACATTGGGCTCCTCGGCTGGGAGCCTGCTTCTTCCTCTCCCTCTCCCCTGCTATGTTCCCTCTCTCGCTGGCTGTCTTTCTGTCACATAAATAAATAAAATCTTAAAAAAAAAAAAAACGTTAAAAATTGAGCTACCCTATGATCCAGCAATTGCACTACTGGGTATTTACCCCAAAGATACAGACACAGTGAAGAGAAGGGCCATATGCACCCCAATGTTCATAGCAGCATTGTCCACAATAGCTAAATCGTGGAAGGAGCCGAGATGCCCTTCTGTTGAATTATTAAGAAGATGGATTAAGAAGATGTGGTCCATATATACAATGGAATATTACTCAGCCATCAGAAAGAACGATTACACAACATTTGCAGCAACATGGACGGGACTGGAGGAGATTATGCTAAGTGAAATAAGTCAAGCGGAGAAAGACAATTATCATATGGTTTCACTCATTTATGGAACATAAGAAATAGGAAGATCGGTAGGAGAAGGAAGTGAAGAATGAAGGGGGGGTAAACAGAAGGGGGAATGAACCATGAGAGACTGTGGACTCTGGGAAACAAACTGAGGGCTTCAGAGGGGAAGGGGGTAGGGGATTGGGATAGGCCGGTGATGGGTATTAAGGAGGACACATATTGCATGGAGCACTGGGTGTTATACGCAAATAATGAATCATGGAACATTGCATCAAAAACTGGGATGTCGGGGCGCCTGGGTGGCACAGCGGTTAAGCGTCTGCCTTCGGCTCAGGGCGTGATCCTGGCGTTATGGGATCGAGCCCCACATCAGGCTCTTCTGCTATGAGCCTGCTTCTTTCTCTCCTACTCCCCCTGCTTGTGTTCCCTCTCTCGCTGGCTGTCTCTATCTCTGTCGAATAAATAAATAAAATCTTAAAAAAAAAACAAAAAAAAACTGGGATGTACTGTATGGTGACTAATATAACAAAATAAAAACTACAAAAAAAAAAAAAAAAGAAAAGAAAAACTAAATCTTTCAGGCTGAAAGGAAATAAAACCAGACAGTAACTCAAATCCAGAGGAAGGAATTAAGAGTACTCAAAATGGTAAATATTTGGGTAAATATAAAGACTACATATATTTTTTCTCTTTTCTCCAAATTTCTTCAAAAAACGTAAGATTGCTTAAAACAACAATGATAACAACATATTGTTGTGGTTATATACGGATGTGATATATACGAAATAGTAGTACAAAAGCAGGGGAGAGGAAACAAGGCTATATTGGAACAAAGCTACTATATTTTACTGGAATTAAGTCAGTATTATCCAGAAGTAGCTTGTAACAAGTTAAAGATGCATATTGCAATCCTAGAACAGCCACTAAAATAAAATAACTATTTAAGAAATAGTTTTTTTAAAAATCAGAGGAATTAATACACTAAGAAGTATAAAATATAAATATATAATATATAAAATACAAAAATATATTAAAAAGAAGGCAATAAAGCAGTAGAAGAGGAACCAAAAATAATATGTAGAAAACAGCAAATAGCAGGCATAAACCAAATCATGCTGATAAATACATTAACTGTTGAATGGACTAATCAAAATGTAGAGCCGTTAGACTGAATAAAAAGGCAAGATCCAACTATATGGCGTCTACGAGAGACACCTCTTAGCTCAAAACACAAACAGACTGGAAGCGAAGGACGAGGGTTTCAGCACCACGCCCCACCAAAAAAAAGAGAGAGGATGAAAAAGATAATTCCTGAAAACAGTAAGTATAAAAGAGCTGGGATTGCTATATTAATATCAGAAAAATTAAAACTTCAAAGACATATTCCTAGAGAGAAAGAATATTTCATAAGAAAATCAATATATCAAGAAGATAAAACAATTATAAATGTATGTATACTTAATAACAGAGTCCCAAAATATGTAAATTAAAAGCTGACAAAACAGAAAGGAAAAATACACAATTCAACAACTGTAGCTGAAGATTCACTACTTTTCTCTTAGTAAATGACAGAACAACTGAACGGCAAATTAGGATATAGATGGCTTACACCACGATCACCCAACTTGACCTAACATATAGAGAACACTCTCCCAACAACAGATCAGTACACGTTCTTTTCAAGCATACAGGGCACATTCCAGGACAAATCATATACCAGACAAATACATCACAAGAACAGAAAACTACAGACTGATATCCCTCATGAATGTAAGTTTTAAAAACTGTACCAAAATATTAGCCAACAGAAACCAGTAACATAAAAAAGGGATCGTACAATATGACCAAATGGGATTTATTTATTTATTTTATTCCTGAGAGACACAGAGAGAGAGGCAGAGGCAGAGGGAGAAGCAGGTTCCCTGAAGAGCAAGGAGCCCGATGAGGGACTCAATCCCAGGACCCTGGGATCAGAACCTGAGCCGAAGGCAGAGGCTTAACCAACAGAGCCACCCAGGTGCCCCCTCAATGGGATTTAATACCAGGAATGCAGAATTGTTTATCATCTGAAAATTAATTAATATTCTATATTAATAAAGGACAAAAATCACATGATGATATGAATAGATCGGGGTTTCCTCAGCAGCACTGACCTCTGGCCCAGGCAGTCTTTGTTGTGGAGGGCTGTTTTGTGCACTGCAGGACGTTTACCGCACCCTCGAGCTATACCCACTAGATGCCAGTAGCACCTTGCCCGCAAGTTGTGACCTACAAAAATGTCTCCACACATTGGCAAATATCCCCAAGGGGCAAAATCGTCCCTGTTTGGGGAGGACTGAAATAAATGCAGAAAAAACATTTGCCAAAAATCCCAACACCCGTTCATGTGAAAACTCAGCAAAACAGGAATAGAAAGGAACTTCCTCAAACTGATAAAGGGCATCCAGGAAAACCCTACAACTAACATCATACTTAACAGTGAGAGACTAAATGCCTCCCTCCAAGCTTTTATAAGTACTTTGTGCTTTTTTTTGTTCAACTAGATTATACATATAGATTTAGTTCAGAGAAAGTCCTAACAACTTTTGTTTCCAACTACATGTAAATCCAGGCTATATTCAAATCGAAATTTGTCAGCACTTAATGCCTATGATATGGTCAAAAATTCAAATTCATATTTTAGTAATTAAGTACCAATTACAAAAAGCAATGAATCCTTCTTAGAGCTCTGGCAAAATACAGACATGAATTAAACAAAGACTCGTTTTAACAAGGTCGAAGCAATTGGCTTAAGTTAATTTTTTAAGGAAAAACTAAATGCTAAACTTTTTAGATGGAATTGTTTTATTTTAAAGTCTGGAGTCCTATTTTTACTATAGCATTTTTCCCTTTGTAGGAGGAAAACAGATACTCAGTGTTTGAAACATAACTGGGAAGAAAGCAAACTGAATCATGATGACTAAGAAGAGACAAACTTTGGTTATAAAAACTTGTCCGTTGATAATCTCATTCTATAAAACAGTTCTTTAGTAATCTAACCATTCCTTAGAACTCAGATTTCCTTTATACGGATTTACTATACAATGAGTATAGTAACCACATGCTTTCAGAACCACAAGCAGCTCCGGTACGTTATTTTCTTAAAATGAGGTTTGTGAACTACCAAGTCAAAATGAAGTTTAAAAGCATTTCCCGTCGTATTTAACACCTGACACCTGGATCTACAACTCTGTTTCGAATTAAAGAACATTAACTTTAAATTGAAAATTAAATTCAATGAGGGGAAAAAAGCCAGGATAGCTATGGTCATTCTTTCAACAAATATATTCCAGTTATGTATAATAGTTGTAGTGCTACTGTTGCATTTGTCCCTTTGCATTTTTGCAGCTGTTCTAAGAAAGGTGAAAAAGTGCTTTTAGAGTCTTTATTGTCTTTGCCTTTCTTCTAACTATTCTCGGTATTTCTTGATTCTTTGCATCTTACATTTTACTTTAGACAAGAAGCTAGAGTAATAATCCCGGAAGGAAAGCTAAAGAAGGAATCTAAAACTGGAAACATTTACTCTTGCTTCATTTCCTGTCTCCAATGAAAAAAACATCAACTCACAGGATATAGAATATCCTGCAGTAAGTTATCTCCCACCATGCCCCCTAACATATGTTCACACTCCAGAGTGCATTTTCTAGATGCAGTTGGCTTTGCTGCAAATATATTCCAATTTAATGTTTATAAAGGCAGAAAACCAATTGTTACATGAATTCCCAAACCAGTAACACACAAAACTATAATCTAACATCCACAAATACTTAGATAATTAAAGAGACAACAGATAAAGTTGTGAATGTTCTATACTCTTCTAAAATTAACTGCAGTCAAGACAAAGAGATAAATTGTACCTATCAGTAGTACTGCACTGGGTGAGGGAAAATATAACATTAAGAGAACCTTTTAAAAATATATAGATCATTATTCCACAACTATGCTTTTAACAATTTATGCCCACATGTAATCTTACCCTTCTGGTTTTGTTTCCTAGACATTGTGGTTTCTTTGATCTCAAAAAATACAGATGAAAAGTATCCTTTTGTCTTGTCTGGGTTCTGACCGTAGTTATCTCTGATTTAAAAGTAGGCAACGGAAGTCTGTAGTTGGAGGTGATAAATACCAAATCGTGGTTATCTGAAATTCTGCTCAGTAGCTGTTGATCTCCTTTCCTTCTCTTGTATCAACTTCTTGTCAGGAAATATCATTGCAGACATTCATGTCTCATTCTCCAGGGAGATTCTGGAGGGAAAACACACAAACACATTCACTATTACAGCAACAGCTATCTGTACAAAATTTCTAACAGATACCCACAGGTTTTACTTTGTATTTTTTCTAAACAAAACTACCTATTAAAAGGAAGGTACTCTAGAAAGAATGTAGTCATAGTCATAAAAAGCAATATTTTGCTTCGTAAGAAACTTTAATCTTAGAGAAAGAGACCCAACCAAGAAACAAACTCTGAGCTATAGAGAACAAACTGCCAGTTACCAGAGGGGAGGTGGATGGGGGGACAGATGAAATAGGGGATGGGGATTAAGGAGGGCACTTGTGAAGAGCACCTTGTGTTGTATGGAATCGTTGAATGACTCTATAGTACACCTGAAACTAATGTAACAGTGTATGTTAACTATATGGGAATTAAAAGAAAAAAAAACTTTAATCTTAAAATCAGACCATCTTAGTTCAGAAAGAAGCTGTCTTACTCTTACCTTTTGTATCTATCTCAAAAATCTCATCCCCAACTCTGCTTCACAAAGTAAATTATTATCTCTTAACACTCCATTAGATCTTTCTTACCACCTGCTCTTCCTCCCCAAATCAAGGGTCTTTTTTCTGCCTCTAGGATTTCCTGTATCTAACCTCTCTTCAAGTTTCCCAGCTCAAATACAGCTGCAAGAAAACTGGGGAAGGGGGTGGGTGAATGGGGAAAGCACAAAGGAATTTTAATAAGAAAAACTGGAAACAGCAAAATTTCGATTAGTCAATAGTGCAGGAAGCAAGCTGTAAAGATACAAATGCTATTCTTTCCCATATATTACTGAACTTTAAAAAATACATGACCAAGATTTCTGGGTAAAGAAAGCATGATCAAAGGACTCTTCTATCTGGACAGCTGACAGGAAAAACATTTTACAAGATTCAACCCAAGAAGGAAATGAGAGCAACCTTATGTGAAATACTTTCTAATATGAATGGAGGAGAATGAAGGAATAAGTAGACAGCCCTGGTAAAGTTAAAAAAAAAAAAAATCCACCAAGGAATAAGAGCCTCCGTGGATACAGAGAATAGATTGGTGATTACCTGAGGAAGGGGGAGTAGAAAAAATGGGTGAAGGGGGCAAAAGATTCAAATTTCCTGTTATAAGATGAATAAGTCAAGGGATGTCACATACAACAAGGTGACTAGTTCATACCACATTCCATATTTGAAAGTAGCTAGGAAAGTGGATCTTGAAAGTTCTCATCACAAGAAAAAAAATTTTGTATAGTGAGAGGTGTTAACTGGACTAACTGTGGTGATCATTTTGCAATATATACAAATACTGAGTTATTAGATTGTACACCTGAAACTAGTATGTTAAATCAATTATACTCCCAAGAGTATAAGTCAAGTCCCCACTATGGGACTTGAGGAAAGACAGGCTGACCCTCTGGGGCTTACTAACTTTCAGAGAATTGAGCCAAATCGGGAAAAACAGCCATAGCCTATGGAATTACATGGAATTTACCACTGGATAGAGTGGATCTGATAGAAGACACTTACGAGATTTTATTTTATTTTTTTAGATTTCATTTACTTATTTGAGAGAGAGAGAGAGAGAACAAGTGGGTGGAGGGGCAGAGGGAAAGGGAGAAGCAGACTCCCTGCTGAACAGGGAGCCTGACACTGGGCTCTATCCCAGGATCCTGAGATCATGACCTGAGCTGACGGCAGATACTTAACCAACTGAGCCCCAACACTTTATGAGATTTTAGAAGAAAGAACAGAATTTAGATAGATCTATCACAAAGAATTAAACTCTTCAATGACAAGCTCTTCTCTACCCTCATGTCCTCAGCTTACAAGAAAAGAGGATGAGGGGCACCTGGGCGGCTCAGTCGGTTAAGCGTTCGACTCTTGATCTCAGCTCAGGTCTTGATCTCAGCATTGTGAATTCAAGGCCTGCACTGGGCTGTACATTGGGCATGGAGCCTTCTTAAAAAATAAAAAATAAAAAAATTTAAGAAAAGATAAAAACAGAATAAATGGAATGGAGGAAAGCCATCAGAAGAAAAAAAAAAGACTGCAATTAGAAAATAATACTAGAACATTAAAATGATCCAATCTGAGCATAATTAGAATCAATATAGGGACTCAAAAAATATAGAATTCAATAAAGGAAACAAAAAAAAAGCATTCATAGCTACTATGCAGGAAAATTCCCTTGAAATAGGGATCTGAATCTGTTCACTGCCCACCTCCAATCTACAAGAAGGAACTGGACCACTTCTCACTACCTCTCCTGCTACTACCCTCATCTAAGCCACAATCATTTCTCCTCTGCATTGCTATCATCAGGACTGTAATATTCTCTTAACTGGCATACTGAGTCTTCTATCCTGCCACACTTCAGCTTCCATTTCACTAAGGCTGCTTTTAAAATTATAACATGAACTGTCTCAACTCTGCTGCTCAAAGCCCTCCAGCAGCTCCCCATTTCATCCAAAGGAAAAGCCAGAGTCCTTACAGTGAGTGGCCCAAAAGGTCTTATCTGCCTCTCTTTACCTCTCTGACATAATTTCCCACTACTCTCCCCCTCTGGTACTCCATTCTAGCCGCACTGGCCTCTTTACTGTCCCTTTTATACCCTAGGTATGTTCTCACTCAGGCCCTTAAGGCGTCCCCTCTGCCAGGAAAGTTCATCTTTAGATATCTACATGAAGTAATTCCTCACCTCCTTCAGGTCTGTTCTCAACTGGTACTTTCTCTGTGGTTATTCATGAAAAACTACTGAATGTGGGGTAAGAAGAGCAGGAATCTGTGGCACTATTGCCCAAGGCGGTTCCCATCACCCCCAGGTCAGTGGGGAAGGTAGTTCTACCACGGCAGGGAAAGCCATAAAAACCAGCAGCTTCACTCACAGAGAGGGCTGACTTGATTTGAAGCAAAGCATAGAATTCCACACCCTTCATCATCAGTAACAATGTGTATTCTTGGTGGCAAATGAATAAGCCATGAGGATGCTGTCTTCGTTAGTACAAGCAATGGGCCAGCAGACTAGACAGAATTTAAAGGGAAATCTGGAAACAAGACTATAAAGGGTAAGTGCTCACACATCCATACTGGAGAGACCAGAGAGGACCCACCAGGAGCCTGTAAAAACAGGAAAAGAAAACATGACAGGGCCCGTGGAAAGTAAAAGTCTGACCAGACTTTTAAAATGTCTGAATTTTGAAGGAGCGCCCTTCACCCACAAAGATCTACTGGCAGAGAGTGGAAGCCCTACACCTCAATCTTTGACAAGTGGCTAACTGACCACTAAGCTATACAGATACAGGTGTGATTCCAGGAAGACAGACTTAAAAATAAAAGCAAATTAAAATGCACAAAATGCTGAGCAGATATTAGTAGCCACACACTTGGGAAAAACATTCCACAGATTTAGGCCAGGCAACAAAACAGAATAACCCTCCAAGGGAAAAACAAATCAGAATCCAAAATTGCTACAATTTATTATGTAAAATATCTAGTTTCAACAAAAATTTATGAGACATGGGGGCGCCTGGGTGGCACAGCAGTTGAGCGTCTGCCTTCGGCTCAGGGCATGATCCCAGCGATCTGGGATCGAGCCCCACATCAGGCTCCTCTGCTGTGAGCCTGCTTCTTCCTCTCCCACTCCCCATGCTTGTGTTCCCTCTCTCGCTGGCTGTCTCTATCTCTGTTGAATAAATAAATAAAATCTTTAAAAAAAAAAAAAAAGAAACTGTCATGGAATTGAAAATGTCTCTGAGTAGGTCCAAACGACAAACTAAACAAACAAAATCTTCAAACTGCTTTGAAGGACTAAAGAAAAATATGAAATCAATGCCTCAAACAAAGAAAATGTCAACAAAAAAATAGAAATCATTAAAAAAGAGGCAACAAAAATTCTAGAGTTGAACATTGACATAGAAGAAAAAAATATCAGAAAAACTGATATCTAATCTGAAGAGAGAAAAGAATAAAGAAAAACAAAGTCCCAGAGACCTATGGAACAACATTGAGTATAACAGCATACACAAATTAGGAGTTCCAGAAGTGGAGAGAAAGGACAGACATAATGACCAAAAACAATGCTAACTGATTTTTTTTTAAAGTAGGCTTCATGCCCAGTGTGGAGCCCAATGCGGGGCTTGGTCCTGAGATCAAGACCTGAGCTGAGATCAAGAGTCAGACACCTAACTGACTGAGCCACCCAAGTGTCCCGCAAACTGATGTTTTTTAAAAAATTAATCTACAGGGCTCCTGGGTGGCTCAGGTGGTTAAGTGTTTGACTCTTGATTTCAGCTCTGGTCATAATCTCAGACTCTTGAGATCCAGCCTGCATCAGACTCCACGGTGGGCAGGGAGCCTGCTTAAGATTCTCTCTCTCTCCTTGGGGTGTCTGGGTGGCTCAGCTGATTAAGCATCTGCCTTTGGCTCAGGTCAATCGAGCCCCACATCGGCTCCCTGCTCAGCGGGGAGCCTATTTCTCCCTCTGCCCCTCTCTCTCTCTGTCAAATAAATAAAATCTTAAAAAAGATTCTCTCTCTTCCTCTTCCTCTCACTCTAAAAAATAAAGAAAAATAATCATCTACAGACTCAAGAAGCTCAATGAACCACAACTACAATAAATACAAACAGATCCATACCTAGACATGTAGTGAAAATGATGAAAACCTGAAACAGAAAATCTTGAAGGAAGAAAAAAAAAAAAAACAACAGCACATTTACCAGGAAGCAATAATATAACCAGTTGCTAATTTCTTATCAGAAACAAGGAAAAGTCAGAAGGTAGTGAAATGACATATTCAAAATACTGAGAGAAAAAATTGTCAAGCAAGAATTCTATATTCAGCAAAACCATCTTTTAAAAATGAAGGTGGTTGGGGGGGAAGGAAAAAAAATTAAAATGAAGGTGAAAAAAAACGATAGTGAAAGAAAGATACCCCCAATGACTTAGGAATCCATTGCTGGCAAACCTGACATACAAAAAATACGAAAGAAAATCTCACAGGCTGAAAGCAAATGACACCAGATAGTAACCTAAATCTAAACAAAGAAATAAAGAGCACTGGAAAAAGTAAATATATTGGTAAATATAAAAGATTGAATAAATACATTTTATTTTCTTCTCTTAATTTCTTTAAAAGATTGTATAAAGCAGTAATAACAATACTGTATTTATTTATAATAAATATAGATGTAACATATATAGCAACAATTGACAAAGGACGGGGGGGAGCTAACCTATAGAATTAAACTAGTATTAAAGTAGACTATGATAAGTTAAGATGCATTTTATAATGTCCACAGCAGGCAACTAAGAGACTAACTCACCACCTGGAAGCCTCTGCATTTTAAATTATATATTTCTTTTTAATTGACCAGATTAATTATCTTTATCTTGGCACTTAGTAGGTAGGTCACTGTTGCTTTTCACAGCATTAATAATCCCATTCACTTTTTCTCCACGTAATTAAGACGGCAAGTTACAGATCACATTCTTAAATTGGCTTAGTGTATAGACAACTCAGTCTTTATTAAACAAATATACATCAGGTACTTCTCAGTGAAAAAGAGTTGTTGAGTTTCTACTGAGTTTTCCTCCCATTATTGTAAGAGTGGTGACTTTGTTCTATTTATTTTCTGGAGGAGAAATACGGACCCATAAAGGTTAGATCATCCAGGGCTGTTTCATTCTCAAAAGCACAAGGCCAGAGAACTTCTATCAAGTATTTTAAAAAGAAATATTAATTCTCCACAAATTCTTTTAGAAAGTAGAGGAAAGAACACTCCCAATTAATTTTATAAGGCCTATGTAATAAGCAGAATTCTAAAGCCATCTCCCCAAGATTCCTGTCCCTTAGTTATTCTACCAAATATAATCCAAGTACTGCTGTGAAGGGACTTTGCAGATGTAATTAAGGTCACAGACTTTAAAATAAGGAAATGAACCTAGATTATCCAGGTGGGCCCAATCTAACTGCATGAGCCCTTAGAAGGGGAGAAATTTCTTTGGCTGGATTTCAGAAAGATATATCTATGAAGGACACCTGGGTGGCTCAGTCAGTTAAGCCTCGGACTCTTGATTTTGGCTCAGGTCATGATCTTAGGATGGTGAGACTGGGCCCCACATCAGGCTCTACACTCAGTCGGAGTGTGCTTGAGATTCTCTCTCTCCTTCAGTTCCTCCCCTGCTCCCACACACTCGCTCTCAAATAAATAAATAAGATGTTTAAAAATAAAAAAGAAAGATACATCTGAGAAATGTGAAAGAAGGAAATGTTAGAGAGATCTAAAGTGTGAGAAGAGTCTGACCTGTCATTACTGGCTTTGAAAGGGGCCATGAGGCAGGAAATGCAGGTGGCCCCTAGAGCTCTTCAACAGATGAATGGATAAAGATGTGGTTCATATATATAATGGAATACTACTCAGCCATCAGAAAGGATGACTACCTACCATTTGCATTGACATGAGCCACCCAGGCATCCCTATCTTGATCATTCTTTGTATCTCTGGGCCTAGAACTATACCTGACATGCAGCAGATATGCAGTAAGTTTGTTGGCTGAATGAAGAGTACCGTGACCATGACACTTACGTGGGCAAGTTTACTTTTTAATAAGCAATTCATTAGGCTGTACATTTACAATGTGTGCATTTTCCTGTATGTATTATATTTAAAGGTTTACTTTAAAAACAGATTTAATGTTATTACTCATCAGAGAAATGCAAAATAAGAATTACAATGGAGGGCACCTGGGTGGCTCAGTCTGTTAAGCCTCTGCCTCCAGCTCAGGTCATGACCTCAGGGTCCCGGGATTGAGTCCCACATCAAGCTCCCAGCTCAGCAGGGAGCCGGAAGCCTGCTTCTCCCTCTCCCTCTGCCCCTCTTCCCTGCTTGTGCATTCTCTCTCTCTCTCTAATACATTAAAACGAAAAAAAACTCTAAAAAAAAGAGAAAAAAGAATTACAGTGGAATGACTAAAATTGAAAACAGACAATACCAAGTTTGGTAAGGATGTGGACCAATTAGAACTCTCACATATTGCCGGTAGGAATGTAAAATGGTACAAACACTGGAAAACTGTCTGGAAATCACTCACTAATTTAAATCACTAACTAATTTACCCTATGACCCAGCAATTTCACTCCTAGGCTTATATACCCAAGGAAATAAGTAAATATGTCTATAAGCAAGAACATCAACAGCAGCTGTATTCATAATAGCCCCAAAATGGAAAAAAGAAAATATACACATTTTAGTACATTAATAAAACAGAATACTACTCACCAATAAGAAAAAAATAATAAACCATTACTATATACAACATAGATATATTTCATAGGAATTACATTAAGCAAAGAAACCAAACCCAAAGAGAGTATATACCATATGATTCCACTTATATGAAGCGTAAAACCAGGCAAAAATAGTATCTGGTGACAGAAATCAGAATAATGGTTACTTCTGGAAGGAGGGTATCCCTTTGAAAACAACCATGAGGGAACTTGCTGAGAAGGAAGATGTTCTATATCTTAACCCAGGTGGTACTCACATGGGTGCACCCATATGTAAAAATTCATTGAGCTTTACTCTTAAGATTTGTGTATTTTACCTTACAACAACCCCAAAAACATAAAAATTTTTTTCTATAAAAACTAGAAGAAAAACCCAAAGAATATTCTTGACCAAGCTAGTCATTTATACATAAGAAACCATTCAATCAAGGGCTCAGTGGGTTAGTCATCTGACTCTTGATTTTGGCTCAGGTCATGATCTCAGGGTCTTGAGGTCGGGCTCCATGCTGGGCGTGGAGCCTGTTTAAGATTCTCTCTCTCCCTCCCCCTTTGCTCCCCCTCCCACACTATCTTAAAACAAAACAAAAACAACCAGTCAAGCGTTTTTCCAAAATGCGAATAAAACGTATGGAATATCATATTAATTACTTTGAAATGTGGGAAAACTAGTTGTCAAAGAAAATTTAAAAATATTAAATCTGGGTGTTTATATTAATTTATTGCTGCTTATTAAATAGTAAAGCAAATTCAAAATGGTCAGTCTTGGATTAGCTACAGCTTAAAGCTAAGAAAACCAACAAACCAGATTTCATCTTGTTAGTTTTGATCTAAAGAAGTCCACTGTCACAGATGACACCCCTAGTACCAGCAACAGAAACACATGCTGCTGGTTTGCAGGCACCCTGTACAGCACAATGCCTCTCAAGGTGGAGAAATGGGAGAGGACTGACATGTACAGTTTTAAAACCTATTACTTTGTCTTACTGTTATATTCATTTTTCACTTCAAATCACAACAAAAGAGGGCACAAGGTTTTCATATTCATCAGAATGGGAGCATGGGTTAAAAAGGGATGAGAAATAGAGAAAGTACAACAAAGGTTACCAGAAACTAGGGGGAAGAAGAAAAGGGAGAATTATTGTTTAATGGGTATACAAAGTATTTCTGGGAGATGATGAAAAACAGTTTGGGGATAGTGGTGATAATTATACAACACTGTAAATGTATTTAATGCCACTGATTTGTACACTTATGAATGGTTAAAATGACAAAGATTACATTTTGCATATATATTTTCAAGTTCAGAAATAGACTTCAAACAGCCACAACAATCTTAAAAAAGAAAAATCACTCCTGATCTCAAAACACATTACAAAGCTACAATATTCAAAACAGTGGTATTGGCATAAAGACGAACATGTAGACCAATGGAAGAGAATAGGGAGCGGAGAAATAAATTCTTATATACAGTCAAATGATTTTTAACAAGGGTACCAAGATCATTCAATGGGGAAAGTACACTATTCAACAAATGGTGCCGGGGAAACTGGGTATCTATATACAAAAGAGTGAAATTGGGCCCTTACTTTACACCATATTAACAAAAATAAACTCAGATGAATTAAAAAGCTAAACATAAGACCTAACTAAACTCCTGGAAGAAAAAAACACAGAGGAAAGGCTTCATGATACGGGATTTGGCAATGACTTCCTATGTATGACATCCAGAGCACAGTCAAAAAAAAAAAGCAAAAGCAGACAAATGGAACTACACCAAACTTAAAAACTTCTGTACATCAAAGTAAATAATCAACAGAGTGAAAAGGAAACCTATACAATGGGAGAAAATATTTGCAAGTCATATATTTGCTAAGCAGTTAATATTCAGAATATATTTTAAAAACACCTACAACTTAACAACACAAAACAAGTAACCTAATTTAAAAATGGTCAAAGGACTTGAATAGGCATTTCTCCAAAGAAGATAAACAAATGGCCAACAAGCATATGAAAAGATACTTAACATCACTCATCGTTAGAGAAATACAAATCAAAACCACACTGAGATATCATCTCACACCCATTTGAATGCTGCTACCAAAACAAACAAAAAAAACCCCAGAAAATCAGTGTTGGCAAAGATGTGGAGAAATGGGAGCACTCGTTCACTATTGATGTGAATGTAAAATAGTGCAGCTATTACAGAAACAGTATGGAGGTTCCTCAAAAAATTAAAAACAGAACTACCATTATCATCCAGCAATTCCACCTCTGGGTATACATCCGAAAGGACTGAAAGCAACATATCAAAGAGATATTTGCATACCCATATTCATTATAACACTATTCATAATAGCCAAGAGGTGGAAGCAATCCAAATGTCCACCGATGGACGAATAAACAAAATGTGGCGTACGCACAAAACGGAATATTATTTAGCCTTTAAAGAGAAGGAAATCCTGGGGCGCCTGGCTGGCTCAGTCGGAACAGGGTGTGACTCTTGTTCTTGAGGTCAGGAGTTTAAAACCCATGTTGGGTGTAGGGACTGCTTAAAAAAAAGAAAACTTAAAAAAAGAAGAAGAAGGAAATCCTGTCAACATGCCACAACACGGATGACTGGGGACATTATGCTAAATGCAACATCAGTCACAAAAAAGACATATTGTACGATTCCACTTACGTGAGGTATCTAAAGTAGTCAAATTCATAGAAACAGAAAGTAGAACGGTGGTTGCCAAGGGAGGGAGAAAGAGGGAAAGGAGACATTGCTGTTTAGTAGGTACAGAGTTTCAGTTTTGCACGATGAAAAATTTCTGGAGATCTCTTGTACAACTATGTGAATATACTTAGCGGTACTAACATAGATTTAAAAATGGTTAAGATGGTGAATTTTATATTATTTTTTACCACAATTAAAAATAAATTTATTTTTAAAATTTTCAGAAATATAGTAATTTGGAAAAAACAAACACAAAACACGAGAAACGTTAAACATGGGTGGACTGGCACAATCCGCCGCCGCTAGTGGAAAAGCAACTGGAGCACACGCTCCGCTGCTGAGGGTGAGTGTATCGTTACACAGCAGCGCAGCAGTGGGGAAGCGAAGTCTCTAAAGCCAGACCGCCTGGGTTTCTGTCATAGCTCCACCACTTCCCAGCTGAATGACTTCAAGCAAGCTGCTTAACCTTCTCCACCTCTCACCTTCTTCAATGGCAAAACGCGAGTAATGCTAGCAGCTTCCTCACCAGGCTGTTACAGGGCTTAAATGAGTTCATACAGATGTAGCACTAGCACGATGCCTAATACTTACTGAAAACCACTCAATAAGCATTGGCGGACATTAGCTGCAATGAAAGATGTGTCCCCTAAAACTAAAAGGTTCCAAGAATCTAGCTTATACAAGTAACTTAAGAAACAAATGGGAACTTTACTAATACTATGGGTTTAAAAGCAATAGGTCATAATTACAGGTATAGTTAGAGCCTTGGAATGGTAACGCCATTAAATTTGGATGATGTGCAATTCGGAAATTGGAATGATCTGAAGCACTCTAAAGAGAGTGGGTATGTAACTTTACACACTGGCAAGCATTAAAAGGACTAACAAAGGATTAACTGGGCTATATATGAAAGTACTTATAATTAGCTTAAATTTAAAATAGATTGTTATAAAATCTATCTATCAACAAAACCAGAGGAAAAGGGAGGACAGGTGAGGAGGGAAGAAAATATAAAAACTAAATCCTCATCTTCCATAATAGGATTGCCCCTGAAAAGACTAAAAAGTCAGTATAAGCATGTTATTCAGATATACAGAGGTTAATACCAGAAGAAATGCTAATGAATATCCATGGAAAGCTAGAAATAGGAATGGCCTGGAGAGAGGGTTAGGGACTGTTTTTTTAAAATTATTATTATTATAGTAAAAAATATTATTAAATGAATGTGATGGAGAAGACTATACTTATACTGTATTGCACATACATAAATATTGTATATCTGAAAGGAAGGATAAAAAGAAACTTGGAACAGTGATGACCCATTGAAGAATGGAAACTGAAAAAATAGGAAACTAAGAGTTTTCAGTCTACCTTTTAATATTTTGACACTGTAACTGTATAAACATATCTCTTTGAAAATTTTTAATGACCCCTTTCCAGTAAATTAAATCAAAACTGAAAACACTCAGCTGAATCTAAATATTTATTTCAACTCAGTAACCCAATTAACAGATTCAAGAAATGTGTCAAGGGGCACCTGGGTGCTGCAGTAGGTTAAGGAGCCGACTCTTGGTTTCAACTCAAGTCATGATCTCAGGGTCATGGGATCAAGCCCCGAATCTGGCTCTCCACTCAGCATGGAGTCTACTTGGGATTCTCTTTCTCCCTCTCCCTCTGCTCTTTTCCCTACTTGTGCGCTCTCTCTCTAAAAGTAAACCAATAAAATATAAAAAAGAAAAGAAAAGAAAAAAAAATGCATCAATAAGAACCCTGTACAAACACTAACTCTCTAGACCTGCATAATGATAACCAAACAAAAACAAGAAAATGGGAAGTTCTAAATAAAAATATTTTTTTCTGATTTTTAAAGGGTTTTGGTTGCAAGAAAATAACCTCTTCCACAATGTCATCAGTTTGCCAATAAATATCTTTCTCAATAGCTTTATAAATGAATATGAAAAAGGAGACCCAAAATAATACACTGACATATTCTAAAAAATAATTAAAAATAAAAATGATATTCTCAGGTCAAAAAAGTGAATGTAAAACCTCTCCATAAGTCTGTTTTCTTAACAAAGGTCTATTCACTGGCACTAACTTTCTAATCAATATGTCACTCTAACCTAAAAACTCTCTCATAATTATAAGGCCTGATCACCATAAATTTTATTTCGGAAAATGAAATTTTCATTTAGAAAAAAAGGTAAAGTCCTTTTTTAAAAAAATTAAAACCTCAATTTGAAACAACATAGAATTGGATATTGGAACAAAACAGAATTTCTGGAAATTTTTTTTAAGTTTGTTTATTTAAGTAATCTCTACACCCAATGTGGGGCTCAAACTCATGACCCTGAGATCAAGAGCTGCATGCTCTTCCAACTGCCAGGCATCCCAAATTTCTGGAAATTTAAAATACATTCTAAGTGGAAAATCAGAAACCATATGATACCACAACTCCTCTTTACTACTATTAAAAGACACAGGACCCTCCAAATTGCTTAACATTAGTCATCAGTGGCAGCTGTAAGTGTGGGAGTAGAGGGGACTCGAAAGGAGTAGAGTAGGAATACATATCTGTTTATCTCTTCCCATTTCACTGCTAGCTGGGTGGTTAGAGTTGTCTGTACTCTCCTCCTCGTGCAGGTGGCTGTAACCCAAACTCAATCAAGCCAAATTATCCTCAGCTGTATAAACTTTTCAGTAATGGTTTTAAACAATACTGATCATTTCATCCCACCCACCCCCCAATACACGGAAACCATTCCTCCCATCTCCCCAAAGCACAGATGTGCAAGTAGCTCAAGGGAATGGAGGCAGCTATTAGGCAAAAACAAAACAAGGCAATTAAGGGCAACTTTATTCACGGATTCTAATCCATAAAAGGAGATTCCATGCATATAGAAAAAGTGATTTCTAATACCCCTGCTAACTTAAAA